>NC_089838.1:320673954-321020204 GCF_035609145.1 Eleutherodactylus coqui | reverse complement strand
GCAACTTTCTGGTCTTCCATTGAGAGACGCTTATTTATGCCACAAGGTCAAAGAAGTTTGTTTTTTTGCCGTAACCCAATTCCACAGTGTTTTTGAACAATTTTTTGTAGTTGATGAGTAAAATGTCAGATGACCCTGACGTGATTTGAACACGCAACCTTCTGATCGGGAGTCAGACGCGCTACCGTTGCGCCACAAGGTCAATGAAACTTGAGTGCTCTGACCCTGTTCAGCACTCTTTTCGATCATGTATCTGTACTGGATCATGAAAAGTCTGATTTGATTTGGATGTGATTTCTAGGCACAATCTTCTGATGTGGAGTGAAACGCACAACCGTTGCGCAACAAGCTCTTGCTGCTGCATGTCAAACTAGATGCAGGAGGCAAAAACTGGCATTGTGTGTCATGTCTGCTTGCTCACTTTTGTTAAACCGTGGTTCTAATAACACGGAGGTTTCAGCTTTTGATCCCCATATGGGCTAGGTTCTCCAGCATCTGAAGTGCCGTCAAGCTATCTTTTGACAAAGTCTTCGGCCTCTTTTGGGTACCAAAAGTGGAGCCGTGATGCATGTGTATTTGAATCAAGGTTGCGTAGAGCGCAGTCATGTCACATGGCCAGTTCACTCCATTTTTTTAGAGTGTGGTGCAAATGTCATTTTCACATGCAACTTTCTGGTCTTCCATTGAGAGACGCTTATTTATGCCACAAGGTCAAAGAAGTTTGTTTTTTTGCCGTAACCCAATTCCACAGTGTTTTGGAACAATTTTTTGTAGTTGATGAGTAAAATGTCAGATGACCCTGACGTGATTTGAACACGCAACCTTCTGAGCTGGAGTCAGACGCGCTACCGTTGCGCCACAAGGTCAATGAAACTTGAGTGCTCTGACCCTGTTCAGCACTCTTTTCGATCATGTATCTGTACTGGATCATGAAAAGTCTGATTTGATTTGGATGTGATTTCTAGGCACAATCTTCTGATGTGGAGTGAAACGCACAACCGTTGCGCAACAAGCTCTTGCTGCTGCATGTCAAACTAGATGCAGGAGGCAAAAACTGGCATTGTGTGTCATGTCTGCTTGCTCACTTTTGTTAAACCGTGGTTCTAATAACACGGAGGTTTCAGCTTTTGATCCCCATATGGGCTAGGTTCTCCAGCATCTGAAGTGCCGTCAAGCTATCTTTTGACAAAGTCTTCGGCCTCTTTTGGGTGCCAAAAGTGGAGCCGTGATGCATGTGTATTTGAATCAAGGTTGCGTAGAGCGCAGTCATGTCACATGGCCAGTTCACTCCATTTTCTTAGAGTGTGGTACAAATGTCATTTTCACATGCAACTTTCTGGTCTTCCATTGAGAGACGCTTATTTATGCCACAAGGTCAAAGAAGTTTGTTTTTTTGCCGTAACCCAATTCCACAGTGTTTTTGAACAATTTTTTGTAGTTGATGAGTAAAATGTCAGATGACCCTGACGTGATTTGAACACGCAACCTTCTGATCTGGAGTCAGACGCGCTACCGTTGCGCCACAAGGTCAATGAAACTTGAGTGCTCTGACCCTGTTCAGCACTCTCTTCGATCATGTATCTGTACTGGATCATGAAAAGTCTGATTTGATTTGGATGTGATTTCTAGGCACAATCTTCTGATGTGGAGTGAAACGCACAACCGTTGCGCAACAAGCTCTTGCTGCTGCATGTCAAACTAGATGCAGGAGGCAAAAACTGGCATTGTGTGTCATGTCTGCTTGCTCACTTTTGTTAAACCGTGGTTCTAATAACACAGAGGTTTCAGCTTTTGATCCCCATATGGGCTAGGTTCTCCAGCATCTGAAGTGCCGTCAAGCTATCTTTTGACAAAGTCTTCGGCCTCTTTTAGGTGCCAAAAGTGGAGCCGTGATGCATGTGTATTTGAATCAAGGTTGCGTAGAGCGCAGTCAGGTCACATGGCCAGTACACTCCACTTTTTTAGAGTGTGGTGCAAATGTCATTTTCACATGCAACTTTCTGGTCTTCCATTGAGAGACGCTTATTTATGCCACAAGGTCAAAGAAGTTTGTTTTTTTGCCGTAACCCAATTCCACAGTGTTTTTGAACAATTTTTTGTAGTTGATGAGTAAAATGTCAGATGACCCTGACGTGATTTGAACACGCAACCTTCTGATCTGGAGTCAGACGCGCTACCGTTGCGCCACAAGGTCAATGAAACTTGAGTGCTCTGACCCTGTTCAGCACTCTTTTCGATCATGTATCTGTACTGGATCATGAAAAGTCTGATTTGATTTGGATGTGATTTCTAGGCACAATCTTCTGATGTGGAGTGAAACGCACAACCGTTGCGCAACAAGCTCTTGCTGCTGCATGTCAAACTAGATGCAGGAGGCAAAAACTGGCATTGTGTGTCATGTCTGCTTGCTCACTTTTGTTAAACCGTGGTTCTAATAACACAGAGGTGTCAGCTTTTGATCCCCATATGGGCTAGGTTCTCCAGCATCTGAAGTGCCGTCAAGCTATCTTTTGACAAAGTCTTCGGCCTCTTTTGGGTACCAAAAGTGGAGCCGTGATGCATGTGTATTTGAATCAAGGTTGCGTAGAGCGCAGTCAGGTCACATGGCCAGTACACTCCACTTTTTTAGAGTGTGGTGCAAATGTCATTTTCACATGCAACTTTCTGGTCTTCCATTGAGAGACGCTTATTTATGCCACAAGGTCAAAGAAGTTTGTTTTTTTGCCGTAACCCAATTCCACAGTGTTTTTGAACAATTTTTTGTAGTTGATGAGTAAAATGTCAGATGACCCTGACGTGATTTGAACACGCAACCTTCTGATCTGGAGTCAGACGCGCTACCGTTGCGCCACAAGGTCAATGAAACTTGAGTGTTCTGACCCTGTTCAGCACTCTTTTCGATCATGTATCTGTGTGAGGGTATATATATATATTGCCATATGTGTTTTTCATGCTTTTATACCTGTATGCAAGTTTTATTCAATTCCAAATGAGAAAAAACTTTAATACTTCGCCTTACATCAGATATGCCAAGGTTTTGCAAGAGATGTATCTTAAATTCAGAGAAGAAGAACCAGACACAAGGCCGCATGTACTTGGCCGATTTCCCAGAAGCGCAGAAACAAGATATCAAGATGTTCAAATGTACATAATTTTGACTGTCTTAGGCCAGAAATCCGGACTTCCCATATATGGATGTTAGGCCGGACTTCTTAGAATTGTGTGGGTAATTCTTTGTACTGGAGTTAATTGAATACGTGATTTTCTGTATAAGCCAGAGGCGCCTCACTGTCTAAGGCGGAAATCCGGACTGCCCATATATGATTATGAGCCCATCACCCCCTAGTGGTGAGAGGGCAGAGGGTATAAGATCTCATGTAATCTGTAATAAAGGGCGCAGTTTTTTCTCCCGTGTGAGGAGCTAGACCAGACTCCTGTGTGTGGTGTCTCTTCTTACGGCCGGCAACGGGGAAAGTGGGGTGGGCCCGATTGGTGCTGTACTTAGAATTTTAACCCTCATAAATGGCGCCCGAACGTGCGGCGGTAAAATCGGAGCTTACAGCGCAATTCACCCGGATCCACGCTACTGAGAAACCGTCCTACTGCAAACCGAGCCTGATCAACTCACAAGAACTCCAGGTAAGACAAACATATATTTATGTTGTGTTTTACACTGCGAAGTCTTGCAGCGGGATGGACTATCTGTGGTTTGTGACCGGACGGGTTGGGTTAAGAGTTCTACACGGTAACTCGTGTGGGCTCCGGGTTTGCCGTCATGGACCACTGACCGTGAGATGCGCACCAATGGCTCACCCAGAAACTAGTCTGTAGTCTATTTGTTGTTGAAGTCCGTAGCGTTTTAGCGATAGTGGAGATTGTTTGATTGTTTGTTGTATCTGCAGAATTTTTTTCTCTTACTTTTTATTTTGTCTCATAGAAGAAGGGACCCTCGGGTTTAGTTTAGTTAGTTAATGGTTTAGCTGAGGAGGAGACGCACTCTATGAGAAGTCTCATAGAAATAGGGACTCTCGGTCGGTTTGCCTTATATATGGGGCTAGCGATTTGATTTCAGAGAGATGCATTTTTATGGGACTGGTTCCATGGAAGAAGATGTCCTCGGTTGTTTTGCCGGTATATAAGGGGCTGACAATTTGGAATTAAGAGGGATGCACTCTATGGAGCGTGTTATTATTATTATTATTGTTGTTGTAATATGCGTAAGATCTTATTAAAGAAGATAGAGCCCCTCAAGGGCTGCCGCCGTGTGGATGAATCTGTAAAATGTAAGAAAACTCTAATGAAAATGTGTGACACCGACCCGCACGGCTGATTACAAAATGGTGTCTGGGAGGAGGTCTTTAGGACCCAGAGGTGCCTTGGAAGATCAAGGTTTGCTAAGAGAGAGAGAGACAGTCAGAGAAAGTTACGTATGTACACATTATTTGTTTAAGAAAGTGTCCGTAAGTGAAATGTTGAAAAGTACAGTAAGTGATCAAGAGGGCGTCAGGAGAGTGTCTATTGAAGGTTATATTGGCAGTTAGGTAGGGGAGAGAAGTACAATGCATGTGATTGGTTGGCAAAGAGAGATGAAAATGTGTATAATACAAGATAGATAATAGATAATGTATAATCCATACTAGGTGGATATATATGTGTATATATATATACTGTAAGTGCAAATAGTTAGCTGAAGGGGAGAAGAGTCTGTTGACATATAGCTGCGAACTTGTGTTCAGTCTCCAAGGTCGGAAGATAACAGCGAGAGAGAAAATGTAATAACATCCTTGGTTAATATCTTGGCTTGCTTGCAATGAATTGAAATGAATTTAATTAGTTATACTGTCTTAGTAGGCAGGGAAATATAGTAATTTCTAAGTTATATTCTTACTTATACAGGGGTTGAAAATGAATGTTGCAAGGTCCCAGCATATGTGTTAATTATGATTTCAAAATGTTTTTTCAATAGTTTAAGCTAAAACTTATTTCAGTCTGTGTTTCATAGTCGCGGAGAGATAAGAGATTTGTTTTAAAAAAGGTTGGGGGCTTTCAGAATTCACTCCAAATTCAGGGTCACAGATTCTAAAACACTTCAGTATTTAATACAGCATATAATAGCTTCAGTAGATAAGAAATATAGAATATTTCAGTCACTCAGCAAACTTTTTTCACATAATTTGTCATAGATAGCGCTCATTCACAATCTCATCTCAATAGAATTATGTACTTTATAAAATGATAAGCACTCACCTCGGTGTTTTTCAGCTGATGTATGTATGTTTGCCAAACTTTTTTTTTGTCTGTGCATCTGTGTGTACTGGTACACCTTTAAAGGGGGGTGACGGAGCAGACTTGAGAGCATGGATGTGAGTTAGTGACCCGTGTTCAAGCTGCGGTGAGTGATGGAATGTGTGATGTGGAAATTGACTGGGGGTAAAAGTCCTACCCCATGCATGGGACTTTGCTTGGTTGAGATATGGACGTGTGGACGGTTAAGCTAAAATGGAGTTGAGAAGACGGCCGCAATGTGCCAATATCGAAGGGGTGGAGCTAGATGATGTAATAGTACGTAATAATGTTTCATCCCTCCTGCACGAGGGAGGGGGGGAGAATTTTGAGCAGCTAGTTTTTTTGTTTTGTCTTTTTTTTTCTCCTGTCTGAGATTTGATAAGACTGCAGGCAGGAACAGACTAATAATGAATTCACTTAAAGGGATATCACATTTCCAATATTAGTAGGTGTTTGTAGATTATTCTTCCCCGGTGTAACTCATGTTTTTGTTATTGATGCTAACATTTTACAGGCCTTATCTGCATCCATCAAATCTTTTTACAATGTTATAATAACTTAAACCCGGCTACTATTGTTCCAATTGAGTACCCTGGTTTCAAAGGGGGGGAGGAATAGGCGTAGGTGATCTAGGTATTGCAAATCAGCCATTTTTAAATTTTTTTTGCAACTCATTTTTAAATTTTTAAATTTTTTGCAACAAGGTTCTAATCTTTTTGAAATAGCATATCAGCCTGATTGTCTAGCAGTGATGCAACAAGAAAATTTAAGTTTAAAAAAGTTACTGAAAGCCCTTGTTAATAATGCATATTTTGAGTTGTTTTTTATAGATGGTACCAGGGTGATTGACGACTCCACACTGGATATACGGTGGTTACACAACAAGATGTCCTAAAAAGCAGAATGTCTCCGCATGTCGCAGTACAAGAAGCGGAATTAAAAGCACTCACGGAGGCGTGTAGAGTGGAGGAAGGTAAGACGGCAAACATTTACACTGACTCCCGGTATGCATTTGGCATAGCTCATGATTACGGCCCAACATGGAAGGCCAGACAGTTTTTTACCACAGCGGGACAGCCAATTAAAAATGTTGCAGCGGTGCAGTCTCACGGAGGCCCTATTTCTACCTGACAAAGTGGAAAGCTCACACCAATTCCTACACCGGAGAAGCGAGAGGCAACGCCATCACAGGCCACACAGCAAAAGCAGCGGCCCTCAAGCCGTGGAAGAAAGAAGAAAAGAAGAATTTGATAAAAACTTGGACTTTGATAAAAAACTTGGACTTTGATAAAAATCTTGGACTTTGATAAAAATCTTGGACTTTGATAAAAATCTTGGACTTTGATAACAACTTGGACTTTGATAAAAATCTTGGACTTTGATTATAGCTTTGAACTTTGACTAAAACTACAAATGGACTAAAAAGGGACGGCGTATGGTGAACAGTCAACAGCACTTGCCCACCACGGTCCCTGTGCCCCATGATGGCCCAGCTGACGCACGAAAAGACGCACCTCTTAAAGCAGTAATGATGTCGACGCTTGAACAAGGATGGGTGGCTCCTTGGTTTTCTGTAGCTGCTGCATCATTTGTCCAATTTTGCATGATCTTTGCCATAAAGCAACAGGGCAGAAGTAAATTTGCCACACCACACTTGCCTAGACCACTCTACCCATTTCAGGGATTGCAAATTGGCTACACTCAGTTCCCACTTGTTGGGAAGCATGGAAATGTGCTTGTTGTTGATGTTAATGTTTTTCAGGTTGGAGACCTACCCTGTTACCAAAGTAAATAAGCAGGTAATCGCACAGAAGCTCATGAATGAGGTAATCCGCAGATATGGGGAACCGGAAGTAATTGAGTCAAACAAAGGTACACACTTCACAGGTGAAATAATGCAACACATCATGTCTGTTTTGGGTATATTCTAGGCTTTTCACACACCCTACCATCCGCGGAGTAGGGGAAAGTAGATACAAAAGGCAATAGAGGAAACGGGTAAATCTTGAATTGAGTGTCTTTCATTAGTTTTTTTCCTTAGGAGGATACATGCCACAGTATCAGAGTTTGGTGAATGATTTTCTTGTTAATTTTGTCATGAGCCTCTCTAAGGAATTGTCAATAATGTATTCTGTAGTCTCTGCTTTTCTCCCAGGTCCTACAGATGAGTGTCACAATCTGAAACCAGGTGACAGGGTCTATGTGGAAAAGTTTGAGAGACAAACCCTGTTTGAATGTCCCTACCAGATGTTGTTCACCCAACTGCAGTCAAGCTCGAAGGAAAGCCCACTTGGATCCACACTTCGCACTGAAAAAACTAATGATCCTGCATATCCTTTACATGCTATAATGTGGTACAATTCCTCTAACACACACCTTTGACTACTGTACACTAGCCCTCTGTTTCACAACAAATTAATACAATGAAATGTGCAATATGAATCCTACACTGAGGGTGAGAATCCAACACCGCATCGTGCTAAGAGAGACATTGACGCTCCAGGTGGTAACTTTGATCCACATGTATGCATAGATGCAATAGGAGTGCCAAGGGGGGTGCGAGATGAATTTAATTCTAGAGATCAGGTTAAAGCAGGTTTTGAGTCCTTATTTGCTATTGTCACTGTTAATAATAATGTAGATTGGATGAATTATATCTATTACAATCAGCAGAGGTTTGTAAACTACACCAGAGATGCTTTACAAGGGTTAACTGACCAGTTAGGGCCCACTGCATCCATGGCGTTCCAAAATAGAGTGGCCGTGGATATGGTTTTAGCAGAAAGAGGTGGGGTATGTAATTTCCTGTACGTGTATTTTCCCTTTGATCAAAGAATATGAGTAAGGGACTGGACAATGTGACCAAAATTTCCCTTGTTTGAAAAAGATGAAGAGCCAGTTCCGATAATGCCAACCAGATACGTTACCAGAAGAATGGAGAGATGGACTAGTACTGTGTCTGCCTCAGTCTCATAAGATGGACTGTCAGTGGATTTCCCATTTGCCTAGGGAAAGTGCAGAAGACCTTAGGTTCCGGCGAGGGCACACCCTGTGGGGTGTTAACTTGTACAGATAGAGGGTATGGAGGCCCGGAAATAAGCCCAGGGAATCCATGGCCTCCTTCTGAGGTGAGGTAGGGATCCCTTCCCTTTTAGGAGTAGGGACTTACGGGCAGTGGAGAAACCCTGACGTAAGGGAGAGACGACCGAGGAAGAGTGCAAGGTCTGATGCTTGATCTCCATATTAAGTTTTTTAGGGGGGTTTGTGAGGGTATATATATATATTGCCATATGTGTTTTTCATGCTTTTATACCTGTATGCAAGTTTTATTCAATTCCAAATGAGAAAAAACTTTAATACTTCGCCTTACATCAGATATGCCAAGGTTTTGCAAGAGATGTATCTTAAATTCAGAGAAGAAGAACCAGACACAAGGCCGCATGTACTTGGCCGATTTCCCAGAAGCGCAGAAACAAGATATCAAGATGTTCAAATGTACATAATTTTGACTGTCTTAGGCCAGAAATCCGGACTTCCCATATATGGATGTTAGGCCGGACTTCTTAGAATTGTGTGGGTAATTCTTTGTACTGGAGTTAATTGAATACGTGATTTTCTGTATAAGCCAGAGGCGCCTCACTGTCTAAGGCGGAAATCCGGACTGCCCATATATGATTATGAGCCCATCACCCCCTAGTGGTGAGAGGGCAGAGGGTATAAGATCTCATGTAATCTGTAATAAAGGGCGCAGTTTTTTCTCCCGTGTGAGGAGCTAGACCAGACTCCTGTGTGTGGTGTCTCTTCTTACGGCCGGCAACGGGGAAAGTGGGGTGGGCCCGATTGGTGCTGTACTTAGAATTTTAACCCTCATATCTGTACTGGATCATGAAAAGTCTGATTTGATTTGGATGTGATTTCTAGGCACAATCTTCTGATGTGGAGTGAAATGCACAACCGTTGCGCAACAAGCTCTTGCTGCTGCATGTCAAACTAGATGCAGGAGGCAAAAACTGGCATTGTGTGTCATGTCTGCTTGCTCACTTTTGTTAAACCGTGGTTCTAATAACACGGAGGTTTCAGCTTTTGATACCCATATGGGCTAGGTTCTCCAGCATCTGAAGTGCCGTCAAGCTATCTTTTGACAAAGTCTTCGGCCTCTTTTGGGTACCAAAAGTGGAGCCGTGATGCATGTGTATTTGAATCAAGGTTGCGTAGAGCGCAGTCAGGTCACATGGCCAGTTCACTCCATTTTTTTAGAGTGTGGTGCAAATGTCATTTTCACATGCAACTTTCTGGTCTTCCATTGAGAGACACTTATTTATGCCACAAGGTCAAAGAAGTTTGTTTTTTTGCCGTAACCCAATTCCACAGTGTTTTTGAACAATTTTTTGTAGTTGATGAGTAAAATGTCAGATGACCTTGACGTGATTTGAACACGCAACCTTCTGATCTGGAGTCAGACGCGCTACCGTTGCGCCACAAGGTCAATGAAACTTGAGTGCTCTGACCCTGTTCAGCACTCTTTTCGATCATGTATCTGTACTGGATCATGAAAAGTCTGATTTGATTTGGATGTGATTTCTAGGCACAATCTTCTGATGTGGAGTGAAACGCACAACCGTTGCGCAACAAGCTCTTGCTGCTGCATGTCAAACTAGATGCAGGAGGCAAAAACTGGCATTGTGTGTCATGTCTGCTTGCTCACTTTTGTTAAACCGTGGTTCTAATAATACGGGGGTTTCAGCTTTTGATCCCCATATGGGCTAGGTTCTCCAGCATCTGAAGTGCCGTCAAGCTATCTTTTGACAAAGTCTTCGGCCTCTTTTAGGTGCCAAAAGTGGAGCCCTGATGCATGTGTATTTGAATCAAGGTTGCGTAGAGCGCAGTCAGGTCACATGGCCAGTTCACTCCATTTTTTTAGAGTGTGGTGCAAATGTCATTTTCCCATGCAACTTTCTGGTCTTCCATTGAGAGACGCTTATTTATGCCACAAGGTCAAAGAAGTTTGTTTTTTTGCCGTAACCCAATTCCACAGTGTTTTTGAACAATTTTTTGTAGTTGATGAGTAAAATGTCAGATGACCCTGACGTGATTTGAACACGCAACCTTCTGATCTGGAGTCAGACGCGCTACCGTTGCGCCACAAGGTCAATGAAACTTGAGTGCTCTGACCCTGTTCAGCATTCTTTTCGATCATGTATCTGTACTGGATCATGAAAAGTCTGATTTGATTTGGATGTGATTTCTAGGCACAATCTTCTGATGTGGAGTGAAACGCACAACCGTTGCGCAACAAGCTCTTGCTGCTGCATGTCAAACTAGATGCAGGAGGCAAAAACTGGCATTGTGTGTCATGTCTGCTTGCTCACTTTTGTTAAACTGTGGTTCTAATAACACGGAGGTTTCAGCTTTTGATCCCCATATGGGCTAGGTTCTCCAGCATCTGACGTGCCGTCAAGCTATCTTTTGACAAAGTCTTCGGCCTCTTTTGGGTACCAAAAGTGGAGCCGTGATGCATGTGTATTTGAATCAAGGTTGCGTAGAGCGCAGTCAGGTCACATGGCCAGTACACTCCACTTTTTTAGAGTGTGGTGCAAATGTCATTTTCACATGCAACTTTCTGGTCTTCCATTGAGAGACGCTTATTTATGCCACAAGGTCAAAGAAGTTTGTTTTTTTGCCGTAACCCAATTCCACAGTGTTTTTGAACAATTTTTTGTAGTTGATGAGTAAAATGTCAGATGACCCTGACGTGATTTGAACACGCAACCTTCTGATGTGGAGTCAGACGCGCTACCGTTGCGCCACAAGGTCAATGAAACTTGAGTGCTCTGACCCTGTTCAGCACTCTTTTCGATCATGTATCTGTACTGGATCATGAAAAGTCTGATTTGATTTGGATGTGATTTCTAGGCACAGTCTTCTGATGTGGAGTGAAATGCACAACCGTTGCGCAACAAGCTCTTGCTGCTGCATGTCAAACTAGATGCAGGAGGCAAAAACTGGCATTGTGTGTCATGTCTGCTTGCTCACTTTTGTTAAACCGTGGTTCTAATAACACGGAGGTTTCAGCTTTTGATCCCCATATGGGCTAGGTTCTCCAGCATCTGAAGTGCTGTCAAGCTATCTTTTGACAAAGTCTTCGGCCTCTTTTGGGTGCCAAAAGTGGAGCCGTGATGCATGTGTATTTGAATCAAGGTTGCGTAGAGCGCAGTCAGGTCACATGGCCAGTTCACTCCATTTTTTTAGAGTGTGGTGCAAATGTCATTTTCACATGCAACTTTCTGGTCTTCCATTGAGAGACGCTTATTTATGCCACAAGGTCAAAGAAGTTTGTTTTTTTGCCGTAACCCAATTCCACAGTGTTTTTGAACAATTTTTTGTAGTTGATGAGTAAAATGTCAGATGACCCTGACGTGATTTGAACACGCAACCTTCTGATCTGGAGTCAGACGCGCCACCGTTGCGCCACAAGGTCAATGAAACTTGAGTGCTCTGACCCTGTTCAGCACTCTTTTCGATCATGTATCTGTACTGGATCATGAAAAGTCTGATTTGATTTGGATGTGATTTCTAGGCACAATCTTCTGATGTGGAGTGAAACGCACAACCGCTGCGCAACAAGCTCTTGCTGCTGCATGTCAAACTAGATGCAGGAGGCAAAAACTGGCATTGTGTGTCATGTCTGCTTGCTCACTTTTGTTAAACCGTGGTTCTAATAATACGGGGGTTTCAGCTTTTGATACCCATATGGGCTAGGTTCTCCAGCATCTGAAGTGCCGTCAAGCTATCTTTTGACAAAGTCTTCAGCCTCTTTTGGGTACCAAAAGTGGAGCCGTGATGCATGTGTATTTGAATCAAGGTTGCGTAGAGCGCAGTCATGTCACATGGCTAGTTCACTCCATTTTTTTAGAGTGTGGTACAAATGTCATTTTCACATGCAACTTTCTGGTCTTCCATTGAGAGACGCTTATTTATGCCACAAGGTCAAAGAAGTTTGTTTTTTTGCCGTAACCCAATTCCACAGTGTTTTTGAACAATTTTTTGTAGTTGATGAGTAAAATGTCAGATAACCCTGACGTGATTTGAACACGCAACCTTCTGATCTGGAGTCAGACGCGCTACCGCTACGCCACAAGGTCAATGAAACTTGAGTGCTCTGACCCTGTTCAGCACTCTTTTCGATCATGTATCTGTACTGGATCATGAAAAGTCTGATTTGATTTGGATGTGATTTCTAGGCACAATCTTCTGATGTGGAGTGAAATGCACAACCGTTGCGCAACAAGCTCTTGCTGCTGCATGTCAAACTAGATGCAGGAGGCAAAAACTGGCATTGTGTGTCATGTCTGCTTGCTCACTTTTGTTAAACCGTGGTTCTAATAACACGGAGGTTTCAGCTTTTGATCCCCATATGGGCTAGGTTCTCCAGCATCTGAAGTGCCGTCAAGCTATCTTTTGACAAAGTCTTCAGCCTCTTTTGGGTACCAAAAGTGGAGCCGTGATGCATGTGTATTTGAATCAAGGTTGCGTAGAGCGCAGTCAGGTCACATGGCCAGTTCACTCCATTTTTTTAGAGTGTGGTGCAAATGTCATTTTCACATGCAACTTTCTGGTCTTCCATTGAGAGACGCTTATTTATGCCACAAGGTCAAAGAAGTTTGTTTTTTTGCCGTAACCCAATTCCACAGTGTTTTTGAACAATTTTTTGTAGTTGATGAGTAAAATGTCAGATGACCGCACAAATTGTGCCACACGAGTGCTCTGACCCTGTTCAGCACTCTTTTCGATCATGTATCTGTACTGGATCATGAAAAGTCTGATTTGATTTGGATGTGATTTCTAGGCACAATCTTCTGATGTGGAGTGAAACGCACAACCGTTGCGCAACAAGCTCTTGCTGCTGCATGTCAAACTAGATGCAGGAGGCAAAAACTGGCATTGTGTGTCATGTCTGCTTGCTCACTTTTGTTAAACCGTGGTTCTAATAACACGGAGGTTTCAGCTTTTGATCCCCATATAGGCTAGGTTCTCCAGCATCTGAAGTGCCGTCAAGCTATCTTTTGACAAAGTCTTCGGCCTCTTTTGGGTGCCAAAAGTGGAGCCCTGATGCATGTGTATTTGAATCAAGGTTGCGTAGAGCGCAGTCAGGTCACATGGCCAGTTCACTCCATTTTTTTAGAGTGTGGTGCAAATGTCATTTTCACATGCAACTTTCTGGTCTTCCATTGAGAGACGCTTATTTATGCCACAAGGTCAAAGAAGTTTGTTTTTTTGCCGTAACCCAATTCCACAGTGTTTTTGAACAATTTTTTGTAGTTGATGAGTAAAATGTCAGATAACCCTGACGTGATTTGAACACGCAACCTTCTGATCTGGAGTCAGACGCGCTACCGCTACGCCACAAGGTCAATGAAACTTGAGTGCTCTGACCCTGTTCAGCACTCTTTTCGATCATGTATCTGTACTGGATCATGAAAAGTCTGATTTGATTTGGATGTGATTTCTAGGCACAATCTTCTGATGTGGAGTGAAATGCACAACCGTTGCGCAACAAGCTCTTGCTGCTGCATGTCAAACTAGATGCAGGAGGCAAAAACTGGCATTGTGTGTCATGTCTGCTTGCTCACTTTTGTTAAACCGTGGTTCTAATAACACGGAGGTTTAAGCTTTTGATCCCCATATGGGCTAGGTTCTCCAGCATCTGAAGTGCCGTCAAGCTATCTTTTGACAAAGTCTTCGGCCTCTTTTGGGTACCAAAAGTGGAGCCGTGATGCATGTGTATTTGAATCAAGGTTGCGTAGAGCGCAGTCATGTCACATGGCCAGTTCACTCCATTTTTTTAGAGTGTGGTGCAAATGTCATTTTCACATGCAACTTTCTGGTCTTCCATTGAGAGACGCTTATTTATGCCACAAGGTCAAAGAAGTTTGTTTTTTTGCCGTAACCCAATTCCACAGTGTTTTTGAACAATTTTTTGTAGTTGATGAGTAAAATGTCAGATGACCGCACAAATTGTGCCACACGAGTGCTCTGACCCTGTTCAGCACTCTTTTCGATCATGTATCTGTACTGGATCATGAAAAGTCTGATTTGATTTGGATGTGATTTCTAGGCACAATCTTCTGATGTGGAGTGAAACGCACAACCGTTGCGCAACAAGCTCTTGCTGCTGCATGTCAAACTAGATGCAGGAGGCAAAAACTGGCATTGTGTGTCATGTCTGCTTGCTCACTTTTGTTAAACCGTGGTTCTAATAACACGGAGGTTTCAGCTTTTGATCCCCATATAGGCTAGGTTCTCCAGCATCTGAAGTGCCGTCAAGCTATCTTTTGACAAAGTCTTCGGCCTCTTTTGGGTGCCAAAAGTGGAGCCCTGATGCATGTGTATTTGAATCAAGGTTGCGTAGAGCGCAGTCAGGTCACATGGCCAGTTCACTCCATTTTTTTAGAGTGTGGTGCAAATGTCATTTTCACATGCAACTTTCTGGTCTTCCATTGAGAGACGCTTATTTATGCCACAAGGTCAAAGAAGTTTGTTTTTTTGCCGTAACCCAATTCCACAGTGTTTTTGAACAATTTTTTGTAGTTGATGAGTAAAATGTCAGATGACCCTGACGTGATTTGAACACGCAACCTTCTGATCTGGAGTCAGACGCGCTACCGTTGCGCCACAAGGTCAATGAAACTTGAGTGCTCTGACCCTGTTCAGCACTCTTTTCGATCATGTATCTGTACTGGATCATGAAAAGTCTGATTTGATTTGGATGTGATTTCTAGGCACAATCTTCTGATGTGGAGTGAAACGCACAACCGTTGCGCAACAAGCTCTTGCTGCTGCATGTCAAACTAGATGCAGGAGGCAAAAACTGGCATTGTGTGTCATGTCTGCTTGCTCACTTTTGTTAAACCGTGGTTCTAATAACACGGAGGTTTCAGCTTTTGATCCCCATATGGGCTAGGTTCTCCAGCATCTGAAGTGCCGTCAAGCTATCTTTTGACAAAGTCTTCAGCCTGTTTTGGGTACCAAAAGTGGAGCCGTGATGCATGTGTATTTGAATCCAGGTTGCGTAGAGCGCAGTCATGTCACATGGCCAGTTCACTCCATTTTTTTAGAGTGTGGTGCAAATGTCATTTTCACATGCAACTTTCTGGTCTTCCATTGAGAGACGCTTATTTATGCCACAAGGTCAAAGAAGTTTGTTTTTTTGCCGTAACCCAATTCCACAGTGTTTTTGAACAATTTTTTGTAGTTGATGAGTAAAATGTCAGATGACCCTGACGTGATTTGAACACGCAACCTTCTGATCTGGAGTCAGACGCGCTACCGTTGCGCCACAAGGTCAATGAAACTTGAGTGCTCTGACCCTGTTCAGCACTCTTTTCGATCATGTATCTGTACTGGATCATGAAAAGTCTGATTTGATTTGGATGTGATTTCTAGGCACAATCTTCTGATGTGGAGTGAAACGCACAACCGTTGCGCAACAAGCTCTTGCTGCTGCATGTCAAACTAGATGCAGGAGGCAAAAACTGGCATTGTGTGTCATGTCTGCTTGCTCACTTTTGTTAAACCGTGGTTCTAATAACACGGAGGTTTCAGCTTTTGATCCCCATATGGGCTAGGTTCTCCAGCATCTGAAGTGCCGTCAAGCTATCTTTTGACAAAGTCTTCGGCCTCTTTTGGGTGCCAAAAGTGGAGCCCTGATGCATGTGTATTTGAATCAAGGTTGCGTAGAGCGCAGTCAGGTCACATGGCCAGTTCACTCCATTTTTTTAGAGTGTGGTGCAAATGTCATTTTCACATGCAACTTTCTGGTCTTCCATTGAGAGACGCTTATTTATGCCACAAGGTCAAAGAAGTTTGTTTTTTTGCCGTAACCCAATTCCACAGTGTTTTTGAACAATTTTTTGTAGTTGATGAGTAAAATGTCAGATGACCCTGACGTGATTTGAACACGCAACCTTCTGATCTGGAGTCAGACGCGCTACCGTTGCGCCACAAGGTCAATGAAACTTGAGTGCTCTGACCCTGTTCAGCACTCTTTTCGATCATGTATCTGTACTAGATCATGAAAAGTCTGATTTGATTTGGATGTGATTTTTAGGCACAATCTTCTGATGTGGAGTGAAACGCACAACCGTTGCGCAACAAGCTCTTGCTGCTGCATGTCAAACTAGATGCAGGAGGCAAAAACTGGCATTGTGTGTCATGTCTGCTTGCTCACTTTTGTTAAACCGTGGTTCTAATAACACGGAGGTTTCAGCTTTTGATCCCCATATGGGCTAGGTTCTCCAGCATCTGAAGTGCCGTCAAGCTATCTTTTGACAAAGTCTTCAGCCTCTTTTGGGTACCAAAAGTGGAGCCGTGATGCATGTGTATTTGAATCCAGGTTGCGTAGAGCGCAGTCATGTCACATGGCCAGTTCACTCCATTTTTTTAGAGTGTGGTACAAATGTCATTTTCACATGCAACTTTCTGGTCTTCCATTGAGAGACGCTTATTTATGCCACAAGGTCAAAGAAGTTTGTTTTTTTGCCGTAACCCAATTCCACAGTGTTTTTGAACAATTTTTTGTAGTTGATGAGTAAAATGTCAGATGACCCTGACGTGATTTGAACACGCAACCTTCTGATCTGGAGTCAGACGCGCTACCGTTGCGCCACAAGGTCAATGAAACTTGAGTGCTCTGACCCTGTTCAGCACTCTTTTCGATCATGTATCTGTACTGGATCATGAAAAGTCTGATTTGATTTGGATGTGATTTCTAGGCACAATCTTCTGATGTGGAGTGAAACGCACAACCGTTGCGCAACAAGCTCTTGCTGCTGCATGTCAAACTAGATGCAGGAGGCAAAAACTGGCATTGTGTGTCATGTCTGCTTGCTCACTTTTGTTAAACCGTGGTTCTAATAACACGGAGGTTTCAGCTTTTGATCCCCATATGGGCTAGGTTCTCCAGCATCTGAAGTGCCGTCAAGCTATCTTTTGACAAAGTCTTCGGCCTCTTTTGGGTACCAAAAGTGGAGCCGTGATGCATGTGTATTTGAATCAAATTTGCGTAGAGCGCAGTCATGTCACATGGCCAGTTCACTCCATTTTTTTAGAGTGTGGTGCAAATGTCATTTTCACATGCAACTTTCTGGTCTTCCATGGAGAGACGCTTATTTATGCCACAAGGTCAAAGAAGTTTGTTTTTTTGCCGTAACCCAATTCCACAGTGTTTTTGAACAATTTTTTGTAGTTGATGAGTAAAATGTCAGATGACCCTAACGTGATTTGAACACGCAACCTTCTGATCTGGAGTCAGACGCGCTACCGTTGCGCCACAAGGTCAATGAAACTTGAGTGCTCTGACCCTGTTCAGCACTCTTTTCGATCATGTATCTGTACTGGATCATGAAAAGTCTGATTTGATTTGGATGTGATTTCTAGGCACAATCTTCTGATGTGGAGTGAAACGCACAACCGTTGCGCAACAAGCTCTTGCTGCTGCATGTCAAACTAGATGCAGGAGGCAAAAACTGGCATTGTGTGTCATGTCTGCTTGCTCACTTTTGTTAAACCGTGGTTCTAATAACACGGAGGTTTCAGCTTTTGATCCCCATATGGGCTAGGTTCTCCAGCATCTGAAGTGCCGTCAAGCTATCTTTTGACAAAGTCTTCGGCCTCTTTTGGGTACCAAAAGTGGAGCTGTGATACATGTGTATTTGAATCAAGGTTGCGTAGAGCGCAGTCAGGTCACATGGCCAGTTCACTCCATTTTTTTAGAGTGTGGTGCAAATGTCATTTTCACATGCAACTTTCTGGTCTTCCATTGAGAGACGCTTATTTATGCCACAAGGTCAAAGAAGTTTGTTTTTTTGCCGTAACCCAATTCCACAGTGTTTTTGAACAATTTTTTGTAGTTGATGAGTAAAATGTCAGATGACCCTGACGTGATGTGAACACGCAACCTTCTGATCTGGAGTCAGACGCGCTACCGTTGCGCCACAAGGTCAATGAAACTTGAGTGCTCTGACCCTGTTCAGCACTCTTTTCGATCATGTATCTGTACTGGATCATGAAAAGTCTGATTTGATTTGGATGTGATTTCTAGGCACAATCTTCTGATGTGGAGTGAAACGCACAACCGTTGCGCAACAAGCTCTTGCTGCTGCATGTCAAACTAGATGCAGGAGGCAAAAACTGGCATTGTGTGTCATGTCTGCTTGCTCACTTTTGTTAAACCGTGGTTCTAATAACACGGAGGTTTCAGCTTTTGATCCCCATATGGGCTAGGTTCTCCAGCATCTGAAGTGCCGTCAAGCTATCTTTTGACAAAGTCTTCGGCCTCTTTTGGGTGCCAAAAGTGGAGCCGTGATGCATGTGTATTTGAATCAAGGTTGCGTAGAGCGCAGTCATGTCACATGGCCAGTTCACTCCATTTTTTTAGAGTGTGGTGCAAATGTCATTTTCACATGCAACTTTCTGGTCTTCCATTGAGAGACGCTTATTTATGCCACAAGGTCAAAGAAGTTTGTTTTTTTGCCGTAACTCAATTCCACAGTGTTTTTGAACAATTTTTTGTAGTTGATGAGTAAAATGTCAGATGACCCTGACGTGATTTGAACACGCAACCTTCTGATCTGGAGTCAGACGCGCTACCGTTGCACCACAAGGTCAATGAAACTTGAGTGCTCTGACCCTGTTCAGCACTCTTTTCGATCATGTATCTGTACTGGATCATGAAAAGTCTGATTTGATTTGGATGTGATTTCTAGGCACAATCTTCTGATGTGGAGTGAAACGCACAACCGTTGCGCAACAAGCTCTTGCTGCTGCATGTCAAACTAGATGCAGGAGGCAAAAACTGGCATTGTCTGTCATGTCTGCTTGCTCACTTTTGTTAAACCGTGGTTCTAATAACACGGAGGTTTCAGCTTTTGATCCCCATATGGGCTAGGTTCTCCAGCATCTGAAGTGCCGTCAAGCTATCTTTTGACAAAGTCTTCGGCCTCTTTTAGGTGCCAAAACTGGAGCCGTGATGCATGTGTATTTGAATCAAGGTTGCGTAGAGCGCAGTCATGTCACATGGCCAGTTCACTCCATTTTTTTAGAGTGTGGTGCAAATGTCATTTTCACATGCAACTTTCTGGTCTTCCATTGAGAGACGCTTATTTATGCCACAAGGTCAAAGAAGTTTGTTTTTTTGCCGTAACCCAATTCCACAGTGTTTTTGAACAATTTTTTGTAGTTGATGAGTAAAATGTCAGATGAACCTGACGTGATTTGAACACGCAACCTTCTGATCTGGAGTCAGACGCGCTACCGTTGCGCCACAAGGTCAATGAAACTTGAGTGCTCTGACCCTGTTCAGCACTCTTTTCGATCATGTATCTGTACTGGATCATGAAAAGTCTGATTTGATTTGGATGTGATTTCTAGGCACAATCTTCTGATGTGGAGTGAAACGCACAACCGTTGCGCAACAAGCTCTTGCTGCTGCATGTCAAACTAGATGCAGGAGGCAAAAACTGGCATTGTGTGTCATGTCTGCTTGCTCACTTTTGTTAAACCGTGGTTCTAATAACACGGAGGTTTCAGCTTTTGATCCCCATATGGGCTAGGTTCTCCAGCATCTGAAGTGCCGTCAAGCTATCTTTTGACAAAGTCTTCGGCCTCTTTTGGGTACCAAAAGTGGAGCCGTGATGCATGTGTATTTGAATCAAGGTTGCGTAGAGCGCAGTCATGTCACATGGCCAGTTCACTACATTTTTTTAGAGTGTGGTGCAAATGTCATTTTCACTTGCAACTTTCTGGTCTTCCATTGAGAGACGCTTATTTATGCCACAAGGTCAAAGAAGTTTGTTTTTTTGCCGTAACCCAATTCCACAGTGTTTTTGAACAATTTTTTGTAGTTGATGAGTAAAATGTCAGATGACCCTGACGTGATTTGAACACGCAACCTTCTGATCTGGAGTCAGACGCGCTACCGTTGCACCACAAGGTCAATGAAACTTGAGTGCTCTGAACCTGTTCAGCACTCTTTTCGATCATGTATCTGTAGTGGATCATGAAAAGTCTGATTTGATTTGGATGTGATTTCTAGGCACAATCTTCTGATGTGGAGTGAAACGCACAACCGTTGCGCAACAAGCTCTTGCTGCTGCATGTCAAACTAGATGCAGGAGGCAAAAACTGGCATTGTGTGTCATGTCTGCTTGCTCACTTTTGTTAAACCGTGGTTCTAATAACACGGAGGCTTCAGCTTTTGATCCCCATATGGGCTAGGTTCTCCAGCATCTGAAGTGCCGTCAAGCTATCTTTTGACAAAGTCTTCGGCCTCTTTTGGGTACCAAAAGTGGAGCCGTGATGCATGTGTATTTGAATCAAGGTTGCGTAGAGCGCAGTCATGTCACATGGCCAGTTCACTCCATTTTTTTAGAGTGTGGTGCAAATGTCATTTTCACATGCAACTTTCTGGTCTTCCATTGAGAGACGCTTATTTATGCCACAAGGTCAAAGAAGTTTGTTTTTTTGCCGTAACTAAATTCCACAGTGTTTTTGAACAATTTTTTGTAGTTGATGAGTAAAATGTCAGATGAACCTGACGTGATTTGAACACGCAACCTTCTGATGTGGAGTCAGACGCGCTACCGTTGCGCCACAAGGTCAATGAAACTTGAGTGCTCTGACCCTGTTCAGCACTCTTTTCGATCATGTATCTGTACTGGATCACGAAAAGTCTGATTTGATTTGGATGTGATTTCTAGGCACAATCTTCTGATGTGGAGTGAAACGCACAACCGTTGCGCAACAAGCTCTTGCTGCTGCATGTCAAACTAGATGCAGGAGGCAAAAACTGGCATTGTCTGTCATGTCTGCTTGCTCACTTTTGTTAAACCGTGGTTCTAATAACACGGAGGTTTCAGCTTTTGATCCCCATATGGGCTAGGTTCTCCAGCATCTGAAGTGCCGTCAAGCTATCTTTTGACAAAGTCTTCGGCCTCTTTTAGGTGCCAAAACTGGAGCCGTGATGCATGTGTATTTGAATCAAGGTTGCGTAGAGCGCAGTCATGTCACATGGCCAGTTCACTCCATTTTTTTAGAGTGTGGTGCAAATGTCATTTTCACTTGCAACTTTCTGGTCTTCCATTGAGAGACGCTTATTTATGCCACAAGGTCAAAGAAGTTTGTTTTTTTGCCGTAACCCAATTCCACAGTGTTTTTGAACAATTTTTTGTAGTTGATGAGTAAAATGTCAGATGACCCTGACGTGATTTGAACACGCAACCTTCTGATCTGGAGTCAGACGTGCTACCGTTGCACCACAAGGTCAATGAGACTTGAGTGCTCTGACCCTGTTCAGCACTCTTTTCGATCATGTATCTGTACTGGATCATGAAAAGTCTGATTTGATTTGGATGTGATTTCTAGGCACAATCTTCTGATGTGGAGTGAAACGCACAACCGTTGCGCAACAAGCTCTTGCTGCTGCATGTCAAACTAGATGCAGGAGGCAAAAACTGGCATTGTGTGTCATGTCTGCTTGCTCACTTTTGTTAAACCGTGGTTCTAATAACACGGAGGTTTCAGCTTTTGATCCCCATATGGGCTAGGTTCTCCAGCATCTGAAGTGCCGTCAAGCTATCTTTTGACAAAGTCTTCGGCCTCTTTTGGGTACCAAAAGTGGAGCCGTGATGCATGTGTATTTGAATCAAGGTTGCGTAGAGCGCAGTCATGTCACATGGCCAGTTCACTCCATTTTTTTAGAGTGTGGTGCAAATGTCATTTTCACATGCAACTTTCTGGTCTTCCATTGAGAGACGCTTATTTATGCCACAAGGTCAAAGAAGTTTGTTTTTTTGCCGTAACCCAATTCCACAGTGTTTTTGAACAATTTTTTGTAGTTGATGAGTAAAATGTCAGATGACCCTGACGTGATTTGAACACGCAACCTTCTGATCTGGAGTCAGACGCGCTACCGTTGCGCCACAAGGTCAATGAAACTTGAGTGCTCTGACCCTGTTCAGCACTCTTTTCGATCATGTATCTGTACTGGATCATGAAAAGTCTGATTTGATTTGGATGTGATTTCTAGGCACAATCTTCTGATGTGGAGTGAAACGCACAACCGTTGCGCAACAAGCTCTTGCTGCTGCATGTCAAACTAGATGCAGGAGGCAAAAACTGGCATTGTGTGTCATGTCTGCTTGCTCACTTTTGTTAAACCGTGGTTCTAATAACACGGAGGTTTCAGCTTTTGATCCCCATATGGGCTAGGTTCTCCAGCATCTGAAGTGCCGTCAAGCTATCTTTTGACAAAGTCTTCGGCCTCTTTTGGGTACCAAAAGTGGAGCCGTGATGCATGTGTATTTGAATCAAGGTTGCGTAGAGCGCAGTCATGT
Source organism: Eleutherodactylus coqui (assembly GCF_035609145.1). NCBI lineage: Eukaryota > Metazoa > Chordata > Amphibia > Anura > Eleutherodactylidae > Eleutherodactylus > Eleutherodactylus coqui. The sequence goes on along the minus strand of NC_089838.1, from coordinate 320,997,528 downwards.
CACATGGCCAGTTCACTCCATTTTTTTAGAGTGTGGTGCAAATGTCATTTTCACTTGCAACTTTCTGGTCTTCCATTGAGAGACGCTTATTTATGCCACAAGGTCAAAGAAGTTTGTTTTTTTTGCCGTAACCCAATTCCACAGTGTTTTTGAACAATTTTTTGTAGTTGATGAGTAAAATGTCAGATGACCCTGACGTGATTTGAACACGCAACCTTCTGATCTGGAGTCAGACGCGCTACCGTTGCACCACAAGGTCAATGAAACTTGAGTGCTCTGAACCTGTTCAGCACTCTTTTCGATCATGTATCTGTAGTGGATCATGAAAAGTCTGATTTGATTTGGATGTGATTTCTAGGCACAATCTTCTGATGTGGAGTGAAACGCACAACCGTTGCGCAACAAGCTCTTGCTGCTGCATGTCAAACTAGATGCAGGAGGCAAAAACTGGCATTGTGTGTCATGTCTGCTTGCTCACTTTTGTTAAACCGTGGTTCTAATAACACGGAGGTTTCAGCTTTTGATCCCCATATGGGCTAGGTTCTCCAGCATCTGAAGTGCCGTCAAGCTATCTTTTGACAAAGTCTTCGGCCTCTTTTAGGTGCCAAAACTGGAGCCGTGATGCATGTGTATTTGAATCAAGGTTGCGTAGAGCGCAGTCATGTCACATGGCCAGTTCACTCCATTTTTTTAGAGTGTGGTGCAAATGTCATTTTCACTTGCAACTTTCTGGTCTTCCATTGAGAAACGCTTATTTATGCCACAAGGTCAAAGAAGTTTGTTTTTTTGCCGTAACCCAATTCCACAGTGTTTTTGAACAATTTTTTGTAGTTGATGAGTAAAATGTCAGATGACCCTGACGTGATTTGAACACGCAACCTTCTGATGTGGAGTCAGACGCGCTACCATTGCGCCACAAGGTCAATGAAACTTGAGTGCTCTGACCCTGTTCAGCACTCTTTTCGATCATGTATCTGTACTGGATCATGAAAAGTCTGATTTGATTTGGATGTGATTTCTAGGCACAATCTTCTGATGTGGAGTGAAACGCACAACCGTTGCGCAACAAGCTCTTGCTGCTGCATGTCAAACTAGATGCAGGAGGCAAAAACTGGCATTGTGTGTCATGTCTGCTTGCTCACTTTTGTTAAACCGTGGTTCTAATAACACGGAGGTTTCAGCTTTTGATCCCCATATGGGCTAGGTTCTCCAGCATCTGAAGTGCCGTCAAGCTATCTTTTGACAAAGTCTTCAGCCTCTTTTGGGTACCAAAAGTGGAGCCGTGATGCATGTGTATTTGAATCAAGGTTGCGTAGAGCGCAGTCATGTCACATGGCCAGTTCACTCCATTTTTTTAGAGTGTGGTGCAAATGTCATTTTCACATGCAACTTTCTGGTCTTCCATTGAGAGACGCTTATTTATGCCACAAGGTCAAAGAAGTTTGTTTTTTTGCCGTAACTCAATTCCACAGTGTTTTTGAACAATTTTTTGTAGTTGATGAGTAAAATGTCAGATGAACCTGACGTGATTTGAACACGCAACCTTCTGATCTGGAGTCAGACGCGCTACCGTTGCGCCACAAGGTCAATGAAACTTGAGTGCTCTGACCCTGTTCAGCACTCTTTTCGATCATGTATCTGTACTGGATCATGAAAAGTCTGATTTGATTTGGATGTGATTTCTAGGCACAATCTTCTGATGTGGAGTGAAACGCACAACCGTTGCGCAACAAGCTCTTGCTGCTGCATGTCAAACTAGATGCAGGAGGCAAAAACTGGCATTGTCTGTCATGTCTGCTTGCTCACTTTTGTTAAACCGTGGTTCTAATAACACGGAGGTTTCAGCTTTTGATCCCCATATGGGCTAGGTTCTCCAGCATCTGAAGTGCCGTCAAGCTATCTTTTGACAAAGTCTTCGGCCTCTTTTAGGTGCCAAAACTGGAGCCGTGATGCATGTGTATTTGAATCAAGGTTGCGTAGAGCGCAGTCATGTCACATGGCCAGTTCACTCCATTTTTTTAGAGTGTGGTGCAAATGTCATTTTCACTTGCAACTTTCTGGTCTTCCATTGAGAAACGCTTATTTATGCCACAAGGTCAAAGAAGTTTGTTTTTTTGCCGTAACCCAATTCCACAGTGTTTTTGAACAATTTTTTGTAGTTGATGAGTAAAATGTCAGATGACCCTGACGTGATTTGAACACGCAACCTTCTGATCTGGAGTCAGACGCGCTACCGTTGCGCCACAAAGTCAATGAAACTTGAGTGCTCTGACCCTGTTCAGCACTCTTTTCGATCATGTATCTGTAGTGGATCATGAAAAGTCTGATTTGATTTGGATGTGATTTCTAGGCACAATCTTCTGATGTGGAGTGAAACGCACAACCGTTGCGCAACAAGCTCTTGCTGCTGCATGTCAAACTAGATGCAGGAGGCAAAAACTGGCATTGTGTGTCATGTCTGCTTGCTCACTTTTGTTAAACCGTGGTTCTAATAACACGGAGGTTTCAGCTTTTGATCCCCATATGGGCTAGGTTCTCCAGCATCTGAAGTGCCGTCAAGCTATCTTTTGACAAAGTCTTCGGCCTCTTTTAGGTGCCAAAACTGGAGCCGTGATGCATGTGTATTTGAATCAAGGTTGCGTAGAGCGCAGTCATGTCACATGGCCAGTTCACTCCATTTTTTTAGAGTGTGGTGCAAATGTCATTTTCACTTGCAACTTTCTGGTCTTCCATTGAGAAACGCTTATTTATGCCACAAGGTCAAAGAAGTTTGTTTTTTTGCCGTAACCCAATTCCACAGTGTTTTTGAACAATTTTTTGTAGTTGATGAGTAAAATGTCAGATGACCCTGACGTGATTTGAACACGCAACCTTCTGATCTGGAGTCAGACGCGCTACCGTTGCGCCACAAAGTCAATGAAACTTGAGTGCTCTGACCCTGTTCAGCACTCTTTTCGATCATGTATCTGTAGTGGATCATGAAAAGTCTGATTTGATTTGGATGTGATTTCTAGGCACAATCTTCTGATGTGGAGTGAAACGCACAACCGTTGCGCAACAAGCTCTTGCTGCTGCATGTCAAACTAGATGCAGGAGGCAAAAACTGGCATTGTCTGTCATGTCTGCTTGCTCACTTTTGTTAAACCGTGGTTCTAATAACACGGAGGTTTCAGCTTTTGATCCCCATATGGGCTAGGTTCTCCAGCATCTGAAGTGCCGTCAAGCTATCTTTTGACAAAGTCTTCAGCCTCTTTTGGGTACCAAAAGTGGAGCCGTGATGCATGTGTATTTGAATCAAGGTTGCGTAGAGCGCAGTCAGGTCACATAGCCAGTTCACTCCATTTTTTTAGAGTGTGGTGCAAATGTCATTTTCACATGCAACTTTCTGGTCTTCCATTGAGAGACGCTTATTTATGCCACAAGGTCAAAGAAGTTTGTTTTTTTGCCGTAACCCAATTCCACAGTGTTTTTGAACAATTTTTTGTAGTTGATGAGTAAAATGTCAGATGACCCTGACGTGATTTGTACACGCAACCTTCTGATCTGGAGTCAGACGCGCTACCGTTGCGCCACAAGGTCAATGAAACTTGAGTGCTCTGACCCTGTTCAGCACTCTTTTCGATCATGTATCTGTACTGGATCATGAAAAGTCTGATTTGATTTGGATGTGATTTCTAGGCACAATCTTCTGATGTGGAGTGAAACGCACAACCGTTGCGCAACAAGCTCTTGCTGCTGCATGTCAAACTAGATGCAGGAGGCAAAAACTGGCATTGTGTGTCATGTCTGCTTGCTCACTTTTGTTAAACCGTGGTTCTAATAACACGGAGGTTTCAGCTTTTGATCCCCATATGGGCTAGGTTCTCCAGCATCTGAAGTGCCGTCAAGCTATCTTTTGACAAAGTCTTCGGCCTCTTTTGGGTACCAAAAGTGGAGCCGTGATGCATGTGTATTTGAATCAAGGTTGCGTAGAGCGCAGTCATGTCACATGGCCAGTTCACTCCATTTTTTTAGAGTGTGGTGCAAATGTCATTTTCACATGCAACTTTCTGGTCTTCCATTGAGAGACGCTTATTTATGCCACAAGGTCAAAGAAGTTTGTTTTTTTGCCGTAACTCAATTCCACAGTGTTTTTGAACAATTTTTTGTAGTTGATGAGTAAAATGTCAGATGACCCTGACGTGATTTGAACACGCAACCTTCTGATCTGGAGTCAGACGCGCTACCGTTGCGCCACAAGGTCAATGAAACTTGAGTGCTCTGACCCTGTTCAGCACTCTTTTCGATCATGTATCTGTACTGGATCATGAAAAGTCTGATTTGATTTGGATGTGATTTCTAGGCACAATCTTCTGATGTGGAGTGAAACGCACAACCGTTGCGCAACAAGCTCTTGCTGCTGCATGTCAAACTAGATGCAGGAGGCAAAAACTGGCATTGTCTGTCATGTCTGCTTGCTCACTTTTGTTAAACCGTGGTTCTAATAACACGGAGGTTTCAGCTTTTGATCCCCATATGGGCTAGGTTCTCCAGCATCTGAAGTGCCGTCAAGCTATCTTTTGACAAAGTCTTCAGCCTCTTTTGGGTACCAAAAGTGGAGCCGTGATGCATGTGTATTTGAATCAAGGTTGCGTAGAGCGCAGTCATGTCACATGGCCAGTTCACTCCATCTTTTTAGAGTGTGGTGCAAATGTCATTTTCACATGCAACTTTCTGGTCTTCCATTGAGAGACGCTTATTTATGCCACAAGGTCAAAGAAGTTTGTTTTTTTGCCGTAACTCAATTCCACAGTGTTTTTGAACAATTTTTTGTAGTTGATGAGTAAAATGTCAGATGACCCTGACGTGATTTGAACACGCAACCTTCTGATCTGGAGTCAGACGCGCTACCGTTGCGACACAAGGCCAATGAAACTTGAGTGCTCTGACCCTGTTCAGCACTCTTTTCGATCATGTATCTGTACTGGATCATGAAAAGTCTGATTTGATTTGGATGTGATTTCTAGGCACAATCTTCTGATGTGGAGTGAAACGCACAACCGTTGTGCAACAAGCTCTTGCTGCTGCATGTCAAACTAGATGCAGGAGGCAAAAACTGGCATTGTGTGTCATGTCTGCTTGCTCACTTTTGTTAAACCGTGGTTCTAATAACACGGAGGTTTCAGCTTTTGATCCCCATATGGGCTAGGTTCTCCAGCATCTGAAGTGCCGTCAAGCTATCTTTTGACAAAGTCTTCGGCCTCTTTTGGGTACCAAAAGTGGAGCTGTGATGCATGTGTATTTGAATCAAAGTTGCGTAGAGCGCAGTCATGTCACATGGCCAGTTCACTCCATTTTTTTAGAGTGTAGTGCAAATGTCATTTTCACATGCAAATTTCTGGTCTTCCATTGAGAGACGCTTATTTATGCCACAAGGTCAAAGAAGTTTGTTTTTTTGCCGTAACCCAATTCCACAGTGTTTTTGAACAATTTTTTGTAGTTGATGAGTAAAATGTCAGATGACCCTGACGTGATTTGAACACGCAACCTTCTGATCTGGAGTCAGACGCGCTACCGTTGCGCCACAAGGTCAATGAAACTTGAGTGCTCTGACCCTGTTCAGCACTCTTTTCGATCATGTATCTGTACTGGATCATGAAAAGTCTGATTTGATTTGGATGTGATTTCTAGGCACAATCTTCTGATGTGGAGTGAAACGCACAACCGTTGCGCAACAAGTTCTTGCTGCTGCATGTCAAACTAGATGCAGGAGGCAAAAACTGGCATTGTCTGTCATGTCTGCTTGCTCACTTTTGTTAAACCGTGTTTCTAATAACACGGAGGTTTCAGCTTTTGATCCCCATATGGGCTAGGTTCTCCAGCATCTGAAGTGCCGTCAAGCTATCTTTTGACAAAGTCTTCAGCCTCTTTTGGGTACCAAAAGTGGAGCCGTGATGCATGTGTATTTGAATCAAGGTTGCGTAGAGCGCAGTCAGGTCACATGGCCAGTTCACTCCATCTTTTTAGAGTGTGGTGCAAATGTCATTTTCACATGCAACTTTCTGGTCTTCCATTGAGAGACGCTTATTTATGCCACAAGGTCAAAGAAGTTTGTTTTTTTGCCGTAACTCAATTCCACAGTGTTTTTGAACAATTTTTTGTAGTTGATGAGTAAAATGTCAGATGACCCTGACGTGATTTGAACACGCAACCTTCTGATCTGGAGTCAGACGCGCTACCGTTGCGCCACAAGGCCAATGAAACTTGAGTGCTCTGACCCTGTTCAGCACTCTTTTCGATCATGTATCTGTACTGGATCATGAAAAGTCTGATTTGATTTGGATGTGATTTCTAGGCACAATCTTCTGATGTGGAGTGAAACGCACAACCGTTGCGCAACAAGTTCTTGCTGCTGCATGTCAAACTAGATGCAGGAGGCAAAAACTGGCATTGTCTGTCATGTCTGCTTGCTCACTTTTGTTAAACCGTGTTTCTAATAACACGGAGGTTTCAGCTTTTGATCCCCATATGGGCTAGGTTCTCCAGCATCTGAAGTGCCGTCAAGCTATCTTTTGACAAAGTCTTCAGCCTCTTTTGGGTACCAAAAGTGGAGCCGTGATGCATGTGTATTTGAATCAAGGTTGCGTAGAGCGCAGTCAGGTCACATGGCCAGTTCACTCCATTTTTTTAGAGTGTGATGCAAATGTCATTTTCACATGCAACTTTCTGGTCTTCCATTGAGAGACGCTTATTTATGCCACAAGGTCAAAGAAGTTTGTTTTTTTGCCGTAACCCAATTCCACAGTGTTTTTGAACAATTTTTTGTAGTTGATGAGTAAAATGTCAGATGACCCTGACGTGATTTGAACACGCAACCTTCTGATGTGGAGTCAGACGCGCTACCGTTGCGCCACAAGGTCAATGAAACTTGAGTGCTCTGACCCTGTTCAGCACTCTTTTCGATCATGTATCTGTAGTGGATCATGAAAAGTCTGATTTGATTTGGATGTGATTTCTAGGCACAATCTTCTGATGTGGAGTGAAACGCACAACCGTTGCGCAACAAGCTCTTGCTGCTGCATGTCAAACTAGATGCAGGAGGCAAAAACTGGCATTGTCTGTCATGTCTGCTTGCTCACTTTTGTTAAACCGTGGTTCTAATAACACGGAGGTTTCAGCTTTTGATCCCCATATGGGCTAGGTTCTCCAGCATCTGAAGTGCCGTCAAGCTATCTTTTGACAAAGTCTTCGGCCTCTTTTGGGTACCAAAAGTGGAGCCGTGATGCATGTGTATTTGAATCAAGGTTGCGTAGAGCGCAGTCATGTCACATGGCCAGTTCACTCCATTTTTTTAGAGTGTGGTGCAAATGTCATTTTCACTTGCAACTTTCTGGTCTTCCATTGAGAGACGCTTATTTATGCCACAAGGTCAAAGAAGTTTGTTTTTTTGCCGTAACTCAATTCCACAGTGTTTTTGAACAATTTTTTTGTAGTTGATGAGTAAAATGTCAGATGAACCTGACATGATTTGAACACGCAACTTTCTGATCTGGAGTCAGACGCGCTACCGTTGCGCCACAAGGTCAATGAAACTTGAGTGCTCTGACCCTGTTCAGCACTCTTTTCGATCATGTATCTGTACTGGATCATGAAAAGTCTGATTTGATTTGGATGTGATTTCTAGGCACAATCTTCTGATGTGGAGTGAAACGCACAACCGTTGCGCAACAAGCTCTTGCTGCTGCATGTCAAACTAGATGCAGGAGGCAAAAACTGGCATTGTGTGTCATGTCTGCTTGCTCACTTTTGTTAAACCGTGGTTCTAATAACACGGAGGTTTCAGCTTTTGATCCCCATATGGGCTAGGTTCTCCAGCATCTGAAGTGCCGTCAAGCTATCTTTTGACAAAGTCTTCGGCCTCTTTTGGGTACCAAAAGTGGAGCCGTGATGCATGTGTATTTGAATCAAGGTTGCGTAGAGCGCAGTCATGTCACATGGCCAGTTCACTCCATTTTTTTAGAGTGTGGTGCAAATGTCATTTTCACTTGCAACTTTCTGGTCTTCCATTGAGAGACGCTTATTTATGCCACAAGGTCAAAGAAGTTTGTTTTTTTGCCGTAACCCAATTCCACAGTGTTTTTGAACAATTTTTTGTAGTTGATGAGTAAAATGTCAGATGACCCTGACGTGATTTGAACACGCAACCTTCTGATCTGGAGTCAGACGCGCTCCCGTTGCACCACAAGGTCAATGAAACTTGAGTGCTCTGAACCTGTTCAGCACTCTTTTCGATCATGTATCTGTAGTGGATCATGAAAAGTCTGATTTGATTTGGATGTGATTTCTAGGCACAATCTTCTGATGTGGAGTGAAACGCACAACCGTTGCGCAACAAGCTCTTGCTGCTGCATGTCAAACTAGATGCAGGAGGCAAAAACTGGCATTGTGTGTCATGTCTGCTTGCTCACTTTTGTTAAACCGTGGTTCTAATAACACGGAGGTTTCAGCTTTTGATCCCCATATGGGCTAGGTTCTCCAGCATCTGAAGTGCCGTCAAGCTATCTTTTGACAAAGTCTTCGGCCTCTTTTAGGTGCCAAAAGTGGAGCCGTGATGCATGTGTATTTGAATCAAGGTTGCGTAGAGCGCAGTCTTGTCACATGGCCAGTTCACTCCATTTTTTTAGAGTGTGGTGCAAATGTCATTTTCACATGCGAATTTCTGGTCTTCCATTGAGAGACGCTTATTTATGCCACAAGGTCAAAGAAGTTTGTTTTTTTGCCGTAACCCAATTCCACAGTGTTTTTGAACAATTTTTTGTAGTTGATGAGTAAAATGTCAGATGACCTTGACGTGATTTGAACACGCAACCTTCTGATCTGGAGTCAGACGTGCTACCGTTGCGCCACAAGGTCAATGAAACTTGAGTGCTCTGACCCTGTTCAGCACTCTTTTCGATCATGTATCTGTACTGGATCATGAAAAGTCTGATTTGATTTGGATGTGATTTCTAGGCACAATCTTCTGATGTGGAGTGAAACGCACAACCGTTGCGCAACAAGCTCTTGCTGCTGCATGTCAAACTAGATGCAGGAGGCAAAAACTGGCATTGTCTGTCATGTCTGCTTGCTCACTTTTGTTAAACCGTGGTTCTAATAACACGGAGGTTTCAGCTTTTGATCCCCATATGGGCTAGGTTCTCCAGCATCTGAAGTGCCGTCAAGCTATCTTTTGACAAAGTCTTCAGCCTCTTTTGGGTACCAAAAGTGGAGCCGTGATGCATGTGTATTTGAATCAAGGTAGCGTAGAGCGCAGTCATGTCACATGGCCAGTTCACTCCATTTTTTTAGAGTGTGGTGCAAATGTCATTTTCACATGCAACTTTCTGGTCTTCCATTGAGAGACGCTTATTTATGCCACAAGGTCAAAGAAGTTTGTTTTTTTGCCGTAACTCAATTCCACAGTGTTTTTGAACAATTTTTTGTAGTTGATGAGTAAAATGTCAGATGACCCTGACGTGATTTGAACATGCAACCTTCTGATCTGGAGTCAGACGCGCTACCGTTGCGCCACAAGGTCAATGAAACTTGAGTGCTCTGACCCTGTTCAGCACTCTTTTCGATCATGTATCTGTACTGGATCATGAAAAGTCTGATTTGATTTGGATGTGATTTCTAGGCACAATCTTCTGATGTGGAGTGAAACGCACAACCGTTGCGCAACAAGCTCTTGCTGCTGCATGTCAAACTAGATGCAGGAGGCAAAAACTGGCATTGTGTGTCATGTCTGCTTGCTCACTTTTGTTAAACCGTGGTTCTAATAACACGGAGGTTTCAGCTTTTGATCCCCATATGGGCTAGGTTCTCCAGCATCTGAAGTGCCGTCAAGCTATCTTTTGACAAAGTCTTCAGCCTCTTTTGGGTACCAAAAGTGGAGCCGTGATGCATGTGTATTTGAATCAAAGTTGCGTAGAGCGCAGTCATGTCACATGGCCAGTTCACTCCATTTTTTTAGAGTGTGGTGCAAATGTCATTTTCACTTGCAACTTTCTGGTCTTCCATTGAGAGACGCTTATTTATGCCACAAGGTCAAAGAAGTTTGTTTTTTTGCCGTAACTCAATTCCACAGTGTTTTTGAACAATTTTTTGTAGTTGATGAGTAAAATGTCAGATGACCCTGACGTGATTTGAACACGCAACCTTCTGATCTGGAGTCAGACACGCTACCGTTGCACCACAAGGTCAATGAAACTTGAGTGCTCTGAACCTGTTCAGCACTCTTTTCGATCATGTATCTGTAGTGGATCATGAAAAGTCTGATTTGATTTGGATGTGATTTCTAGGCACAATCTTCTGATGTGGAGTGAAACGCACAACCGTTGCGCAACAAGCTCTTGCTGCTGCATGTCAAACTAGATGCAGGAGGCAAAAACTGGCATTGTGTGTCATGTCTGCTTGCTCACTTTTGTTAAACCGTGGTTCTAATAACACGGAGGTTTCAGCTTTTGATCCCCATATGGGCTAGGTTCTCCAGCATCTGAAGTGCCGTCAAGCTATCTTTTGACAAAGTCTTCGGCCTCTTTTAGGTGCCAAAAGTGGAGCCGTGATGCATGTGTATTTGAATCAAGTTGCGTAGAGCGCAGTCATGTCACATGGCCAGTTCACTCCATTTTTTTAGAGTGTGGTGCAAATGTCATTTTCACATGCGAATTTCTGGTCTTCCATTGAGAGACGCTTATTTATGCCACAAGGTCAAAGAAGTTTGTTTTTTTGCCGTAACCCAATTCCACAGTGTTTTTGAACAATTTTTTGTAGTTGATGAGTAAAATGTCAGATGACCTTGACGTGATTTGAACACGCAACCTTCTGATCTGGAGTCAGACGCGCTACCGTTGCACCACAAGGTCAATGAAACTTGAGTGCTCTGACCCTGTTCAGCACTCTTTTCGATCATGTATCTGTACTGGATCATGAAAAGTCTGATTTGATTTGGATGTGATTTCTAGGCACAATCTTCTGATGTGGAGTGAAACGCACAACCGTTGCGCAACAAGCTCTTGCTGCTGCATGTCAAACTAGATGCAGGAGGCAAAAACTGGCATTGTGTGTCATGTCTGCTTGCTCACTTTTGTTAAACCGTGGTTCTAATAACACGGAGGTTTCAGCTTTTGATCCCCATATGGGCTAGGTTCTCCAGCATCTGAAGTGCCGTCAAGCTATCTTTTGACAAAGTCTTCAGCCTCTTTTGGGTACCAAAAGTGGAGCCGTGATGCATGTGTATTTGAATCAAAGTTGCGTAGAGCGCAGTCATGTCACATGGCCAGTTCACTCCATTTTTTTAGAGTGTGGTGCAAATGTCATTTTCACTTGCAACTTTCTGGTCTTCCATTGAGAGACGCTTATTTATGCCACAAGGTCAAAGAAGTTTGTTTTTTTGCCGTAACTCAATTCCACAGTGTTTTTGAACAATTTTTTGTAGTTGATGAGTAAAATGTCAGATGACCTTGACGTGATTTGAACACGCAACCTTCTGATCTGGAGTCAGACGCGCTACCGTTGCGCCACAAGGTCAATGAAACTTGAGTGCTCTGACCCTGTTCAGCACTCTTTTCGATCATGTATCTGTACTGGATCATGAAAAGTCTGATTTGATTTGGATGTGATTTCTAGGCACAATCTTCTGATGTGGAGTGAAACGCACAACCGTTGCGCAACAAGCTCTTGCTGCTGCATGTCAAACTAGATGCAGGAGGCAAAAACTGGCATTGTCTGTCATGTCTGCTTGCTCACTTTTGTTAAACCGTGGTTCTAATAACACGGAGGTTTCAGCTTTTGATCCCCATATGGGCTAGGTTCTCCAGCATCTGAAGTGCCGTCAAGCTATCTTTTGACAAAGTCTTCAGCCTATTTTGGGTACCAAAAGTGGAGCCGTGATGCATGTGTATTTGAATCAAGGTTGCGTAGAGCGCAGTCATGTCACATGGCCAGTTCACTCCATTTTTTTAGAGTGTGGTGCAAATGTCATTTTCACATGCGAATTTCTGGTCTTCCATTGAGAGACGCTTATTTATGCCACAAGGTCAAAGAAGTTTGTTTTTTTGCCGTAACCCAATTCCACAGTGTTTTTGAACAATTTTTTGTAGTTGATGAGTAAAATGTCAGATGACCTTGACGTGATTTGAACACGCAACCTTCTGATCTGGAGTCAGACGCGCTACCGTTGCGCCACAAGGTCAATGAAACTTGAGTGCTCTGACCCTGTTCAGCACTCTTTTCGATCATGTATCTGTACTGGATCATGAAAAGTCTGATTTGATTTGGATGTGATTTCTAGGCACAATCTTCTGATGTGGAGTGAAACGCACAACCGTTGCGCAACAAGCTCTTGCTGCTGCATGTCAAACTAGATGCAGGAGGCAAAAACTGGCATTGTCTGTCATGTCTGCTTGCTCACTTTTGTTAAACCGTGGTTCTAATAACACGGAGGTTTCAGCTTTTGATCCCCATATGGGCTAGGTTCTCCAGCATCTGAAGTGCCGTCAAGCTATCTTTTGACAAAGTCTTCAGCCTCTTTTGGGTACCAAAAGTGGAGCCGTGATGCATGTGTATTTGAATCAAGGTAGCGTAGAGCGCAGTCATGTCACATGGCCAGTTCACTCCATTTTTTTAGAGTGTGGTGCAAATGTCATTTTCACTTGCAACTTTCTGGTCTTCCATTGAGAGACGCTTATTTATGCCACAAGGTCAAAGAAGTTTGTTTTTTTGCCGTAACTCAATTCCACAGTGTTTTTGAACAATTTTTTGTAGTTGATGAGTAAAATGTCAGATGACCCTGACGTGATTTGAACACGCAACCTTCTGATCTGGAGTCAGACACGCTACCGTTGCACCACAAGGTCAATGAAATTTGAGTGCTCTGAACCTGTTCAGCACTCTTTTCGATCATGTATCTGTAGTGGATCATGAAAAGTCTGATTTGATTTGGATGTGATTTCTAGGCACAATCTTCTGATGTGGAGTGAAACGCACAACCGTTGCGCAACAAGCTCTTGCTGCTGCATGTCAAACTAGATGCAGGAGGCAAAAACTGGCATTGTGTGTCATGTCTGCTTGCTCACTTTTGTTAAACCGTGGTTCTAATAACACGGAGGTTTCAGCTTTTGATCCCCATATGGGCTAGGTTCTCCAGCATCTGAAGTGCCGTCAAGCTATCTTTTGACAAAGTCTTCGGCCTCTTTTAGGTGCCAAAAGTGGAGCCGTGATGCATGTGTATTTGAATCAAGTTGCGTAGAGCGCAGTCATGTCACATGGCCAGTTCACTCCATTTTTTTAGAGTGTGGTGCAAATGTCATTTTCACATGCGAATTTCTGGTCTTCCATTGAGAGACGCTTATTTATGCCACAAGGTCAAAGAAGTTTGTTTTTTTGCCGTAACCCAATTCCACAGTGTTTTTGAACAATTTTTTGTAGTTGATGAGTAAAATGTCAGATGACCTTGACGTGATTTGAACACGCAACCTTCTGATCTGGAGTCAGACGCGCTACCGTTGCGCCACAAGGTCAATGAAACTTGAGTGCTCTGACCCTGTTCAGCACTCTTTTCGATCATGTATCTGTACTGGATCATGAAAAGTCTGATTTGATTTGGATGTGATTTCTAGGCACAATCTTCTGATGTGGAGTGAAACGCACAACCGTTGCGCAACAAGCTCTTGCTGCTGCATGTCAAACTAGATGCAGGAGGCAAAAACTGGCATTGTCTGTCATGTCTGCTTGCTCACTTTTGTTAAACCGTGGTTCTAATAACACGGAGGTTTCAGCTTTTGATCCCCATATGGGCTAGGTTCTCCAGCATCTGAAGTGCCGTCAAGCTATCTTTTGACAAAGTCTTCGGCCTCTTTTAGGTGCCAAAACTGGAGCCGTGATGCATGTGTATTTGAATCAAGGTTGCGTAGAGCGCAGTCATGTCACATGGCCAGTTCACTCCATTTTTTTAGAGTGTGGTGCAAATGTCATTTTCACATGCAACTTTCTGGTCTTCCATTGAGAGACGCTTATTTATGCCACAAGGTCAAAGAAGTTTGTTTTTTTGCCGTAACTCAATTCCACAGTGTTTTTGAACAATTTTTTGTAGTTGATGAGTAAAATGTCAGATGACCCTGACGTGATTTGAACACGCAACCTTCTGATCTGGAGTCAGACGCGCTACCGTTGCGCCACAAGGTCAATGAAACTTGAGTGCTCTGACCCTGTTCAGCACTCTTTTCGATCATGTATCTGTACTGGATCATGAAAAGTCTGATTTGATTTGGATGTGATTTCTAGGCACAATCTTCTGATGTGGAGTGAAACGCACAACCGTTGCGCAACAAGCTCTTGCTGCTGCATGTCAAACTAGATGCAGGAGGCAAAAACTGGCATTGTCTGTCATGTCTGCTTGCTCACTTTTGTTAAACCGTGGTTCTAATAACACGGAGGTTTCAGCTTTTGATCCCCATATGGGCTAGGTTCTCCAGCATCTGAAGTGCCGTCAAGCTATCTTTTGACAAAGTCTTCGGCCTCTTTTAGGTGCCAAAACTGGAGCCGTGATGCATGTGTATTTGAATCAAGGTTGCGTAGAGCGCAGTCATGTCACATGGCCAGTTCACTCCATTTTTTTAGAGTGTGGTGCAAATGTCATTTTCACATGCAACTTTCTGGTCTTCCATTGAGAGACGCTTATTTATGCCACAAGGTCAAAGAAGTTTGTTTTTTTGCCGTAACTCAATTCCACAGTGTTTTTGAACAATTTTTTGTAGTTGATGAGTAAAATGTCAGATGACCCTGACGTGATTTGAACACGCAACCTTCTGATCTGGAGTCAGACGCGCTACCGTTGCGCCACAAGGTCAATGAAACTTGAGTGCTCTGACCCTGTTCAGCACTCTTTTCGATCATGTATCTGTACTGGATCATGAAAAGTCTGATTTGATTTGGATGTGATTTCTAGGCACAATCTTCTGATGTGGAGTGAAACGCACAACCGTTGCGCAACAAGCTCTTGCTGCTGCATGTCAAACTAGATGCAGGAGGCAAAAACTGGCATTGTCTGTCATGTCTGCTTGCTCACTTTTGTTAAACCGTGGTTCTAATAACACGGAGGTTTCAGCTTTTGATCCCCATATGGGCTAGGTTCTCCAGCATCTGAAGTGCCGTCAAGCTATCTTTTGACAAAGTCTTCAGCCTCTTTTGGGTACCAAAAGTGGAGCCGTGATGCATGTGTATTTGAATCAAGGTTGCGTAGAGCGCAGTCATGTCACATGGCCAGTTCACTCCATTTTTTTAGAGTGTGGTGCAAATGTCATTTTCACATGCAACTTTCTGGTCTTCCATTGAGAGACGCTTATTTATGCCACAAGGTCAAAGAAGTTTGTTTTTTTGCCGTAACCCAATTCCACAGTGCTTTTGAACAATTTTTTTGTAGTTGATGAGTAAAATGTCAGATGACCCTGACGTGATTTGAACACGCAACCTTCTGATCTGGAGTCAGACGCGCTACCGTTGCGCCACAAGGTCAATGAAACTTGAGTGCTCTGACCCTGTTCAGCACTCTTTTCGATCATGTATCTGTACTGGATCATGAAAAGTCTGATTTGATTTGGATGTGATTTCTAGGCACAATCTTCTGATGTGGAGTGAAACGCACAACCGTTGCGCAACAAGCTCTTGCTGCTGCATGTCAAACTAGATGCAGGAGGCAAAAACTGGCATTGTCTGTCATGTCTGCTTGCTCACTTTTGTTAAACCGTGGTTCTAATAACACGGAGGTTTCAGCTTTTGATCCCCATATGGGCTAGGTTCTCCAGCATCTGAAGTGCCGTCAAGCTATCTTTTGACAAAGTCTTCGGCCTCTTTTAGGTGCCAAAACTGGAGCCGTGATGCATGTGTATTTGAATCAAGGTTGCGTAGAGCGCAGTCATGTCACATGGCCAGTTCACTCCATTTTTTTAGAGTGTGGTGCAAATGTCATTTTCACATGCGAATTTCTGGTCTTCCATTGAGAGACGCTTATTTATGCCACAAGGTCAAAGAAGTTTGTTTTTTTGCCGTAACTCAATTCCACAGTGTTTTTGAACAATTTTTTTGTAGTTGATGAGTAAAATGTCAGATGACCCTGACGTGATTTGAACACGCAACCTTCTGATCTGGAGTCAGACGCGCTACCGTTGCGCCACAAGGTCAATGAAACTTGAGTGCTCTGACCCTGTTCAGCACTCTTTTCGATCATGTATCTGTACTGGATCATGAAAAGTCTGATTTGATTTGGATGTGATTTCTAGGCACAATCTTCTGATGTGGAGTGAAACGCACAACCGTTGCGCAACAAGCTCTTGCTGCTGCATGTCAAACTAGATGCAGGAGGCAAAAACTGGCATTGTCTGTCATGTCTGCTTGCTCACTTTTGTTAAACCGTGGTTCTAATAACACGGAGGTTTCAGCTTTTGATCCCCATATGGGCTAGGTTCTCCAGCATCTGAAGTGCCGTCAAGCTATCTTTTGACAAAGTCTTCGGCCTCTTTTAGGTGCCAAAACTGGAGCCGTGATGCATGTGTATTTGAATCAAGGTTGCGTAGAGCGCAGTCATGTCACATGGCCAGTTCACTCCATTTTTTTAGAGTGTGGTGCAAATGTCATTTTCACATGCGAATTTCTGGTCTTCCATTGAGAGACGCTTATTTATGCCACAAGGTCAAAGAAGTTTGTTTTTTTGCCGTAACTCAATTCCACAGTGTTTTTGAACAATTTTTTTGTAGTTGATGAGTAAAATGTCAGATGACCCTGACGTGATTTGAACACGCAACCTTCTGATCTGGAGTCAGACGCGCTACCGTTGCGCCACAAGGTCAATGAAACTTGAGTGCTCTGACCCTGTTCAGCACTCTTTTCGATCATGTATCTGTACTGGATCATGAAAAGTCTGATTTGATTTGGATGTGATTTCTAGGCACAATCTTCTGATGTGGAGTGAAACGCACAACCGTTGCGCAACAAGCTCTTGCTGCTGCATGTCAAACTAGATGCAGGAGGCAAAAACTGGCATTGTCTGTCATGTCTGCTTGCTCACTTTTGTTAAACCGTGGTTCTAATAACACGGAGGTTTCAGCTTTTGATCCCCATATGGGCTAGGTTCTCCAGCATCTGAAGTGCCGTCAAGCTATCTTTTGACAAAGTCTTCGGCCTCTTTTAGGTGCCAAAACTGGAGCCGTGATGCATGTGTATTTGAATCAAGGTTGCGTAGAGCGCAGTCATGTCACATGGCCAGTTCACTCCATTTTTTTAGAGTGTGGTGCAAATGTCATTTTCACATGCAACTTTCTGGTCTTCCATTGAGAGACGCTTATTTATGCCACAAGGTCAAAGAAGTTTGTTTTTTTGCCGTAACTCAATTCCACAGTGTTTTTGAACAATTTTTTGTAGTTGATGAGTAAAATGTCAGATGACCCTGACGTGATTTGAACACGCAACCTTCTGATCTGGAGTCAGACGCGCTACCGTTGCGCCACAAGGTCAATGAGACTTGAGTGCTCTGACCCTGTTCAGCACTCTTTTCGATCATGTATCTGTACTGGATCATGAAAAGTCTGATTTGATTTGGATGTGATTTCTAGGCACAATCTTCTGATGTGGAGTGAAACGCACAACCGTTGCGCAACAAGCTCTTGCTGCTGCATGTCAAACTAGATGCAGGAGGCAAAAACTGGCATTGTGTGTCATGTCTGCTTGCTCACTTTTGTTAAACCGTGGTTCTAATAACACGGAGGTTTCAGCTTTTGATCCCCATATGGGCTAGGTTCTCCAGCATCTGAAGTGCCGTCAAGCTATCTTTTGACAAAGTCTTCAGCCTCTTTTGGGTACCAAAAGTGGAGCCGTGATGCATGTGTATTTGAATCAAATTGCGTAGAGCGCAGTCATGTCACATGGCCAGTTCACACCATTTTTTTAGAGTGTGGTGCAAATGTCATTTTCACATGCGAATTTCTTGTCTTCCATTGAGAGACGCTTATTTATGCCACAAGGTCAAAGAAGTTTGTTTTTTTGCCGTAACCCAATTCCACAGTGTTTTTGAATAATTTTTAGTAGTTGATGAGTAAAATGTCAGATGACCTTGACGTGATTTGAACACGCAACCTTCTGATCTGGAGTCAGACGCGCTACCGTTGCGCCACAAGGTCACTGAAACTTGAGTGCTCTGACCCTGTTCAGCACTCTTTTCGATCATGTATCTGTACTGGATCATGAAAAGTCTGATTTGATTTGGATGTGATTTCTAGGCACAATCTTCTGATGTGGAGTGAAACGCACAACCGTTGCGCAACAAGCTCTTGCTGCTGCATGTCAAACTAGATGCAGGAGGCAAAAACTGGCATTGTCTGTCATGTCTGCTTGCTCACTTTTGTTAAACCGTGGTTCTAATAACACGGAGGTTTCAGCTTTTGATCCCCATATGGGCTAGGTTCTCCAGCATCTGAAGTGCCGTCAAGCTATCTTTTGACAAAGTCTTCAGCCTCTTTTGGGTACCAAAAGTGGAGCCGTGATGCATGTGTATTTGAATCAAGGTTGCGTAGAGCGCAGTCATGTCACATGGCCAGTTCACTCCATTTTTTTAGAGTGTGGTGCAAATGTCATTTTCACATGCAACTTTCTGGTCTTCCATTGAGAGACGCTTATTTATGCCACAAGGTCAAAGAAGTTTGTTTTTTTGCCGTAACCCAATTCCACAGTGTTTTTGAACAATTTTTTTGTAGTTGATGAGTAAAATGTCAGATGACCCTGACGTGATTTGAACACGCAACCTTCTGATCTGGAGTCAGACGCGCTACCGTTGCGCCACAAGGTCAATGAAACTTGAGTGCTCTGACCCTGTTCAGCACTCTTTTCGATCATGTATCTGTACTGGATCATGAAAAGTCTGATTTGATTTGGATGTGATTTCTAGGCACAATCTTCTGATGTGGAGTGAAACGCACAACCGTTGCGCAACAAGCTCTTGCTGCTGCATGTCAAACTAGATGCAGGAGGCAAAAACTGGCATTGTCTGTCATGTCTGCTTGCTCACTTTTGTTAAACCGTGGTTCTAATAACACGGAGGTTTCAGCTTTTGATCCCCATATGGGCTAGGTTCTCCAGCATCTGAAGTGCCGTCAAGCTATCTTTTGACAAAGTCTTCGGCCTCTTTTAGGTGCCAAAACTGGAGCCGTGATGCATGTGTATTTGAATCAAGGTTGCGTAGAGCGCAGTCATGTCACATGGCCAGTTCACTCCATTTTTTTAGAGTGTGGTGCAAATGTCATTTTCACATGCGAATTTCTGGTCTTCCATTGAGAGACGCTTATTTATGCCACAAGGTCAAAGAAGTTTGTTTTTTTGCTGTAACTCAATTCCACAGTGTTTTTGAACAATTTTTTTGTAGTTGATGAGTAAAATGTCAGATGACCCTGACGTGATTTGAACACGCAACCTTCTGATCTGGAGTCAGACGCGCTACCGTTGCGCCACAAGGTCAATGAAACTTGAGTGCTCTGACCCTGTTCAGCACTCTTTTCGATCATGTATCTGTACTGGATCATGAAAAGTCTGATTTGATTTGGATGTGATTTCTAGGCACAATCTTCTGATGTGGAGTGAAACGCACAACCGTTGCGCAACAAGCTCTTGCTGCTGCATGTCAAACTAGATGCAGGAGGCAAAAACTGGCATTGTCTGTCATGTCTGCTTGCTCACTTTTGTTAAACCGTGGTTCTAATAACACGGAGGTTTCAGCTTTTGATCCCCATATGGGCTAGGTTCTCCAGCATCTGAAGTGCCGTCAAGCTATCTTTTGACAAAGTCTTCGGCCTCTTTTAGGTGCCAAAACTGGAGCCGTGATGCATGTGTATTTGAATCAAGGTTGCGTAGAGCGCAGTCATGTCACATGGCCAGTTCACTCCATTTTTTTAGAGTGTGGTGCAAATGTCATTTTCACATGCAACTTTCTGGTCTTCCATTGAGAGACGCTTATTTATGCCACAAAGTCAAAGAAGTTTGTTTTTTTGCCGTAACTCAATTCCACAGTGTTTTTGAACAATTTTTTGTAGTTGATGAGTAAAATGTCAGATGACCCTGACGTGATTTGAACACGCAACCTTCTGATGTGGAGTCAGACGCGCTACCGTTGCGCCACAAGGTCAATGAAACTTGAGTGCTCTGACCCTGTTCAGCACTCTTTTCGATCATGTATCTGTACTGGTTCATGAAAAGTCTGATTTGATTTGGATGTGATTTCTAGGCACAATCTTCTGATGTGGAGTGAAACGCACAACCGTTGCGCAACAAGCTCTTGCTGCTGCATGTCAAACTAGATGCAGGAGGCAAAAACTGGCATTGTCTGTCATGTCTGCTTGCTCACTTTTGTTAAACCGTGGTTCTAATAACACGGAGGTTTCAGCTTTTGATCCCCATATGGGCTAGGTTCTCCAGCATCTGAAGTGCCGTCAAGCTATCTTTTGACAAAGTCTTCAGCCTCTTTTGGGTACCAAAAGTGGAGCCGTGATGCATGTGTATTTGAATCAAGGTTGCGTAGAGCGCAGTCATGTCACATGGCCAGTTCACTCCATTTTTTTAGAGTGTGGTGCAAATGTCATTTTCACATGCAACTTTCTGGTCTTCCATTGAGAGACGCTTATTTATGCCACAAGGTCAAAGAAGTTTGTTTTTTTGCCGTAACCCAATTCCACAGTGCTTTTGAACAATTTTTTGTAGTTGATGAGTAAAATGTCAGATGACCCTGATGTGATTTGAACACGCAACCTTCTGATGTGGAGTCAGACGCGCTACCGTTGCGCCACAAGGTCAATGAAACTTGAGTGCTCTGACCCTGTTCAGCACTCTTTTCGATCATGTATCTGTACTGGATCATGAAAAGTCTGATTTGATTTGGATGTGATTTCTAGGCACAATCTTCTGATGTGGAGTGAAACACACAACCGTTGCGCAACAAGCTCTTGCTGCTGCATGTCAAACTAGATGCAGGAGGCAAAAACTGGCATTGTGTGTCATGTCTGCTTGCTCACTTTTGTTAAACCGTGGTTCTAATAACACGGAGGTTTCAGCTTTTGATCCCCATATGGGATAGGTTCTCCAGCATCTGAAGTGCCGTCAAGCTATCTTTTGACAAAGTCTTCAGCCTCTTTTGGGTACCAAAAGTGGAGCCGTGATGCATGTGTATTTGAATCAAGGTTGCGTAGAGCGCAGTCATGTCACATGGCCAGTTCACTCCATTTTTTTAGAGTGTGGTGCAAATGTCATTTTCACATGCAACTTTCTGGTCTTCCATTGAGAGACGCTTATTTATGCCACAAGGTCAAAGAAGTTTGTTTTTTTGCCGTAACTCAATTCCACAGTGTTTTTGAACAATTTTTTTGTAGTTGATGAGTAAAATGTCAGATGACCCTGACGTGATTTCAACACGCAACCTTCTGATCTGGAGTCAGACGCGCTACCGTTGCGCCACAAGGTCAATGAAACTTGAGTGCTCTGACCCTGTTCAGCACTCTTTTCGATCATGTATCTGTACTGGATCATGAAAAGTCTGATTTGATTTGGATGTGATTTCTAGGCACAATCTTCTGATGTGGAGTGAAACGCACAACCGTTGCGCAACAAGCTCTTGCTGCTGCATGTCAAACTAGATGCAGGAGGCAAAAACTGGCATTGTCTGTCATGTCTGCTTGCTCACTTTTGTTAAACCGTGGTTCTAATAACACGGAGGTTTCAGCTTTTGATCCCCATATGGGCTAGGTTCTCCAGCATCTGAAGTGCCGTCAAGCTATCTTTTGACAAAGTCTTCGGCCTCTTTTAGGTGCCAAAACTGGAGCCGTGATGCATGTGTATTTGAATCAAGGTTGCGTAGAGCGCAGTCATGTCACATGGCCAGTTCACTCCATTTTTTTAGAGTGTGGTGCAAATGTCATTTTCACATGCAACTTTCTGGTCTTCCATTGAGAGACGCTTATTTATGCCACAAGGTCAAAGAAGTTTGTTTTTTTGCCGTAACTCAATTCCACAGTGTTTTTGAACAATTTTTTGTAGTTGATGAGTAAAATGTCAGATGACCCTGACGTGATTTGAACACGCAACCTTCTGATCTGGAGTCAGACGCGCTACCGTTGCGCCACAAGGCCAATGAAACTTGAGTGCTCTGACCCTGTTCAGCACTCTTTTCGATCATGTATCTGTACTGGATCATGAAAAGTCTGATTTGATTTGGATGTGATTTCTAGGCACAATCTTCTGATGTGGAGTGAAACGCACAACCGTTGCGCAACAAGCTCTTGCTGCTGCATGTCAAACTAGATGCAGGAGGCAAAAACTGGCATTGTCTGTCATGTCTGCTTGCTCACTTTTGTTAAACCGTGGTTCTAATAACACGGAGGTTTCAGCTTTTGATCCCCATATGGGCTAGGTTCTCCAGCATCTGAAGTGCCGTCAAGCTATCTTTTGACAAAGTCTTCGGCCTCTTTTAGGTGCCAAAACTGGAGCCGTGATGCATGTGTATTTGAATCAAGGTTGCGTAGAGCGCAGTCATGTCACATGGCCAGTTCACTCCATTTTTTTAGAGTGTGGTGCAAATGTCATTTTCACATGCAACTTTCTGGTCTTCCATTGAGAGACGCTTATTTATGCCACAAAGTCAAAGAAGTTTGTTTTTTTGCCGTAACTCAATTCCACAGTGTTTTTGAACAAATTTTTGTAGTTGATGAGTAAAATGTCAGATGACCCTGACGTGATTTGAACACGCAACCTTCTGATGTGGAGTCAGACGCGCTACCGTTGCGCCACAAGGTCAATGAAACTTGAGTGCTCTGACCCTGTTCAGCACTCTTTTCGATCATGTATCTGTACTGGTTCATGAAAAGTCTGATTTGATTTGGATGTGATTTCTAGGCACAATCTTCTGATGTGGAGTGAAACGCACAACCGTTGCGCAACAAGCTCTTGCTGCTGCATGTCAAACTAGATGCAGGAGGCAAAAACTGGCATTGTCTGTCATGTCTGCTTGCTCACTTTTGTTAAACCGTGGTTCTAATAACACGGAGGTTTCAGCTTTTGATCCCCATATGGGCTAGGTTCTCCAGCATCTGAAGTGCCGTCAAGCTATCTTTTGACAAAGTCTTCAGCCTCTTTTGGGTACCAAAAGTGGAGCCGTGATGCATGTGTATTTGAATCAAGGTTGCGTAGAGCGCAGTCATGTCACATGGCCAGTTCACTCCATTTTTTTAGAGTGTGGTGCAAATGTCATTTTCACATGCAACTTTCTGGTCTTCCATTGAGAGACGCTTATTTATGCCACAAGGTCAAAGAAGTTTGTTTTTTTGCCGTAACCCAATTCCACAGTGCTTTTGAACAATTTTTTGTAGTTGATGAGTAAAATGTCAGATGACCCTGATGTGATTTGAACACGCAACCTTCTGATGTGGAGTCAGACGCGCTACCGTTGCGCCACAAGGTCAATGAAACTTGAGTGCTCTGACCCTGTTCAGCACTCTTTTCGATCATGTATCTGTACTGGATCATGAAAAGTCTGATTTGATTTGGATGTGATTTCTAGGCACAATCTTCTGATGTGGAGTGAAACACACAACCGTTGCGCAACAAGCTCTTGCTGCTGCATGTCAAACTAGATGCAGGAGGCAAAAACTGGCATTGTGTGTCATGTCTGCTTGCTCACTTTTGTTAAACCGTGGTTCTAATAACACGGAGGTTTCAGCTTTTGATCCCCATATGGGATAGGTTCTCCAGCATCTGAAGTGCCGTCAAGCTATCTTTTGACAAAGTCTTCAGCCTCTTTTGGGTACCAAAAGTGGAGCCGTGATGCATGTGTATTTGAATCAAGGTTGCGTAGAGCGCAGTCATGTCACATGGCCAGTTCACTCCATTTTTTTAGAGTGTGGTGCAAATGTCATTTTCACATGCAACTTTCTGGTCTTCCATTGAGAGACGCTTATTTATGCCACAAGGTCAAAGAAGTTTGTTTTTTTGCCGTAACTCAATTCCACAGTGTTTTTGAACAATTTTTTTGTAGTTGATGAGTAAAATGTCAGATGACCCTGACGTGATTTCAACACGCAACCTTCTGATCTGGAGTCAGACGCGCTACCGTTGCGCCACAAGGTCAATGAAACTTGAGTGCTCTGACCCTGTTCAGCACTCTTTTCGATCATGTATCTGTACTGGATCATGAAAAGTCTGATTTGATTTGGATGTGATTTCTAGGCACAATCTTCTGATGTGGAGTGAAACGCACAACCGTTGCGCAACAAGCTCTTGCTGCTGCATGTCAAACTAGATGCAGGAGGCAAAAACTGGCATTGTCTGTCATGTCTGCTTGCTCACTTTTGTTAAACCGTGGTTCTAATAACACGGAGGTTTCAGCTTTTGATCCCCATATGGGCTAGGTTCTCCAGCATCTGAAGTGCCGTCAAGCTATCTTTTGACAAAGTCTTCGGCCTCTTTTAGGTGCCAAAACTGGAGCCGTGATGCATGTGTATTTGAATCAAGGTTGCGTAGAGCGCAGTCATGTCACATGGCCAGTTCACTCCATTTTTTTAGAGTGTGGTGCAAATGTCATTTTCACATGCAACTTTCTGGTCTTCCATTGAGAGACGCTTATTTATGCCACAAGGTCAAAGAAGTTTGTTTTTTTGCCGTAACTCAATTCCACAGTGTTTTTGAACAATTTTTTGTAGTTGATGAGTAAAATGTCAGATGACCCTGACGTGATTTGAACACGCAACCTTCTGATCTGGAGTCAGACGCGCTACCGTTGCGCCACAAGGCCAATGAAACTTGAGTGCTCTGACCCTGTTCAGCACTCTTTTCGATCATGTATCTGTACTGGATCATGAAAAGTCTGATTTGATTTGGATGTGATTTCTAGGCACAATCTTCTGATGTGGAGTGAAACGCACAACCGTTGCGCAACAAGCTCTTGCTGCTGCATGTCAAACTAGATGCAGGAGGCAAAAACTGGCATTGTCTGTCATGTCTGCTTGCTCACTTTTGTTAAACCGTGGTTCTAATAACACGGAGGTTTCAGCTTTTGATCCCCATATGGGCTAGGTTCTCCAGCATCTGAAGTGCCGTCAAGCTATCTTTTGACAAAGTCTTCGGCCTCTTTTAGGTGCCAAAACTGGAGCCGTGATGCATGTGTATTTGAATCAAGGTTGCGTAGAGCGCAGTCATGTCACATGGCCAGTTCACTCCATTTTTTTAGAGTGTGGTGCAAATGTCATTTTCACATGCAACTTTCTGGTCTTCCATTGAGAGACGCTTATTTATGCCACAAGGTCAAAGAAGTTTGTTTTTTTGCCGTAACTCAATTCCACAGTGTTTTTGAACAATTTTTTGTAGTTGATGAGTAAAATGTCAGATGACCCTGACGTGATTTGAACACGCAACCTTCTGATCTGGAGTCAGACGCGCTACCGTTGCGCCACAAGGTCAATGAAACTTGAGTGCTCTGACCCTGTTCAGCACTCTTTTCGATCATGTATCTGTACTGGATCATGAAAAGTCTGATTTGATTTGGATGTGATTTCTAGGCACAATCTTCTGATGTGGAGTGAAACGCACAACCGTTGCGCAACAAGCTCTTGCTGCTGCATGTCAAACTAGATGCAGGAGGCAAAAACTGGCATTGTCTGTCATGTCTGCTTGCTCACTTTTGTTAAACCGTGGTTCTAATAACACGGAGGTTTCAGCTTTTGATCCCCATATGGGCTAGGTTCTCCAGCATCTGAAGTGCCGTCAAGCTATCTTTTGACAAAGTCTTCAGCCTCTTTTGGGTACCAAAAGTGGAGCCGTGATGCATGTGTATTTGAATCAAGGTTGCGTAGAGCGCAGTCATGTCACATGGCCAGTTCACTCCATTTTTTTAGAGTGTGGTGCAAATGTCATTTTCACATGCAACTTTCTGGTCTTCCATTGAGAGACGCTTATTTATGCCACAAGGTCAAAGAAGTTTGTTTTTTTGCCGTAACCCAATTCCACAGTGCTTTTGAACAATTTTTTTGTAGTTGATGAGTAAAATGTCAGATGACCCTGACGTGATTTGAACACGCAACCTTCTGATCTGGAGTCAGACGCGCTACCGTTGCGCCACAAGGTCAATGAAACTTGAGTGCTCTGACCCTGTTCAGCACTCTTTTCGATCATGTATCTGTACTGGATCATGAAAAGTCTGATTTGATTTGGATGTGATTTCTAGGCACAATCTTCTGATGTGGAGTGAAACGCACAACCGTTGCGCAACAAGCTCTTGCTGCTGCATGTCAAACTAGATGCAGGAGGCAAAAACTGGCATTGTCTGTCATGTCTGCTTGCTCACTTTTGTTAAACCGTGGTTCTAATAACACGGAGGTTTCAGCTTTTGATCCCCATATGGGCTAGGTTCTCCAGCATCTGAAGTGCCGTCAAGCTATCTTTTGACAAAGTCTTCGGCCTCTTTTAGGTGCCAAAACTGGAGCCGTGATGCATGTGTATTTGAATCAAGGTTGCGTAGAGCGCAGTCATGTCACATGGCCAGTTCACTCCATTTTTTTAGAGTGTGGTGCAAATGTCATTTTCACATGCGAATTTCTGGTCTTCCATTGAGAGACGCTTATTTATGCCACAAGGTCAAAGAAGTTTGTTTTTTTGCCGTAACTCAATTCCACAGTGTTTTTGAACAATTTTTTTGTAGTTGATGAGTAAAATGTCAGATGACCCTGACGTGATTTGAACACGCAACCTTCTGATCTGGAGTCAGACGCGCTACCGTTGCGCCACAAGGTCAATGAAACTTGAGTGCTCTGACCCTGTTCAGCACTCTTTTCGATCATGTATCTGTACTGGATCATGAAAAGTCTGATTTGATTTGGATGTGATTTCTAGGCACAATCTTCTGATGTGGAGTGAAACGCACAACCGTTGCGCAACAAGCTCTTGCTGCTGCATGTCAAACTAGATGCAGGAGGCAAAAACTGGCATTGTCTGTCATGTCTGCTTGCTCACTTTTGTTAAACCGTGGTTCTAATAACACGGAGGTTTCAGCTTTTGATCCCCATATGGGCTAGGTTCTCCAGCATCTGAAGTGCCGTCAAGCTATCTTTTGACAAAGTCTTCGGCCTCTTTTAGGTGCCAAAACTGGAGCCGTGATGCATGTGTATTTGAATCAAGGTTGCGTAGAGCGCAGTCATGTCACATGGCCAGTTCACTCCATTTTTTTAGAGTGTGGTGCAAATGTCATTTTCACATGCAACTTTCTGGTCTTCCATTGAGAGACGCTTATTTATGCCACAAAGTCAAAGAAGTTTGTTTTTTTGCCGTAACTCAATTCCACAGTGTTTTTGAACAATTTTTTGTAGTTGATGAGTAAAATGTCAGATGACCCTGACGTGATTTGAACACGCAACCTTCTGATCTGGAGTCAGACGCGCTACCGTTGCGCCACAAGGTCAATGAAACTTGAGTGCTCTGACCCTGTTCAGCACTCTTTTCGATCATGTATCTGTACTGGTTCATGAAAAGTCTGATTTGATTTGGATGTGATTTCTAGGCACAATCTTCTGATGTGGAGTGAAACGCACAACCGTTGCGCAACAAGCTCTTGCTGCTGCATGTCAAACTAGATGCAGGAGGCAAAAACTGGCATTGTCTGTCATGTCTGCTTGCTCACTTTTGTTAAACCGTGGTTCTAATAACACGGAGGTTTCAGCTTTTGATCCCCATATGGGCTAGGTTCTCCAGCATCTGAAGTGCCGTCAAGCTATCTTTTGACAAAGTCTTCAGCCTCTTTTGGGTACCAAAAGTGGAGCCGTGATGCATGTGTATTTGAATCAAGGTTGCGTAGAGCGCAGTCATGTCACATGGCCAGTTCACTCCATTTTTTTAGAGTGTGGTGCAAATGTCATTTTCACATGCAACTTTCTGGTCTTCCATTGAGAGACGCTTATTTATGCCACAAGGTCAAAGAAGTTTGTTTTTTTGCCGTAACCCAATTCCACAGTGCTTTTGAACAATTTTTTGTAGTTGATGAGTAAAATGTCAGATGACCCTGATGTGATTTGAACACGCAACCTTCTGATGTGGAGTCAGACGCGCTACCGTTGCGCCACAAGGTCAATGAAACTTGAGTGCTCTGACCCTGTTCAGCACTCTTTTCGATCATGTATCTGTACTGGATCATGAAAAGTCTGATTTGATTTGGATGTGATTTCTAGGCACAATCTTCTGATGTGGAGTGAAACACACAACCGTTGCGCAACAAGCTCTTGCTGCTGCATGTCAAACTAGATGCAGGAGGCAAAAACTGGCATTGTGTGTCATGTCTGCTTGCTCACTTTTGTTAAACCGTGGTTCTAATAACACGGAGGTTTCAGCTTTTGATCCCCATATGGGATAGGTTCTCCAGCATCTGAAGTGCCGTCAAGCTATCTTTTGACAAAGTCTTCAGCCTCTTTTGGGTACCAAAAGTGGAGCCGTGATGCATGTGTATTTGAATCAAGGTTGCGTAGAGCGCAGTCATGTCACATGGCCAGTTCACTCCATTTTTTTAGAGTGTGGTGCAAATGTCATTTTCACATGCAACTTTCTGGTCTTCCATTGAGAGACGCTTATTTATGCCACAAGGTCAAAGAAGTTTGTTTTTTTGCCGTAACTCAATTCCACAGTGTTTTTGAACAATTTTTTTGTAGTTGATGAGTAAAATGTCAGATGACCCTGACGTGATTTCAACACGCAACCTTCTGATCTGGAGTCAGACGCGCTACCGTTGCGCCACAAGGTCAATGAAACTTGAGTGCTCTGACCCTGTTCAGCACTCTTTTCGATCATGTATCTGTACTGGATCATGAAAAGTCTGATTTGATTTGGATGTGATTTCTAGGCACAATCTTCTGATGTGGAGTGAAACGCACAACCGTTGCGCAACAAGCTCTTGCTGCTGCATGTCAAACTAGATGCAGGAGGCAAAAACTGGCATTGTCTGTCATGTCTGCTTGAACACTTTTGTTAAACCGTGGTTCTAATAACACGGAGGTTTCAGCTTTTGATCCCCATATGGGCTAGGTTCTCCAGCATCTGAAGTGCCGTCAAGCTATCTTTTGACAAAGTCTTCGGCCTCTTTTAGGTGCCAAAACTGGAGCCGTGATGCATGTGTATTTGAATCAAGGTTGCGTAGAGCGCAGTCATGTCACATGGCCAGTTCACTCCATTTTTTTAGAGTGTGGTGCAAATGTCATTTTCACATGCAACTTTCTGGTCTTCCATTGAGAGACGCTTATTTATGCCACAAGGTCAAAGAAGTTTGTTTTTTTGCCGTAACTCAATTCCACAGTGTTTTTGAACAATTTTTTGTAGTTGAAGAGTAAAATGTCAGATGACCCTGACATGATTTGAACACGCAACCTTCTGATCTGGAGTCAGACGCGCTACCGTTGCGCCACAAGGTCAATGAAACTTGAGTGCTCTGACCCTGTTCAGCACTCTTTTCGATCATGTATCTGTACTGGATCATGAAAAGTCTGATTTGATTTGGATGTGATTTCTAGGCACAATCTTCTGATGTGGAGTGAAACGCACAACCGTTGCGCAACAAGCTCTTGCTGCTGCATGTCAAACTAGATGCAGGAGGCAAAAACTGGCATTGTCTGTCATGTCTGCTTGCTCACTTTTGTTAAACCGTGGTTCTAATAACACGGAGGTTTCAGCTTTTGATCCCCATATGGGCTAGGTTCTCCAGCATCTGAAGTGCCGTCAAGCTATCTTTTGACAAAGTCTTCAGCCTCTTTTGGGTACCAAAAGTGGAGCCGTGATGCATGTGTATTTGAATCAAGGTTGCGTAGAGCGCAGTCATGTCACATGGCCAGTTCACTCCATTTTTTTAGAGTGTGGTGCAAATGTCATTTTCACATGCAACTTTCTGGTCTTCCATTGAGAGACGCTTATTTATGCCACAAGGTCAAAGAAGTTTGTTTTTTTGCCGTAACCCAATTCCACAGTGTTTTTGAACAATTTTTTTGTAGTTGATGAGTAAAATGTCAGATGACCCTGACGTGATTTGAACACGCAACCTTCTGATCTGGAGTCAGACGCGCTACCGTTGCGCCACAAGGTCAATGAAACTTGAGTGCTCTGACCCTGTTCAGCACTCTTTTCGATCATGTATCTGTACTGGATCATGAAAAGTCTGATTTGATTTGGATGTGATTTCTAGGCACAATCTTCTGATGTGGAGTGAAACGCACAACCGTTGCGCAACAAGCTCTTGCTGCTGCATGTCAAACTAGATGCAGGAGGCAAAAACTGGCATTGTCTGTCATGTCTGCTTGCTCACTTTTGTTAAACCGTGGTTCTAATAACACGGAGGTTTCAGCTTTTGATCCCCATATGGGATAGGTTCTCCAGCATCTGAAGTGCCGTCAAGCTATCTTTTGACAAAGTCTTCAGCCTCTTTTGGGTACCAAAAGTGGAGCCGTGATGCATGTGTATTTGAATCAAGGTTGCGTAGAGCGCAGTCATGTCACATGGCCAGTTCACTCCATTTTTTTAGAGTGTGGTGCAAATGTCATTTTCACATGCAACTTTCTGGTCTTCCATTGAGAGACGCTTATTTATGCCACAAGGTCAAAGAAGTTTGTTTTTTAGCCGTAACTCAATTCCACAGTGTTTTTGAACAATTTTTTTGTAGTTGATGAGTAAAATGTCAGATGACCCTGACGTGATTTCAACACGCAACCTTCTGATCTGGAGTCAGACGCGCTACCGTTGCGCCACAAGGTCAATGAAACTTGAGTGCTCTGACCCTGTTCAGCACTCTTTTCGATCATGTATCTGTACTGGATCATGAAAAGTCTGATTTGATTTGGATGTGATTTCTAGGCACAATCTTCTGATGTGGAGTGAAACGCACAACCGTTGCGCAACAAGCTCTTGCTGCTGCATGTCAAACTAGATGCAGGAGGCAAAAACTGGCATTGTCTGTCATGTCTGCTTGAACACTTTTGTTAAACCGTGGTTCTAATAACACGGAGGTTTCAGCTTTTGATCCCCATATGGGCTAGGTTCTCCAGCATCTGAAGTGCCGTCAAGCTATCTTTTGACAAAGTCTTCGGCCTCTTTTAGGTGCCAAAACTGGAGCCGTGATGCATGTGTATTTGAATCAAGGTTGCGTAGAGCGCAGTCATGTCACATGGCCAGTTCACTCCATTTTTTTAGAGTGTGGTGCAAATGTCATTTTCACATGCAACTTTCTGGTCTTCCATTGAGAGACGCTTATTTATGCCACAAGGTCAAAGAAGTTTGTTTTTTTGCCGTAACTCAATTCCACAGTGTTTTTGAACAATTTTTTGTAGTTGAAGAGTAAAATGTCAGATGACCCTGACATGATTTGAACACGCAACCTTCTGATCTGGAGTCAGACGCGCTACCGTTGCGCCACAAGGTCAATGAAACTTGAGTGCTCTGACCCTGTTCAGCACTCTTTTCGATCATGTATCTGTACTGGATCATGAAAAGTCTGATTTGATTTGGATGTGATTTCTAGGCACAATCTTCTGATGTGGAGTGAAACGCACAACCGTTGCGCAACAAGCTCTTGCTGCTGCATGTCAAACTAGATGCAGGAGGCAAAAACTGGCATTGTCTGTCATGTCTGCTTGCTCACTTTTGTTAAACCGTGGTTCTAATAACACGGAGGTTTCAGCTTTTGATCCCCATATGGGCTAGGTTCTCCAGCATCTGAAGTGCCGTCAAGCTATCTTTTGACAAAGTCTTCAGCCTCTTTTGGGTACCAAAAGTGGAGCCGTGATGCATGTGTATTTGAATCAAGGTTGCGTAGAGCGCAGTCATGTCACATGGCCAGTTCACTCCATTTTTTTAGAGTGTGGTGCAAATGTCATTTTCACATGCAACTTTCTGGTCTTCCATTGAGAGACGCTTATTTATGCCACAAGGTCAAAGAAGTTTGTTTTTTTGCCGTAACCCAATTCCACAGTGTTTTTGAACAATTTTTTTGTAGTTGATGAGTAAAATGTCAGATGACCCTGACGTGATTTGAACACGCAACCTTCTGATCTGGAGTCAGACGCGCTACCGTTGCGCCACAAGGTCAATGAAACTTGAGTGCTCTGACCCTGTTCAGCACTCTTTTCGATCATGTATCTGTACTGGATCATGAAAAGTCTGATTTGATTTGGATGTGATTTCTAGGCACAATCTTCTGATGTGGAGTGAAACGCACAACCGTTGCGCAACAAGCTCTTGCTGCTGCATGTCAAACTAGATGCAGGAGGCAAAAACTGGCATTGTCTGTCATGTCTGCTTGCTCACTTTTGTTAAACCGTGGTTCTAATAACACGGAGGTTTCAGCTTTTGATCCCCATATGGGCTAGGTTCTCCAGCATCTGAAGTGCCGTCAAGCTATCTTTTGACAAAGTCTTCGGCCTCTTTTAGGTGCCAAAACTGGAGCCGTGATGCATGTGTATTTGAATCAAGGTTGCGTAGAGCGCAGTCATGTCACATGGCCAGTTCACTCCATTTTTTTAGAGTGTGGTGCAAATGTCATTTTCACATGCAACTTTCTGGTCTTCCATTGAGAGACGCTTATTTATGCCACAAAGTCAAAGAAGTTTGTTTTTTTGCCGTAACTCAATTCCACAGTGTTTTTGAACAATTTTTTGTAGTTGATGAGTAAAATGTCAGATGACCCTGACGTGATTTGAACACGCAACCTTCTGATCTGGAGTCAGACGCGCTACCGTTGCGCCACAAGGTCAATGAAACTTGAGTGCTCTGACCCTGTTCAGCACTCTTTTCGATCATGTATCTGTACTGGTTCATGAAAAGTCTGATTTGATTTGGATGTGATTTCTAGGCACAATCTTCTGATGTGGAGTGAAACGCACAACCGTTGCGCAACAAGCTCTTGCTGCTGCATGTCAAACTAGATGCAGGAGGCAAAAACTGGCATTGTCTGTCATGTCTGCTTGCTCACTTTTGTTAAACCGTGGTTCTAATAACACGGAGGTTTCAGCTTTTGATCCCCATATGGGCTAGGTTCTCCAGCATCTGAAGTGCCGTCAAGCTATCTTTTGACAAAGTCTTCGGCCTCTTTTAGGTGCCAAAACTGGAGCCGTGATGCATGTGTATTTGAATCAAGGTTGCGTAGAGCGCAGTCATGTCACATGGCCAGTTCACTCCATTTTTTTAGAGTGTGGTGCAAATGTCATTTTCACATGCAACTTTCTGGTCTTCCATTGAGAGACGCTTATTTATGCCACAAAGTCAAAGAAGTTTGTTTTTTTGCCGTAACTCAATTCCACAGTGTTTTTGAACAATTTTTTGTAGTTGATGAGTAAAATGTCAGATGACCCTGACGTGATTTGAACACGCAACCTTCTGATCTGGAGTCAGACGCGCTACCGTTGCGCCACAAGGTCAATGAAACTTGAGTGCTCTGACCCTGTTCAGCACTCTTTTCGATCATGTATCTGTACTGGTTCATGAAAAGTCTGATTTGATTTGGATGTGATTTCTAGGCACAATCTTCTGATGTGGAGTGAAACGCACAACCGTTGCGCAACAAGCTCTTGCTGCTGCATGTCAAACTAGATGCAGGAGGCAAAAACTGGCATTGTCTGTCATGTCTGCTTGCTCACTTTTGTTAAACCGTGGTTCTAATAACACGGAGGTTTCAGCTTTTGATCCCCATATGGGCTAGGTTCTCCAGCATCTGAAGTGCCGTCAAGCTATCTTTTGACAAAGTCTTCAGCCTCTTTTGGGTACCAAAAGTGGAGCCGTGATGCATGTGTATTTGAATCAAGGTTGCATAGAGCGCAGTCATGTCACATGGCCAGTTCACTCCATTTTTTTAGAGTGTGGTGCAAATGTCATTTTCACATGCAACTTTCTGGTCTTCCATTGAGAGACGCTTATTTATGCCACAAGGTCAAAGAAGTTTGTTTTTTTGCCGTAACCCAATTCCACAGTGCTTTTGAACAATTTTTTGTAGTTGATGAGTAAAATGTCAGATGACCCTGATGTGATTTGAACACGCAACCTTCTGATGTGGAGTCAGACGCGCTACCGTTGCGCCACAAGGTCAATGAAACTTGAGTGCTCTGACCCTGTTCAGCACTCTTTTCGATCATGTATCTGTACTGGATCATGAAAAGTCTGATTTGATTTGGATGTGATTTCTAGGCACAATCTTCTGATGTGGAGTGAAACACACAACCGTTGCGCAACAAGCTCTTGCTGCTGCATGTCAAACTAGATGCAGGAGGCAAAAACTGGCATTGTGTGTCATGTCTGCTTGCTCACTTTTGTTAAACCGTGGTTCTAATAACACGGAGGTTTCAGCTTTTGATCCCCATATGGGATAGGTTCTCCAGCATCTGAAGTGCCGTCAAGCTATCTTTTGACAAAGTCTTCAGCCTCTTTTGGGTACCAAAAGTGGAGCCGTGATGCATGTGTATTTGAATCAAGGTTGCGTAGAGCGCAGTCATGTCACATGGCCAGTTCACTCCATTTTTTTAGAGTGTGGTGCAAATGTCATTTTCACATGCAACTTTCTGGTCTTCCATTGAGAGACGCTTATTTATGCCACAAGGTCAAAGAAGTTTGTTTTTTAGCCGTAACTCAATTCCACAGTGTTTTTGAACAATTTTTTTGTAGTTGATGAGTAAAATGTCAGATGACCCTGACGTGATTTGAACACGCAACCTTCTGATCTGGAGTCAGACGCGCTACCGTTGCGCCACAAGGTCAATGAAACTTGAGTGCTCTGACCCTGTTCAGCACTCTTTTCGATCATGTATCTGTACTGGATCATGAAAAGTCTGATTTGATTTGGATGTGATTTCTAGGCACAATCTTCTGATGTGGAGTGAAACGCACAACCGTTGCGCAACAAGCTCTTGCTGCTGCATGTCAAACTAGATGCAGGAGGCAAAAACTGGCATTGTCTGTCATGTCTGCTTGAACACTTTTGTTAAACCGTGGTTCTAATAACACGGAGGTTTCAGCTTTTGATCCCCATATGGGCTAGGTTCTCCAGCATCTGAAGTGCCGTCAAGCTATCTTTTGACAAAGTCTTCGGCCTCTTTTAGGTGCCAAAACTGGAGCCGTGATGCATGTGTATTTGAATCAAGGTTGCGTAGAGCGCAGTCATGTCACATGGCCAGTTCACTCCATTTTTTTAGAGTGTGGTGCAAATGTCATTTTCACATGCAACTTTCTGGTCTTCCATTGAGAGACGCTTATTTATGCCACAAGGTCAAAGAAGTTTGTTTTTTTGCCGTAACTCAATTCCACAGTGTTTTTGAACAATTTTTTGTAGTTGAAGAGTAAAATATCAGATGACCCTGACATGATTTGAACACGCAACCTTCTGATCTGGAGTCAGACGCGCTACCGTTGCGCCACAAGGTCAATGAAACTTGAGTGCTCTGACCCTGTTCAGCACTCTTTTCGATCATGTATCTGTACTGGATCATGAAAAGTCTGATTTGATTTGGATGTGATTTCTAGGCACAATCTTCTGATGTGGAGTGAAACGCACAACCGTTGCGCAACAAGCTCTTGCTGCTGCATGTCAAACTAGATGCAGGAGGCAAAAACTGGCATTGTCTGTCATGTCTGCTTGCTCACTTTTGTTAAACCGTGGTTCTAATAACACGGAGGTTTCAGCTTTTGATCCCCATATGGGCTAGGTTCTCCAGCATCTGAAGTGCCGTCAAGCTATCTTTTGACAAAGTCTTCAGCCTCTTTTGGGTACCAAAAGTGGAGCCGTGATGCATGTGTATTTGAATCAAGGTTGCGTAGAGCGCAGTCATGTCACATGGCCAGTTCACTCCATTTTTTTAGAGTGTGGTGCAAATGTCATTTTCACATGCAACTTTCTGGTCTTCCATTGAGAGACGCTTATTTATGCCACAAGGTCAAAGAAGTTTGTTTTTTTGCCGTAACCCAATTCCACAGTGTTTTTGAACAATTTTTTGTAGTTGATGAGTAAAATGTCAGATGACCCTGACGTGATTTGAACACGCAACCTTCTGATGTGGAGTCAGACGCGCTACCGTTGCGCCACAAGGTCAATGAAACTTGAGTGCTCTGACCCTGTTCAGCACTCTTTTCGATCATGTATCTGTACTGGATCATGAAAAGTCTGATTTGATTTGGATGTGATTTCTAGGCACAATCTTCTGATGTGGAGTGAAACGCACAACCGTTGCGCAACAAGCTCTTGCTGCTGCATGTCAAACTAGATGCAGGAGGCAAAAACTGGCATTGTGTGTCATGTCTGCTTGCTCACTTTTGTTAAACCGTGGTTCTAATAACACGGAGGTTTCAGCTTTTGATCCCCATATGGGCTAGGTTCTCCAGCATCTGAAGTGCCGTCAAGCTATCTTTTGACAAAGTCTTCGGCCTCTTTTGGGTACCAAAAGTGGAGCCGTGATGCATGTGTATTTGAATCAAGGTTGCGTAGAGCGCAGTCATGTCACATGGCCAGTTCACTCCATTTTTTTAGAGTGTGGTGCAAATGTCATTTTCACATGCAACTTTCTGGTCTTCCATTGAGAGACGCTTATTTATGCCACAAGGTCAAAAAAGTTTGTTTTTTTGCCGTAACTCAATTCCACAGTGTTTTTGAACAATTTTTTGTAGTTGATGAGTAAAATGTCAGATGACCCTGACGTGATTTGAACACGCAACCTTCTGATCTGGAGTCAGACGCGCTACCGTTGCGCCACAAGGTCAATGAAACTTGAGTGCTCTGACCCTGTTCAGCACTCTTTTCGATCATGTATCTGTACTGGATCATGAAAAGTCTGATTTGATTTGGATGTGATTTCTAGGCACAATCTTCTGATGTGGAGTGAAACGCACAACCGTTGCGCAACAAGCTCTTGCTGCTGCATGTCAAACTAGATGCAGGAGGCAAAAACTGGCATTGTCTGTCATGTCTGCTTGCTCACTTTTGTTAAACCGTGGTTCTAATAACACGGAGGTTTCAGCTTTTGATCCCCATATGGGCTAGGTTCTCCAGCATCTGAAGTGCCGTCAAGCTATCTTTTGACAAAGTCTTCGGCCTCTTTTAGGTGCCAAAAGTGGAGCCGTGATGCATGTGTATTTGAATCAAGGTTGCGTAGAGCGCAGTCATGTCACATGGCCAGTTCACTCCATTTTTTTAGAGTGTGGTGCAAATGTCATTTTCACATGCGAATTTCTGGTCTTCCATTGAGAGACGCTTATTTATGCCACAAGGTCAAAGAAGTTTGTTTTTTAGCCGTAACTCAATTCCACAGTGTTTTTGAACAATTTTTTTGTAGTTGATGAGTAAAATGTCAGATGACCCTGACGTGATTTGAACACGCAACCTTCTGATCTGGAGTCAGACGCGCTACCGTTGCGCCACAAGGTCAATGAAACTTGAGTGCTCTGACCCTGTTCAGCACTCTTTTCGATCATGTATCTGTACTGGATCATGAAAAGTCTGATTTGATTTGGATGTGATTTCTAGGCACAATCTTCTGATGTGGAGTGAAACGCACAACCGTTGCGCTACAAGCTCTTGCTGCTGCATGTCAAACTAGATGCAGGAGGCAAAAACTGGCATTGTCTGTCATGTCTGCTTGAACACTTTTGTTAAACCGTGGTTCTAATAACACGGAGGTTTCAGCTTTTGATCCCCATATGGGCTAGGTTCTCCAGCATCTGAAGTGCCGTCAAGCTATCTTTTGACAAAGTCTTCGGCCTCTTTTAGGTGCCAAAACTGGAGCCGTGATGCATGTGTATTTGAATCAAGGTTGCGTAGAGCGCAGTCATGTCACATGGCCAGTTCACTCCATTTTTTTAGAGTGTGGTGCAAATGTCATTTTCACATGCAACTTTCTGGTCTTCCATTGAGAGACGCTTATTTATGCCACAAGGTCAAAGAAGTTTGTTTTTTTGCCGTAACTCAATTCCACAGTGTTTTTGAACAATTTTTTGTAGTTGAAGAGTAAAATATCAGATGACCCTGACATGATTTGAACACGCAACCTTCTGATCTGGAGTCAGACGCGCTACCGTTGCGCCACAAGGTCAATGAAACTTGAGTGCTCTGACCCTGTTCAGCACTCTTTTCGATCATGTATCTGTACTGGATCATGAAAAGTCTGATTTGATTTGGATGTGATTTCTAGGCACAATCTTCTGATGTGGAGTGAAACGCACAACCGTTGCGCAACAAGCTCTTGCTGCTGCATGTCAAACTAGATGCAGGAGGCAAAAACTGGCATTGTCTGTCATGTCTGCTTGCTCACTTTTGTTAAACCGTGGTTCTAATAACACGGAGGTTTCAGCTTTTGATCCCCATATGGGCTAGGTTCTCCAGCATCTGAAGTGCCGTCAAGCTATCTTTTGACAAAGTCTTCAGCCTCTTTTGGGTACCAAAAGTGGAGCCGTGATGCATGTGTATTTGAATCAAGGTTGCGTAGAGCGCAGTCATGTCACATGGCCAGTTCACTCCATTTTTTTAGAGTGTGGTGCAAATGTCATTTTCACATGCAACTTTCTGGTCTTCCATTGAGAGACGCTTATTTATGCCACAAGGTCAAAGAAGTTTGTTTTTTTGCCGTAACCCAATTCCACAGTGTTTTTGAACAATTTTTTGTAGTTGATGAGTAAAATGTCAGATGACCCTGACGTGATTTGAACACGCAACCTTCTGATGTGGAGTCAGACGCGCTACCGTTGCGCCACAAGGTCAATGAAACTTGAGTGCTCTGACCCTGTTCAGCACTCTTTTCGATCATGTATCTGTACTGGATCATGAAAAGTCTGATTTGATTTGGATGTGATTTCTAGGCACAATCTTCTGATGTGGAGTGAAACGCACAACCGTTGCGCAACAAGCTCTTGCTGCTGCATGTCAAACTAGATGCAGGAGGCAAAAACTGGCATTGTGTGTCATGTCTGCTTGCTCACTTTTGTTAAACCGTGGTTCTAATAACACGGAGGTTTCAGCTTTTGATCCCCATATGGGCTAGGTTCTCCAGCATCTGAAGTGCCGTCAAGCTATCTTTTGACAAAGTCTTCGGCCTCTTTTGGGTACCAAAAGTGGAGCCGTGATGCATGTGTATTTGAATCAAGGTTGCGTAGAGCGCAGTCATGTCACATGGCCAGTTCACTCCATTTTTTTAGAGTGTGGTGCAAATGTCATTTTCACATGCAACTTTCTGGTCTTCCATTGAGAGACGCTTATTTATGCCACAAGGTCAAAAAAGTTTGTTTTTTTGCCGTAACTCAATTCCACAGTGTTTTTGAACAATTTTTTGTAGTTGATGAGTAAAATGTCAGATGACCCTGACGTGATTTGAACACGCAACCTTCTGATCTGGAGTCAGACGCGCTACCGTTGCGCCACAAGGTCAATGAAACTTGAGTGCTCTGACCCTGTTCAGCACTCTTTTCGATCATGTATCTGTACTGGATCATGAAAAGTCTGATTTGATTTGGATGTGATTTCTAGGCACAATCTTCTGATGTGGAGTGAAACGCACAACCGTTGCGCAACAAGCTCTTGCTGCTGCATGTCAAACTAGATGCAGGAGGCAAAAACTGGCATTGTCTGTCATGTCTGCTTGCTCACTTTTGTTAAACCGTGGTTCTAATAACACGGAGGTTTCAGCTTTTGATCCCCATATGGGCTAGGTTCTCCAGCATCTGAAGTGCCGTCAAGCTATCTTTTGACAAAGTCTTCGGCCTCTTTTAGGTGCCAAAAGTGGAGCCGTGATGCATGTGTATTTGAATCAAGGTTGCGTAGAGCGCAGTCATGTCACATGGCCAGTTCACTCCATTTTTTTAGAGTGTGGTGCAAATGTCATTTTCACATGCGAATTTCTGGTCTTCCATTGAGAGACGCTTATTTATGCCACAAGGTCAAAGAAGTTTGTTTTTTTGCCGTAACCCAATTCCACAGTGTTTTTGAACAATTTTTTGTAGTTGATGAGTAAAATGTCAGATGACCCTGACGTGATTTGAACACGCAACCTTCTGATGTGGAGTCAGACGCGCTACCGTTGCGCCACAAGGTCAATGAAACTTGAGTGCTCTGACCCTGTTCAGCACTCTTTTCGATCATGTATCTGTACTGGATCATGAAAAGTCTGATTTGATTTGGATGTGATTTCTAGGCACAATCTTCTGATGTGGAGTGAAACGCACAACCGTTGCGCAACAAGCTCTTGCTGCTGCATGTCAAACTAGATGCAGGAGGCAAAAACTGGCATTGTGTGTCATGTCTGCTTGCTCACTTTTGTTAAACCGTGGTTCTAATAACACGGAGGTTTCAGCTTTTGATCCCCATATGGGCTAGGTTCTCCAGCATCTGAAGTGCCGTCAAGCTATCTTTTGACAAAGTCTTCGGCCTCTTTTGGGTACCAAAAGTGGAGCCGTGATGCATGTGTATTTGAATCAAGGTTGCGTAGAGCGCAGTCATGTCACATGGCCAGTTCACTCCATTTTTTTAGAGTGTGGTGCAAATGTCATTTTCACATGCAACTTTCTGGTCTTCCATTGAGAGACGCTTATTTATGCCACAAGGTCAAAAAAGTTTGTTTTTTTGCCGTAACTCAATTCCACAGTGTTTTTGAACAATTTTTTGTAGTTGATGAGTAAAATGTCAGATGACCCTGACGTGATTTGAACACGCAACCTTCTGATCTGGAGTCAGACGCGCTACCGTTGCGCCAC
The DNA here is from genome assembly GCF_035609145.1 of Eleutherodactylus coqui. Lineage (NCBI taxonomy): Eukaryota > Metazoa > Chordata > Amphibia > Anura > Eleutherodactylidae > Eleutherodactylus > Eleutherodactylus coqui. Next base: position 320,956,758 of record NC_089838.1, on the reverse strand, counting down.
AAGGTCAATGAAACTTGAGTGCTCTGACCCTGTTCAGCACTCTTTTCGATCATGTATCTGTAGTGGATCATGAAAAGTCTGATTTGATTTGGATGTGATTTCTAGGCACAATCTTCTGATGTGGAGTGAAACGCACAACCGTTGCGCAACAAGCTCTTGCTGCTGCATGTCAAACTAGATGCAGGAGGCAAAAACTGGCATTGTCTGTCATGTCTGCTTGCTCACTTTTGTTAAACCGTGGTTCTAATAACACGGAGGTTTCAGCTTTTGATCCCCATATGGGCTAGGTTCTCCAGCATCTGAAGTGCCGTCAAGCTATCTTTTGACAAAGTCTTCGGCCTCTTTTAGGTGCCAAAAGTGGAGCCGTGATGCATGTGTATTTGAATCAAGGTTGCGTAGAGCGCAGTCATGTCACATGGCCAGTTCACTCCATTTTTTTAGAGTGTGGTGCAAATGTCATTTTCACATGCGAATTTCTGGTCTTCCATTGAGAGACGCTTATTTATGCCACAAGGTCAAAGAAGTTTGTTTTTTTGCCGTAACCCAATTCCACAGTGTTTTTGAACAATTTTTTGTAGTTGATGAGTAAAATGTCAGATGACCCTGACGTGATTTGAACACGCAACCTTCTGATGTGGAGTCAGACGCGCTACCGTTGCGCCACAAGGTCAATGAAACTTGAGCGCTCTGACCCTGGTCAGCACTCTTTTCGATCATGTATCTGTACTGGATCATGAAAAGTCTGATTTGATTTGGATGTGATTTCTAGGCACAATCTTCTGATGTGGAGTGAAACGCACAACCGTTGCGCAACAAGCTCTTGCTGCTGCATGTCAAACTAGATGCAGGAGGCAAAAACTGGCATTGTGTGTCATGTCTGCTTGCTCACTTTTGTTAAAGCGTGGTTCTAATAACACGGAGGTTTCAGCTTTTGATCCCCATATGGGCTAGGTTCTCCAGCATCTGAAGTGCCGTCAAGCTATCTTTTGACAAAGTCTTCGGCCTCTTTTGGGTGCCAAAAGTGGAGCCGTGATGCATGTGTATTTGAATCAAGGTTGCGTAGAGCGCAGTCAGGTCACATGGCCAGTTCACTCCATTTTTTTAGAGTATGGTGCAAATGTCATTTTCACATGCAACTTTCTGGTCTTCCATTGAGAGACGCTTATTTATGCCACAAGGTCAAAGAAGTTTGTTTTTTTGCCGTAACCCAATTCCACAGTGTTTTTGAACAATTTTTTGCAGTTGATGAGTAAAATGTCAGATGACCCTGACGTGATTTGAACACGCAACCTTCTGATGTGGAGTCAGACGCGCTACCGTTGCGCCACAAGGTCAATGAAACTTGAGTGCTCTGACCCTGTTCAGCACTCTTTTCGATCATGTATCTGTACTGGATCATGAAAAGTCTGATTTGATTTGGATGTGATTTCTAGGCACAATCTTCTGATGTGGAGTGAAACGCACAACCGTTGCGCAACAAGCTCTTGCTGCTGCATGTCAAACTAGATGCAGGAGGCAAAAACTGGCATTGTCTGTCATGTCTGCTTGCTCACTTTTGTTAAACCGTGGTTCTAATAACACGGAGGTTTCAGCTTTTGATCCCCATATGGGCTAGGTTCTCCAGCATCTGAAGTGCCGTCAAGCTATCTTTTGACAAAGTCTTCAGCCTCTTTTGGGTACCAAAAGTGGAGCCGTGATGCATGTGTATTTGAATCAAGGTTGCGTAGAGCGCAGTCATGTCACATGGCCAGTTCACTCCATTTTTTTAGAGTGTGGTGCAAATGTCATTTTCACATGCAACTTTCTGGTCTTCCATTGAGAGACGCTTATTTATGCCACAAGGTCAAAGAAGTTTGTTTTTTTGCCGTAACTCAATTCCACAGTGTTTTTGAACAATTTTTTTGTAGTTGATGAGTAAAATGTCAGATGACCCTGACGTGATTTGAACACGCAACCTTCTGATCTGGAGTCAGACGCGCTACCGTTGCGCCACAAGGTCAACGAAACTTGAGTGCTCTGACCCTGTTCAGCACTCTTTTCGATCATGTATCTGTACTGGATCATGAAAAGTCTGATTTGATTTGGATGTGATTTCTAGGCACAATCTTCTGATGTGGAGTGAAACGCACAACCGTTGCGCAACAAGCTCTTGCTGCTGCATGTCAAACTAGATGCAGGAGGCAAAAACTGGCATTGTCTGTCATGTCTGCTTGCTCACTTTTGTTAAACCGTGGTTCTAATAACACGGAGGTTTCAGCTTTTGATCCCCATATGGGCTAGGTTCTCCAGCATCTGAAGTGCCGTCAAGCTATCTTTTGACAAAGTCTTCGGCCTCTTTTAGGTGCCAAAACTGGAGCCGTGATGCATGTGTATTTGAATCAAGGTTGCGTAGAGCGCAGTCATGTCACATGGCCAGTTCACTTCATTTTTTTAGAGTGTGGTGCAAATGTCATTTTCACATGCAACTTTCTGGTCTTCCATTGAGAGACGCTTATTTATGCCACAAGGTCAAAGAAGTTTATTATTTTGCCGTAACCCAATTCCACAGTGTTTTTGAACAATTTTTTGTAGTTGATGAGTAAAATGTCAGATGACCCTGACGTGATTTGAACACGCAACCTTCTGATGTGGAGTCAGACGCGCTACCGTTGCGCCACAAGGTCAATGAAACTTGAGTGCTCTGACCCTGTTCAGCACTCTTTTCGATCATGTATCTGTACTGGATCATGAAAAGTCTGATTTGATTTGGATGTGATTTCTAGGCACAATCTTCTGATGTGGAGTGAAACGCACAACCGTTGCGCAACAAGCTCTTGCTGCTGCACGTCAAACTAGATGCAGGAGGCAAAAACTGGCATTGTGTGTCATGTCTGCTTGCTCACTTTTGTTAAACCGTGGTTCTAATAACACGGAGGTTTCAGCTTTTGATCCCCATATGGGCTAGGTTCTCCAGCATCTGAAGTGCCGTCAAGCTATCTTTTGACAAAGTCTTCAGCCTCTTTTGGGTACCAAAAGTGGAGCCGTGATGCATGTGTATTTGAATCAAGGTTGCGTAAAGCGCAGTCATGTCACATGGCCAGTTCACTCCATTTTTTTAGAGTGTGGTGCAAATGTCATTTTCACATGCAACTTTCTGGTCTTCCATTGAGAGACGCTTATTTATGCCACAAGGTCAAAGAAGTTTGTTTTTTTGCCGTAACTCAATTCCACAGTGTTTTTGAACAATTTTTTGTAGTTGATGAGTAAAATGTCAGATGACCCTGACGTGATTTGAACACGCAACCTTCTGATGTGGAGTCAGACGCGCTACCGTTGCGCCACAAGGTCAATGAAACTTGAGTGCTCTGACCCTGTTCAGCACTCTTTTCGATCATGTATCTGTACTGGATCATGAAAAGTCTGATTTGATTTGGATGTGATTTCTAGGCACAATCTTCTGATGTGGAGTGAAACGCACAACCGTTGCGCAACAAGCTCTTGCTGCTGCATGTCAAACTAGATGCAGGAGGCAAAAACTGGCATTGTCTGTCATGTCTGCTTGCTCACTTTTGTTAAACCGTGGTTCTAATAACACGGAGGTTTCAGCTTTTGATCCCCATATGGGCTAGGTTCTCCAGCATCTGAAGTGCCGTCAAGCTATCTTTTGACAAAGTCTTCAGCCTCTTTTGGGTACCAAAAGTGGAGCCGTGATGCATGTGTATTTGAATCAAGGTTGCGTAGAGCGCAGTCATGTCACATGGCCAGTTCACTCCATTTTTTTAGAGTGTGGTGCAAATGTCATTTTCACATGCGAATTTCTGGTCTTCCATTGAGAGACGCTTATTTATGCCACAAGGTCAAAGAAGTTTGTTTTTTTGCCGTAACCCAATTCCACAGTGTTTTTGAACAATTTTTTGTAGTTGATGAGTAAAATGTCAGATGACCCTGACGTGATTTGAACACGCAACCTTCTGATGTGGAGTTAGACGCGCTACCGTTGCGCCACAAGGTCAATGAAACTTGAGTGCTCTGACCCTGTTCAGCACTCTTTTCGATCATGTATCTGTACTGGATCATGAAAAGTCTGATTTGATTTGGATGTGATTTCTAGGCACAATCTTCTGATGTGGAGTGAAACGCACAACCGTTGCGCAACAAGCTCTTGCTGCTGCATGTCAAACTAGATGCAGGAGGCAAAAACTGGCATTGTGTGTCATGTCTGCTTGCTCACTTTTGTTAAACCGTGGTTCTAATAACACGGAGGTTTCAGCTTTTGATCCCCATATGGGCTAGGTTCTCCAGCATCTGAAGTGCCGTCAAGCTATCTTTTGACAAAGTCTTCGGCCTCTTTTGGGTACCAAAAGTGGAGCCGTGATGCATGTGTATTTGAATCAAGGTTGCGTAGAGCGCAGTCATGTCACATGGCCAGTTCACTCCATTTTTTTAGAGTGTGGTGCAAATGTCATTTTCACATGCAACTTTCTGGTCTTCCATTGAGAGACGCTTATTTATGCCACAAGGTCAAAAAAGTTTGTTTTTTTGCCGTAACTCAATTCCACAGTGTTTTTGAACAATTTTTTGTAGTTGATGAGTAAAATGTCAGATGACCCTGACGTGATTTGAACACGCAACCTTCTGATCTGGAGTCAGACGCGCTACCGTTGCGCCACAAGGTCAATGAAACTTGAGTGCTCTGACCCTGTTCAGCACTCTTTTCGATCATGTATCTGTAGTGGATCATGAAAAGTCTGATTTGATTTGGATGTGATTTCTAGGCACAATCTTCTGATGTGGAGTGAAACGCACAACCGTTGCGCAACAAGCTCTTGCTGCTGCATGTCAAACTAGATGCAGGAGGCAAAAACTGGCATTGTGTGTCATGTCTGCTTGCTCACTTTTGTTAAAGCGTGGTTCTAATAACACGCAGGTTTCAGCTTTTGATCCCCATATGGGCTAGGTTCTCCAGCATCTGAAGTGCCGTCAAGCTATCTTTTGACAAAGTCTTCGGCCTCTTTTGGGTGCCAAAAGTGGAGCCGTGATGCATGTGTATTTGAATCAAGGTTGCGTAGAGCGCAGTCAGGTCACATGGCCAGTTCACTCCATTTTTTTAGAGTATGGTGCAAATGTCATTTTCACATGCAACTTTCTGGTCTTCCATTGAGAGACGCTTATTTATGCCACAAGGTCAAAGAAGTTTGTTTTTTTTGCCGTAACCCAATTCCACAGTGTTTTTGAACAATTTTTTGCAGTTGATGAGTAAAATGTCAGATGACCCTGACGTGATTTGAACACACAACCTTCTGATGTGGAGTCAGACGCGCTACCGTTGCGCCACAAGGTCAATGAAACTTGAGTGCTCTGACCCTGTTCAGCACTCTTTTCGATCATGTATCTGTACTGGATCATGAAAAGTCTGATTTGATTTGGATGTGATTTCTAGGCACAATCTTCTGATGTGGAGTGAAACGCACAACCGTTGCGCAACAAGCTCTTGCTGCTGCATGTCAAACTAGATGCAGGAGGCAAAAACTGGCATTGTCTGTCATGTCTGCTTGCTCACTTTTGTTAAACCGTGGTTCTAATAACACGGAGGTTTCAGCTTTTGATCCCCATATGGGCTAGGTTCTCCAGCATCTGAAGTGCCGTCAAGCTATCTTTTGACAAAGTCTTCGGCCTCTTTTAGGTGCCAAAACTGGAGCCGTGATGCATGTGTATTTGAATCAAGGTTGCGTAGAGCGCAGTCATGTCACATGGCCAGTTCACTCCATTTTTTTAGAGTGTGGTGCAAATGTCATTTTCACATGCAACTTTCTGGTCTTCCATTGAGAGACGCTTATTTATGCCACAAGGTCAAAGAAGTTTGTTTTTTTGCCGTAACTCAATTCCACAGTGTTTTTGAACAATTTTTTGTAGTTGATGAGTAAAATGTCAGATGACCCTGACATGATTTGAACACGCAACCTTCTGATCTGGAGTCAGACGCGCTACCGTTGCGCCACAAGGTCAATGAAACTTGAGTGCTCTGACCCTGTTCAGCACTCTTTTCGATCATGTATCTGTACTGGATCATGAAAAGTCTGATTTGATTTGGATGTGATTTCTAGGCACAATCTTCTGATGTGGAGTGAAACGCACAACCGTTGCGCAACAAGCTCTTGCTGCTGCATGTCAAACTAGATGCAGGAGGCAAAAACTGGCATTGTCTGTCATGTCTGCTTGCTCACTTTTGTTAAACCGTGGTTCTAATAACACGGAGGTTTCAGCTTTTGATCCCCATATGGGCTAGGTTGTCCAGCATCTGAAGTGCCGTCAAGCTATCTTTTGACAAAGTCTTCAGCCTCTTTTGGGTACCAAAAGTGGAGCCGTGATGCATGTGTATTTGAATCAAGGTTGCGTAGAGCGCAGTCATGTCACATGGCCAGTTCACTCCATTTTTTTAGAGTGTGGTGCAAATGTCATTTTCACATGCAACTTTCTGGTCTTCCATTGAGAGACGCTTATTTATGCCACAAGGTCAAAGAAGTTTGTTTTTTTGCCGTAACCCAATTCCACAGTGTTTTTGAACAATTTTTTGTAGTTGATAAGTAAAATGTCAGATGACCCTGACGTGATTTGAACACGCAACCTTCTGATGTGGAGTCAGACGCGCTACCGTTGCGCCACAAGGTCAATGAAACTTGAGTGCTCTGACCCTGTTCAGCACTCTTTTCGATCATGTATCTGTACTGGATCATGAAAAGTCTGATTTGATTTGGATGTGATTTCTAGGCACAATCTTCTGATGTGGAGTGAAACGCACAACCGTTGCGCAACAAGCTCTTGCTGCTGCATGTCAAACTAGATGCAGGAGGCAAAAACTGGCATTGTCTGTCATGTCTACTTGCTCACTTTTGTTAAACCGTGGTTCTAATAACACGGAGGTTTCAGCTTTTGATCCCCATATGGGCTAGGTTCTCCAGCATCTGAAGTGCCGTCAAGCTATCTTTTGACAAAGTCTTCGGCCTCTTTTAGGTGCCAAAACTGGAGCCGTGATGCATGTGTATTTGAATCAAGGTTGCGTAGAGCGCAGTCATGTCACATGGCCAGTTCACTCCATTTTTTTAGAGTGTGGTGCAAATGTCATTTTCACATGCAACTTTCTGGTCTTCCATTGAGAGACGCTTATTTATGCCACAAGGTCAAAGAAGTTTGGTTTTTTGCCGTGACCCAATTCCACAGTGTTTTTGAACAATTTTTTGTAGTTGATGAGTAAAATTTCAGATGACCCTGACGTGATTTGAACACGCAACCTTCTGATGTGGAGTCAGACGCGCTACCGTTGCGCCACAAGGTCAATGAAACTTGAGTGCTCTGACCCTGTTCAGCACTCTTTTCGATCATGTATCTGTACTGGATCATGAAAAGTCTGATTTGATTTGGATGTGATTTCTAGGCACAATCTTCTGATGTGGAGTGAAACGCACAACCGTTGCGCAACAAGCTCTTGCTGCTGCATGTCAAACTAGATGCAGGAGGCAAAAACTGGCATTGTCTGTCATGTCTGCTTGCTCACTTTTGTTAAACCGTGGTTCTAATAACACGGAGGTTTCAGCTTTTGATCCCCATATGGGCTAGGTTCTCCAGCATCTGAAGTGCCGTCAAGCTATCTTTTGACAAAGTCTTCAGCCTCTTTTGGGTACCAAAAGTGGAGCCGTGATGCATGTGTATTTGAATCAAGGTTGCGTAGAGCGCAGTCATGTCACATGGCCAGTTCACTCCATTTTTTTAGAGTGTGGTGCAAATGTCATTTTCACATGCAACTTTCTGGTCTTCCATTGAGAGACGCTTATTTATGCCACAAGGTCAAAGAAGTTTGTTTTTTTGCCGTAACTCAATTCCACAGTGTTTTTGAACAATTTTTTGTAGTTGATGAGTAAAATGTCAGATGACCCTGACGTGATTTGAACACGCAACCTTCTGATGTGGAGTCAGACGCGCTACCGTTGCGCCACAAGGTCAATGAAACTTGAGTGCTCTGACCCTGTTCAGCACTCTTTTCGATCATGTATCTGTACTGGATCATGAAAAGTCTGATTTGATTTGGATGTGATTTCTAGGCACAATCTTCTGATGTGGAGTGAAACGCACAACCGTTGCGCAACAAGCTCTTGCTGCTGCATGTCAAACTAGATGCAGGAGGCAAAAACTGGCATTGTCTGTCATGTCTGCTTGCTCACTTTTGTTAAACCGTGGTTCTAATAACACGGAGGTTTCAGCTTTTGATCCCCATATGGGCTAGGTTCTCCAGCATCTGAAGTGCCGTCAAGCTATCTTTTGACAAAGTCTTCGGCCTCTTTTAGGTGCCAAAACTGGAGCCGTGATGCATGTGTATTTGAATCAAGGTTGCGTAGAGCGCAGTCATGTCACATGGCCAGTTCACTCCATTTTTTTAGAGTGTGGTGCAAATGTCATTTTCACATGCAACTTTCTGGTCTTCCATTGAGAGACGCTTATTTATGCCACAAGGTCAAAGAAGTTTGTTTTTTTGCCGTAACCCAATTCCACAGTGTTTTTGAACAATTTTTTGTAGTTGATGAGTAAAATGTCAGATGACCCTGACGTGATTTGAACACGCAACCTTCTGATGTGGAGTCAGACGCGCTACCGTTGCGCCACAAGGTCAATGAAACTTGAGTGCTCTGACCCTGTTCAGCACTCTTTTCGATCATGTATCTGTACTGGATCATGAAAAGTCTGATTTGATTTGGATGTGATTTCTAGGCACAATCTTCTGATGTGGAGTGAAACGCACAACCGCTGCGCAACAAGCTCTTGCTGCTGCATGTCAAACTAGATGCAGGAGGCAAAAACTGGCATTGTGTGTCATGTCTGCTTGCTCACTTTTGTTAAAGCGTGGTTCTAATAACACGGAGGTTTCAGCTTTTGATCCCCATATGGGCTAGGTTCTCCAGCATCTGAAGTGCCGTCAAGCTATCTTTTGACAAAGTCTTCGGCCTCTTTTGGGTGCCAAAAGTGGAGCCGTGATGCATGTGTATTTGAATCAAGGTTGCGTAGAGCGCAGTCAGGTCACATGGCCAGTTCACTCCATTTTTTTAGAGTGTGGTGCAAATGTCATTTTCACATGCAACTTTCTGGTCTTCCATTGAGAGACGCTTATTTATGCCACAAGGTCAAAGAAGTTTGTTTTTTTTGCCGTAACCCAATTCCACAGTGTTTTTGAACAATTTTTTGTAGTTGATGAGTAAAATGTCAGATGACCCTGACGTGATTTGAACACGCAACCTTCTGATGTGGAGTCAGACGCGCTACCGTTGCGCCACAAGGTCAATGAAACTTGAGTGCTCTGACCCTGTTCAGCACTCTTTTCGATCATGTATCTGTACTGGATCATGAAAAGTCTGATTTGATTTGGATGTGATTTCTAGGCACAATCTTCTGATGTGGAGTGAAACGCACAACCGTTGCGCAACAAGCTCTTGCTGCTGCATGTCAAACTAGATGCAGGAGGCAAAAACTGGCATTGTCTGTCATGTCTGCTTGCTCACTTTTGTTAAACCGTGGTTCTAATAACACGGAGGTTTCAGCTTTTGATCCCCATATGGGCTAGGTTCTCCAGCATCTGAAGTGCCGTCAAGCTATCTTTTGACAAAGTCTTCAGCCTCTTTTGGGTACCAAAAGTGGAGCCGTGATGCATGTGTATTTGAATCAAGGTTGCGTAGAGCGCAGTCATGTCACATGGCCAGTTCACTCCATTTTTTTAGAGTGTGGTGCAAATGTCATTTTCACATGCAACTTTCTGGTCTTCCATTGAGAGACGCTTATTTATGCCACAAGGTCAAAGAAGTTTGTTTTTTTGCCGTAACTCAATTCCACAGTGTTTTTGAACAATTTTTTGTAGTTGATGAGTAAAATGTCAGATGACCCTGACGTGATTTGAACACGCAACCTTCTGATGTGGAGTCAGACGCGCTACCGTTGCGCCACAAGGTCAATGAAACTTGAGTGCTCTGACCCTGTTCAGCACTCTTTTCGATCATGTATCTGTACTGGATCGTGAAAAGTCTGATTTGATTTGGATGTGATTTCTAGGCACAATCTTCTGATGTGGAGTGAAACGCACAACCGTTGCGCAACAAGCTCTTGCTGCTGCATGTCAAACTAGATGCAGGAGGCAAAAACTGGCATTGTGTGTCATGTCTGCTTGCTCACTTTTGTTAAACCGTGGTTCTAATAACACGGAGGTTTCAGCTTTTGATCCCCATATGGGCTAGGTTCTCCAGCATCTGAAGTGCCGTCAAGCTATCTTTTGACAAAGTCTTCAGCCTCTTTTGGGTACCAAAAGTGGAGCCGTGATGCATGTGTATTTGAATCAAGGTTGCGTAGAGCGCAGTCATGTCACATGGCCAGTTCACTCCATTTTTTTAGAGTGTGGTGCAAATGTCATTTTCACATGCGAATTTCTGGTCTTCCATTGAGAGACGCTTATTTATGCCACAAGGTCAAAGAAGTTTGTTTTTTTGCCGTAACCCAATTCCACAGTGTTTTTGAACAATTTTTTGTAGTTGATGAGTAAAATGTCAGATGACCCTGACGTGATTTGAACACGCAACCTTCTGATGTGGAGTCAGACGCGCTACCGTTGCGCCACAAGGTCAATGAAACTTGAGTGCTCTGACCCTGTTCAGCACTCTTTTCGATCATGTATCTGTACTGGATCATGAAAAGTCTGATTTGATTTGGATGTGATTTCTAGGCACAATCTTCTGATGTGGAGTGAAACGCACAACCGTTGCGCAACAAGCTCTTGCTGCTGCATGTCAAACTAGATGCAGGAGGCAAAAACTGGCATTGTGTGTCATGTCTGCTTGCTCACTTTTGTTAAACCGTGGTTCTAATAACACGGAGGTTTCAGCTTTTGATCCCCATATGGGCTAGGTTCTCCAGCATCTGAAGTGCCGTCAAGCTATCTTTTGACAAAGTCTTCGGCCTCTTTTGGGTACCAAAAGTGGAGCCGTGATGCATGTGTATTTGAATCAAGGTTGCGTAGAGCGCAGTCATGTCACATGGCCAGTTCACTCCATTTTTTTAGAGTGTGGTGCAAATGTCATTTTCACATGCAACTTTCTGGTCTTCCATTGAGAGACGCTTATTTATGCCACAAGGTCAAAGAAGTTTGTTTTTTTGCCGTAACTCAATTCCACAGTGTTTTTGAACAATTTTTTGTAGTTGATGAGTAAAATGTCAGATGACCCTGACGTGATTTGAACACGCAACCTTCTGATCTGGAGTCAGACGCGCTACCGTTGCGCCACAAGGTCAATGAAACTTGAGTGCTCTGACCCTGTTCAGCACTCTTTTCGATCATGTATCTCTACTGGATCATGAAAAGTCTGATTTGATTTGGATGTGATTTCTAGGCACAATCTTCTGATGTGGAGTGAAACGCACAACCGTTGCGCAACAAGCTCTTGCTGCTGCATGTCAAACTAGATGCAGGAGGCAAAAACTGGCATTGTCTGTCATGTCTGCTTGCTCACTTTTGTTAAACCGTGGTTCTAATAACACGGAGGTTTCAGCTTTTGATCCCCATATGGGCTAGGTTCTCCAGCATCTGAAGTGCCGTCAAGCTATCTTTTGACAAAGTCTTCAGCCTATTTTGGGTACCAAAAGTGGAGCCGTGATGCATGTGTATTTGAATCAAGGTTGCATAGAGCGCAGTCATGTCACATGGCCAGTTCACTCCATTTTTTTAGAGTGTGGTGCAAATGTCATTTTCACATGCAACTTTCTGGTCTTCCATTGAGAGACGCTTATTTATGCCACAAGGTCAAAGAAGTTTGTTTTTTTGCAGTAACTCAATTCCACAGTGTTTTTGAACAATTTTTTGTAGTTGATGAGTAAAATGTCAGATGACCCTGACGTGATTTGAACACGCAACCTTCTGATCTGGAGTCAGACGCGCTACCGTAGGCACAATCTTCTGATGTGGAGTGAAACGCACAACCGTTGCGCAACAAGCTCTTGCTGCTGCATGTCAAACTAGATGCAGGAGGCAAAAACTGGCATTGTGTGTCATGTCTGCTTGCTCACTTTTGTTAAAGCGTGGTTCTAATAACACGGAGGTTTCAGCTTTTGATCCCCATATGGGCTAGGTTCTCCAGCATCTGAAGTGCCGTCAAGCTATCTTTTGACAAAGTCTTCGGCCTCTTTTGGGTGCCAAAAGTGGAGCCGTGATGCATGTGTATTTGAATCAAGGTTGCGTAGAGCGCAGTCAGGTCACATGGCCAGTTCACTCCATTTTTTTAGAGTGTGGTGCAAATGTCATTTTCACATGCAACTTTCTGGTCTTCCATTGAGAGACGCTTATTTATGCCACAAGGTCAAAGAAGTTTGGTTTTTTGCCGTGACCCAATTCCACAGTGTTTTTGAACAATTTTTTGTAGTTGATGAGTAAAATTTCAGATGACCCTGACGTGATTTGAACACGCAACCTTCTGATGTGGAGTCAGACGCGCTACCGTTGCGCCACAAGGTCAATGAAACTTGAGTGCTCTGACCCTGTTCAGCACTCTTTTCGATCATGTATCTGTACTGGATCATGAAAAGTCTGATTTGATTTGGATGTGATTTCTAGGCACAATCTTCTGATGTGGAGTGAAACGCACAACCGTTGCGCAACAAGCTCTTGCTGCTGCATGTCAAACTAGATGCAGGAGGCAAAAACTGGCATTGTCTGTCATGTCTGCTTGCTCACTTTTGTTAAACCGTGGTTCTAATAACACGGAGGTTTCAGCTTTTGATCCCCATATGGGCTAGGTTCTCCAGCATCTGAAGTGCCGTCAAGCTATCTTTTGACAAAGTCTTCAGCCTCTTTTGGGTACCAAAAGTGGAGCCGTGATGCATGTGTATTTGAATCAAGGTTGCGTAGAGCGCAGTCATGTCACATGGCCAGTTCACTCCATTTTTTTAGAGTGTGGTGCAAATGTCATTTTCACATGCAACTTTCTGGTCTTCCATTGAGAGACGCTTATTTATGCCACAAGGTCAAAGAAGCTTGTTTTTTTGCCGTAACTCAATTCCACAGTGTTTTTGAACAATTTTTTGTAGTTGATGAGTAAAATGTCAGATGACCCTGACGTGATTTGAACACGCAACCTTCTGATGTGGAGTCAGACGCGCTACCGTTGCGCCACAAGGTCAATGAAACTTGAGTGCTCTGACCCTGTTCAGCACTCTTTTCGATCATGTATCTGTACTGGATCATGAAAAGTCTGATTTGATTTGGATGTGATTTCTAGGCACAATCTTCTGATGTGGAGTGAAACGCACAACCGTTGCGCAACAAGCTCTTGCTGCTGCATGTCAAACTAGATGCAGGAGGCAAAAACTGGCATTGTCTGTCATGTCTGCTTGCTCACTTTTGTTAAACCGTGGTTCTAATAACACGGAGGTTTCAGCTTTTGATCCCCATATGGGCTAGGTTCTCCAGCATCTGAAGTGCCGTCAAGCTATCTTTTGACAAAGTCTTCGGCCTCTTTTAGGTGCCAAAACTGGAGCCGTGATGCATGTGTATTTGAATCAAGGTTGCGTAGAGCGCAGTCATGTCACATGGCCAGTTCACTCCATTTTTTTAGAGTGTGGTGCAAATGTCATTTTCACATGCAACTTTCTGGTCTTCCATTGAGAGACGCTTATTTATGCCACAAGGTCAAAGAAGTTTGTTTTTTTGCCGTAACCCAATTCCACAGTGTTTTTGAACAATTTTTTGTAGTTGATGAGTAAAATGTCAGATGACCCTGACGTGATTTGAACACGCAACCTTCTGATGTGGAGTCAGACGCGCTACCGTTGCGCCACAAGGTCAATGAAACTTGAGTGCTCTGACCCTGTTCAGCACTCTTTTCGATCATGTATCTGTACTGGATCATGAAAAGTCTGATTTGATTTGGATGTGATTTCTAGGCACAATCTTCTGATGTGGAGTGAAACGCACAACCGCTGCGCAACAAGCTCTTGCTGCTGCATGTCAAACTAGATGCAGGAGGCAAAAACTGGCATTGTGTGTCATGTCTGCTTGCTCACTTTTGTTAAAGCGTGGTTCTAATAACACGGAGGTTTCAGCTTTTGATCCCCATATGGGCTAGGTTCTCCAGCATCTGAAGTGCCGTCAAGCTATCTTTTGACAAAGTCTTCGGCCTCTTTTGGGTGCCAAAAGTGGAGCCGTGATGCATGTGTATTTGAATCAAGGTTGCGTAGAGCGCAGTCAGGTCACATGGCCAGTTCACTCCATTTTTTTAGAGTGTGGTGCAAATGTCATTTTCACATGCAACTTTCTGGTCTTCCATTGAGAGACGCTTATTTATGCCACAAGGTCAAAGAAGTTTGTTTTTTTTGCCGTAACCCAATTCCACAGTGTTTTTGAACAATTTTTTGCAGTTGATGAGTAAAATGTCAGATGACCCTGACGTGATTTGAACACGCAACCTTCTGATGTGGAGTCAGACGCGCTACCGTTGCGCCACAAGGTCAATGAAACTTGAGTGCTCTGACCCTGTTCAGCACTCTTTTCGATCATGTATCTGTACTGGATCATGAAAAGTCTGATTTGATTTGGATGTGATTTCTAGGCACAATCTTCTGATGTGGAGTGAAACGCACAACCGTTGCGCAACAAGCTCTTGCTGCTGCATGTCAAACTAGATGCAGGAGGCAAAAACTGGCATTGTCTGTCATGTCTGCTTGCTCACTTTTGTTAAACCGTGGTTCTAATAACACGGAGGTTTCAGCTTTTGATCCCCATATGGGCTAGGTTCTCCAGCATCTGAAGTGCCGTCAAGCTATCTTTTGACAAAGTCTTCAGCCTCTTTTGGGTACCAAAAGTGGAGCCGTGATGCATGTGTATTTGAATCAAGGTTGCGTAGAGCGCAGTCATGTCACATGGCCAGTTCACTCCATTTTTTTAGAGTGTGGTGCAAATGTCATTTTCACATGCAACTTTCTGGTCTTCCATTGAGAGACGCTTATTTATGCCACAAGGTCAAAGAAGTTTGTTTTTTTGCCGTAACTCAATTCCACAGTGTTTTTGAACAATTTTTTGTAGTTGATGAGTAAAATGTCAGATGACCCTGACGTGATTTGAACACGCAACCTTCTGATGTGGAGTCAGACGCGCTACCGTTGCGCCACAAGGTCAATGAAACTTGAGTGCTCTGACCCTGTTCAGCACTCTTTTCGATCATGTATCTGTACTGGATCGTGAAAAGTCTGATTTGATTTGGATGTGATTTCTAGGCACAATCTTCTGATGTGGAGTGAAACGCACAACCGTTGCGCAACAAGCTCTTGCTGCTGCATGTCAAACTAGATGCAGGAGGCAAAAACTGGCATTGTGTGTCATGTCTGCTTGCTCACTTTTGTTAAACCGTGGTTCTAATAACACGGAGGTTTCAGCTTTTGATCCCCATATGGGCTAGGTTCTCCAGCATCTGAAGTGCCGTCAAGCTATCTTTTGACAAAGTCTTCAGCCTCTTTTGGGTACCAAAAGTGGAGCCGTGATGCATGTGTATTTGAATCAAGGTTGCGTAGAGCGCAGTCATGTCACATGGCCAGTTCACTCCATTTTTTTAGAGTGTGGTGCAAATGTCATTTTCACATGCGAATTTCTGGTCTTCCATTGAGAGACGCTTATTTATGCCACAAGGTCAAAGAAGTTTGTTTTTTTGCCGTAACCCAATTCCACAGTGTTTTTGAACAATTTTTTGTAGTTGATGAGTAAAATGTCAGATGACCCTGACGTGATTTGAACACGCAACCTTCTGATGTGGAGTCAGACGCGCTACCGTTGCGCCACAAGGTCAATGAAACTTGAGTGCTCTGACCCTGTTCAGCACTCTTTTCGATCATGTATCTGTACTGGATCATGAAAAGTCTGATTTGATTTGGATGTGATTTCTAGGCACAATCTTCTGATGTGGAGTGAAACGCACAACCGTTGCGCAACAAGCTCTTGCTGCTGCATGTCAAACTAGATGCAGGAGGCAAAAACTGGCATTGTGTGTCATGTCTGCTTGCTCACTTTTGTTAAACCGTGGTTCTAATAACACGGAGGTTTCAGCTTTTGATCCCCATATGGGCTAGGTTCTCCAGCATCTGAAGTGCCGTCAAGCTATCTTTTGACAAAGTCTTCGGCCTCTTTTGGGTACCAAAAGTGGAGCCGTGATGCATGTGTATTTGAATCAAGGTTGCGTAGAGCGCAGTCATGTCACATGGCCAGTTCACTCCATTTTTTTAGAGTGTGGTGCAAATGTCATTTTCACATGCAACTTTCTGGTCTTCCATTGAGAGACGCTTATTTATGCCACAAGGTCAAAGAAGTTTGTTTTTTTGCCGTAACTCAATTCCACAGTGTTTTTGAACAATTTTTTGTAGTTGATGAGTAAAATGTCAGATGACCCTGACGTGATTTGAACACGCAACCTTCTGATCTGGAGTCAGACGCGCTACCGTTGCGCCACAAGGTCAATGAAACTTGAGTGCTCTGACCCTGTTCAGCACTCTTTTCGATCATGTATCTCTACTGGATCATGAAAAGTCTGATTTGATTTGGATGTGATTTCTAGGCACAATCTTCTGATGTGGAGTGAAACGCACAACCGTTGCGCAACAAGCTCTTGCTGCTGCATGTCAAACTAGATGCAGGAGGCAAAAACTGGCATTGTCTGTCATGTCTGCTTGCTCACTTTTGTTAAACCGTGGTTCTAATAACACGGAGGTTTCAGCTTTTGATCCCCATATGGGCTAGGTTCTCCAGCATCTGAAGTGCCGTCAAGCTATCTTTTGACAAAGTCTTCAGCCTATTTTGGGTACCAAAAGTGGAGCCGTGATGCATGTGTATTTGAATCAAGGTTGCATAGAGCGCAGTCATGTCACATGGCCAGTTCACTCCATTTTTTTAGAGTGTGGTGCAAATGTCATTTTCACATGCAACTTTCTGGTCTTCCATTGAGAGACGCTTATTTATGCCACAAGGTCAAAGAAGTTTGTTTTTTTGCAGTAACTCAATTCCACAGTGTTTTTGAACAATTTTTTGTAGTTGATGAGTAAAATGTCAGATGACCCTGACGTGATTTGAACACGCAACCTTCTGATCTGGAGTCAGACGCGCTACCGCAGGCACAATCTTCTGATGTGGAGTGAAACGCACAACCGTTGCGCAACAAGCTCTTGCTGCTGCATGTCAAACTAGATGCAGGAGGCAAAAACTGGCATTGTGTGTCATGTCTGCTTGCTCACTTTTGTTAAAGCGTGGTTCTAATAACACGGAGGTTTCAGCTTTTGATCCCCATATGGGCTAGGTTCTCCAGCATCTGAAGTGCCGTCAAGCTATCTTTTGACAAAGTCTTCGGCCTCTTTTGGGTGCCAAAAGTGGAGCCGTGATGCATGTGTATTTGAATCAAGGTTGCGTAGAGCGCAGTCAGGTCACATGGCCAGTTCACTCCATTTTTTTAGAGTGTGGTGCAAATGTCATTTTCACATGCAACTTTCTGGTCTTCCATTGAGAGACGCTTATTTATGCCACAAGGTCAAAGAAGTTTGTTTTTTTTGCCGTAACCCAATTCCACAGTGTTTTTGAACAATTTTTTGCAGTTGATGAGTAAAATGTCAGATGACCCTGACATGATTTGAACACGCAACCTTCTGATGTGGAGTCAGACGCGCTACCGTTGCGCCACAAGGTCAATGAAACTTGAGTGCTCTGACCCTGTTCAGCACTCTTTTCGATCATGTATCTGTACTGGATCATGAAAAGTCTGATTTGATTTGGATGTGATTTCTAGGCACAATCTTCTGATGTGGAGTGAAACGCACAACCGTTGCGCAACAAGCTCTTGCTGCTGCATGTCAAACTAGATGCAGGAGGCAAAAACTGGCATTGTCTGTCATGTCTGCTTGCTCACTTTTGTTAAACCGTGGTTCTAATAACACGGAGGTTTCAGCTTTTGATCCCCATATGGGCTAGGTTCTCCAGCATCTGAAGTGCCGTCAAGCTATCTTTTGACAAAGTCTTCGGCCTCTTTTAGGTGCCAAAAGTGGAGCCGTGATGCATGTGTATTTGAATCAAGGTTGCGTAGAGCGCAGTCATGTCACATGGCCAGTTCACTCCATTTTTTTAGAGTGTGGTGCAAATGTCATTTTCACATGCGAATTTCTGGTCTTCCATTGAGAGACGCTTATTTATGCCACAAGGTCAAAGAAGTTTGTTTTTTTTCCGTAACCCAATTCCACAGTGTTTTTGAACAATTTTTTGTAGTTGATGAGTAAAATGTCAGATGACCCTGACGTGATTTGAACACGCAACCTTCTGATCTGGAGTCAGACGCGCTACCGTTGCGCCACAAGGTCAATGAAACTTGAGTGCTCTGACCCTGGTCAGCACTCTTTTCGATCATGTATCTGTACTGGATCATGAAAAGTCTGATTTGATTTGGATGTGATTTCTAGGCACAATCTTCTGATGTGGAGTGAAACGCACAACCGTTGCGCAACAAGCTCTTGCTGCTGCATGTCAAACTAGATGCAGGAGGCAAAAACTGGCATTGTGTGTCATGTCTGCTTGCTCACTTTTGTTAAAGCGTGGTTCTAATAACACGGAGGTTTCAGCTTTTGATCCCCATATGGGCTAGGTTCTCCAGCATCTGAAGTGCCGTCAAGCTATCTTTTGACAAAGTCTTCGGCCTCTTTTGGGTGCCAAAAGTGGAGCCGTGATGCATGTGTATTTGAATCAAGGTTGCGTAGAGCGCAGTCAGGTCACATGGCCAGTTCACTCCATTTTTTTAGAGTGTGGTGCAAATGTCATTTTCACATGCAACTTTCTGGTCTTCCATTGAGAGACGCTTATTTATGCCACAAGGTCAAAGAAGTTTGTTTTTTTTGCCGTAACCCAATTCCACAGTGTTTTTGAACAATTTTTTGCAGTTGATGAGTAAAATGTCAGATGACCCTGACGTGATTTGAACACGCAACCTTCTGATGTGGAGTCAGACGCGCTACCGTTGCGCCACAAGGTCAATGAAACTTGAGTGCTCTGACCCTGTTCAGCACTCTTTTCGATCATGTATCTGTACTGGATCATGAAAAGTCTGATTTGATTTGGATGTGATTTCTAGGCACAATCTTCTGATGTGGAGTGAAACGCACAACCGTTGCGCAACAAGCTCTTGCTGCTGCATGTCAAACTAGATGCAGGAGGCAAAAACTGGCATTGTGTGTCATGTCTGCTTGCTCACTTTTGTTAAACCGTGGTTCTAATAACACGGAGGTTTCAGCTTTTGATCCCCATATGGGCTAGGTTCTCCAGCATCTGAAGTGCTGTCAAGCTATCTTTTGACAAAGTCTTCGACCTCTTTTGGGTGCCAAAAGTGGAGCCGTGATGCATGTGTATTTGAATCAAGGTTGCGTAGAGCGCAGTCAGGTCACATGGCCAGTTCACTCCATTTTTTTAGAGTGTGGTGCAAATGTCATTTTCACATGCAACTTTCTGGTCTTCCATTGAGAGACGCTTATTTATGCCACAAGGTCAAAGAAGTTTGTTTTTTTGCCGTAACCCAATTCCACAGTGTTTTTGAACAATTTTTTGTAGTTGATGAGTAAAATGTCAGATGACCCTGACGTGATTTGAACACGCAACCTTCTGATCTGGAGTCAGACGCGCTACCGTTGCGCCACAAGGTCAAGGAAACTTGAGTGCTCTGACCCTGTTCAGCACTCTTTTCAATCACGTATCTGTACTGGATCATGAAAAGTCTGATTTGATTTGGATGTGATTTCTAGGCACAATCTTCTGATGTGGAGTGAAACGCACAACCGTTGCACAACAAGCTCTTGCTGCTGCATGTCAAACTAGATGCAGGAGGCAAAAACTGGCATTGTCTGTCATGTCTGCTTGCTCACGTTTGTTAAACCGTGGTTCTAATAACACGGAGGTTTCAGCTTTTGATCCCCATATGGGCTAGGTTCTCCAGCATCTGAAGTGCCGTCAAGCTATCTTTTGACAAAGTCTTCGGCCTCTTTTAGGTGCCAAAACTGGAGCCGTGATGCATGTGTATTTGAATCAAGGTTGCGTAGAGCGCAGTCATGTCACATGGCCAGTTCACTCCATTTTTTTAGAGTGTGGTGCAAATGTCATTTTCACATGCAACTTTCTGGTCTTCCATGGAGAGACGCTTATTTATGCCACAAGCTCAAAGAAGTTTGTTTTTTTGCCGTAACCCAATTCCACAGTGTTTTTGAACAATTTTTTGTAGTTTATGAGTAAAATGTCAGATGACCCTGACGTGATTTGAACACGCAACCTTCTGATCTGGAGTCAGACGCGCTACCGTTGCGCCACAAGGTCAATGAAACTTGAGTGCGCTGACACTGTTCAGCACTCTTTTCGATCATGTATCTGTACTGGTTCATGAAAAGTCTGATTTGATTTGGATGTGATTTCTAGGCACAATCTTCTAATGTGGAGTGAAACGCACAACCGTTGCGCAACAAGCTCTTGCTGCTGCATGTCAAACTAGATGCAGGAGGCAAAACTGGCATTGTGTGTCATGTCTGCTTGCTCACTTTTGTTAAACCGTGGTTCTAATAACACGGAGGTTTCAGCTTTTGATCCCCATATGGGCTAGGTTCTCCAGCATCTGAAGTGCCGTCAAGCTATCTTTTGACAAAGTCTTCGGCCTCTTTTAGGTGCCAAAAGTGGAGCCGTGATGCATGTGTATTTGAATCAAGGTTGCGTAGAGCGCAGTCATGTCACTTGGCCAGTTCACTCCATTTTTTTAGAGTGTGGTGCAAATGTCATTTTCACATGCAACTTTCTGGTCTTCCATTGAGAGACGCTTATTTATGCCACAAGGTCAAAGAAGTTTGTTTTTTTGCCGTAACCCAATTCCACAGTGTTTTTGAACAATTTTTTGTAGTTGATGAGTAAGATGTCAGATGACCCTGACGTGATTTGAACACGCAACCTTCTGATCTGGAGTCAGACGCGCTACCGTTGCGCCACAAGGTCAATGAAACTTGAGTGCTCTGACCCTGTTCAGCACTCTTTTCGATCATGTATCTCTACTGGATCATGAAAAGTCTGATTTGATTTGGATGTGATTTCTAGGCACAATCTTCTGATGTGGAGTGAAACGCACAACCGTTGCGCAACAAGCTCTTGCTGCTGCATGTCAAACTAGATGCAGGAGGCAAAAACTGGCATTGTCTGTCATGTCTGCTTGCTCACTTTTGTTAAACCGTGGTTCTAATAACACGGAGGTTTCAGCTTTTGATCCCCATATGGGCTAGGTTCTCCAGCATCTGAAGTGCCGTCAAGCTATCTTTTGACAAAGTCTTCAGCCTATTTTGGGTACCAAAAGTGGAGCCGTGATGCATGTGTATTTGAATCAAGGTTGCATAGAGCGCAGTCATGTCACATGGCCAGTTCACTCCATTTTTTTAGAGTGTGGTGCAAATGTCATTTTCACATGCAACTTTCTGGTCTTCCATTGAGAGACGCTTATTTATGCCACAAGGTCAAAGAAGTTTGTTTTTTTGCAGTAACTCAATTCCACAGTGTTTTTGAACAATTTTTTGTAGTTGATCAGTAAAATGTCAGATGACCCTGACGTGATTTGAACACGCAACCTTCTGATCTGGAGTCAGACGCGCTACCGTAGGCACAATCTTCTGATGTGGAGTGAAACGCACAACCGTTGCGCAACAAGCTCTTGCTGCTGCATGTCAAACTAGATGCAGGAGGCAAAAACTGGCATTGTGTGTCATGTCTGCTTGCTCACTTTTGTTAAAGCGTGGTTCTAATAACACGGAGGTTTCAGCTTTTGATCCCCATATGGGCTAGGTTCTCCAGCATCTGAAGTGCCGTCAAGCTATCTTTTGACAAAGTCTTCGGCCTCTTTTGGGTGCCAAAAGTGGAGCCGTGATGCATGTGTATTTGAATCAAGGTTGCGTAGAGCGCAGTCAGGTCACATGGCCAGTTCACTCCATTTTTTTAGAGTGTGGTGCAAATGTCATTTTCACATGCAACTTTCTGGTCTTCCATTGAGAGACGCTTATTTATGCCACAAGGTCAAAGAAGTTTGTTTTTTTTGCCGTAACCCAATTCCACAGTGTTTTTGAACAATTTTTTGCAGTTGATGAGTAAAATGTCAGATGACCCTGACGTGATTTGAACACGCAACCTTCTGATGTGGAGTCAGACGCGCTACCGTTGCGCCACAAGGTCAATGAAACTTGAGTGCTCTGAACCTGTTCAGCACTCTTTTCGATCATGTATCTGTACTGGATCATGAAAAGTCTGATTTGATTTGGATGTGATTTCTAGGCACAATCTTCTGATGTGGAGTGAAACGCACAACCGTTGCGCAACAAGCTCTTGCTGCTGCATGTCAAACTAGATGCAGGAGGCAAAAACTGGCATTGTCTGTCATGTCTGCTTGCTCACTTTTGTTAAACCGTGGTTCTAATAACACGGAGGTTTCAGCTTTTGATCCCCATATGGGCTAGGTTCTCCAGCATCTGAAGTGCCGTCAAGCTATCTTTTGACAAAGTCTTCGGCCTCTTTTAGGTGCCAAAAGTGGAGCCGTGATGCATGTGTATTTGAATCAAGGTTGCGTAGAGCGCAGTCATGTCACATGGCCAGTTCACTCCATTTTTTTAGAGTGTGGTGCAAATGTCATTTTCACATGCGAATTTCTGGTCTTCCATTGAGAGACGCTTATTTATGCCACAAGGTCAAAGAAGTTTGTTTTTTTTCCGTAACCCAATTCCACAGTGTTTTTGAACAATTTTTTGTAGTTGATGAGTAAAATGTCAGATGACCCTGACGTGATTTGAACACGCAACCTTCTGATCTGGAGTCAGACGCGCTACCGTTGCGCCACAAGGTCAATGAAACTTGAGTGCTCTGACCCTGTTCAGCACTCTTTTCGATCATGTATCTGTAGTGGATCATGAAAAGTCTGATTTGATTTGGATGTGATTTCTAGGCACAATCTTCTGATGTGGAGTGAAACGCACAACCGTTGCGCAACAAGCTCTTGCTGCTGCATGTCAAACTAGATGCAGGAGGCAAAAACTGGCATTGTGTGTCATGTCTGCTTGCTCACTTTTGTTAAAGCGTGGTTCTAATAACACGGAGGTTTCAGCTTTTGATCCCCATATGGGCTAGGTTCTCCAGCATCTGAAGTGCCGTCAAGCTATCTTTTGACAAAGTCTTCGGCCTCTTTTGGGTGCCAAAAGTGGAGCCGTGATGCATGTGTATTTGAATCAAGGTTGCGTAGAGCGCAGTCAGGTCACATGGCCAGTTCACTCCATTTTTTTAGAGTGTGGTGCAAATGTCATTTTCACATGCAACTTTCTGGTCTTCCATTGAGAGACGCTTATTTATGCCACAAGGTCAAAGAAATCAAAGTAAATGAACCAGGTTAGCGCTCCTGAGTGATTAGGCTTTGTATTAACAATGTGTGAACAAAATATATAAATCAATCACACTCACCCGGTGTTTGGTACAGACCTTATCCAAGATCCATACCAACACCCCTTAATCCAGGAGAGCCTGTAGAATAAGTTTCCGGTGGGTCCCTTTGAATCCCCCGGGCTAGACAGGGGAGAGATCTGCAGGTCCTCCGTCTCTCTACCTCGAGAGCCGCTGAAGTTAAAAGCTGTATACTGTGAAAATTGGACACCGCGCTCCTAGGGATATCCACCCTCCGGACAACCGTCTCTTTCTTTTACTCCGTTTATTCAAACAACGCGTTTCGTCGATTACGACTTCATCAGGTACAAATTGTTACATAAAATCACCACTATATATACACATACAATCAATAAACAAGTTATTACCTTAGTCGATATGCTGCACGCTCAGATCCCGCTCCCCTCCGGCGTCCAGCGCTGTCCCGCCCTGCACCAAACGTCACAGATGACGTAGCACACGTGACACGGACGTAGCTGTAGTGGGCGCCGCCCCTCGTGCGGGGAGGAGCGAGCTCGGACCCTGCCGCTGAATCTGTTGATAAAGGTTACTATGGTTACATTATTGTACATCGGTGTGTCTAGCCTACACCGTGTTATATTTACCTTGCCCTTGTTACATGCCTTCTTGATACACAGCGCTTTATTAAAAGAACTATCTAAAATCCCTAAAATCCCTATAAATATATAAATACTTACATGCCTATCGCTTTAGTCCTTCATTAAAATACATATTGGTTTTTTGTATATATAAAATATATAAAAATATACATATATATAATTATCATTACATCTACATGAGTATTGCATATAGATTCACTTATACCTTTTTATATAAAATTAATTCCAATATCGCTGTTTACCCTAAAAAGGTGTGTTATGTACTTTATTACACTTAAACCTGCGACTTACAACCACCAACTTGGTTTGCATGATTATAAAAATAATTTTTGATGTTATTCTTAGTATATGTATAAAATTTATATTATTTGTCCACACAATTATTGTACTTATTATAATGAATTTATTTATAATTTCACCAAAATTTCGTTAAGTCCTTTAGGGACCAACGTATTAATTCTATATATCCAGAACATCTCCTTCTCTCTAAGTTTCTGAGTGGAGATGTTCTGGATACATTCAATTGGTGTAGCACGCAAACCTGTTGGGTCGCAGGCATGAACTAGAGAGAAATGTCTGGACACACTATGTTTTTTATAGCCTTTATGGATATTACTCCGATGTTGATTTAAACGGGCCCTTAGTGTGTTTACTGTCCTCCCTATGTATCTAAGTCCGCACGGACATTCCAGCATGTATATAATACCTTTCGTATTGCAGGACATTTTTTGTTTAATTACAATTTTTTCCCCATTAATCAATTCAACATATTTTATCCCCTGGGTAATATTAGAGCAACATTTGCAACGCTTTTCTCTACATTTAAAAACTCCCCCCTCCCCTTCCTCTTGTATATTAATAGATTTAATGGTTTTACTGGTCTTATTTTCTTTTTTTGGACATGATGGTGCAATGAGATTTTTTAGGGTTTTATTTCTCCTGAAAATACAGGAGGGTTTTTTTGGTAGACTATTTTCCAAAAATGGATCTTCCCTCAAAATGGCCCAATTTTTCTTCAAAATATTATTAATTTTATTCGCCTGTGTGCTAAATTTGGTTACAAAAGATGTACGGAAAGTATCCATTTTTGTTTCTGTTTTTACTTGATCTATTTTGGGTTTCTCACCTTGTTTCAACGTTTTCTCATACGCTGCTTCTATTAAATTTTTGGGATAACCCTTTTCTAGAAATCGTTTGTGAAGAATTTTAGACTGTGATTTAAAGTCACTTATTCTAGTACAATTCCGTTTAATCCTCTGATACTGACCAAACGGTATATTATGTTTCCAGCTTTTTTGATGACAGCTATAATAGTTCAAGTAGCTGTTAGTATCCACCTTCTTGAAATGTGTCTTTGATATAATTT
Organism: Eleutherodactylus coqui; assembly: GCF_035609145.1. Taxonomy (NCBI): domain Eukaryota; kingdom Metazoa; phylum Chordata; class Amphibia; order Anura; family Eleutherodactylidae; genus Eleutherodactylus; species Eleutherodactylus coqui. Next base: position 320,931,266 of record NC_089838.1, on the reverse strand, counting down.
TATGGGTGTTATTGTCGCCTTCTAGCTCTAGGTCCAAGTACATGGCTTTTTTTGTACTGATGTTGTATGTAAATTTGAAGTGGAACTCATTAACAGTGGAACTCATGGGGATATTTGAGAGGGACAGATTTCATGATAATAGAGTGATATTGTATAAAAGGTTCATTGATGATCTTATAGTTATATGGAATGGTAAAGAAGAAGAACTGAAGAACTATATAGAAGAACTGGCTGTTAATGAGTTCCACTTCAAATTTACATACAACATCAGTACAAAAAAAGCCATGTACTTGGACCTAGAGCTAGAAGGCGACAATAACACCCATAAAATTATATCAAAGACACATTTCAAGAAGGTGGATACTAACAGCTACTTGAACTATTATAGCTGTCATCAAAAAAGCTGGAAACATAATATACCGTTTGGTCAGTATCAGAGGATTAAACGGAATTGTACTAGAATAAGTGACTTTAAATCACAGTCTAAAATTCTTCACAAACGATTTCTAGAAAAGGGTTATCCCAAAAATTTAATAGAAGCAGCGTATGAGAAAACGTTGAAACAAGGTGAGAAACCCAAAATAGATCAAGTAAAAACAGAAACAAAAATGGATACTTTCCGTACATCTTTTGTAACCAAATTTAGCACACAGGCGAATAAAATTAATAATATTTTGAAGAAAAATTGGGCCATTTTGAGGGAAGATCCATTTTTGGAAAATAGTCTACCAAAAAAACCCTCCTGTATTTTCAGGAGAAATAAAACCCTAAAAAATCTCATTGCACCATCATGTCCAAAAAAAGAAAATAAGACCAGTAAAACCATTAAATCTATTAATATACAAGAGGAAGGGGAGGGGGGAGTTTTTAAATGTAGAGAAAAGCGTTGCAAATGTTGCTCTAATATTACCCAGGGGATAAAATATGTTGAATTGATTAATGGGGAAAAAATTGTAATTAAACAAAAAATGTCCTGCAATACGAAAGGTATTATATACATGCTGGAATGTCCGTGCGGACTTAGATACATAGGGAGGACAGTAAACACACTAAGGGCCCGTTTAAATCAACATCGGAGTAATATCCATAAAGGCTATAAAAAACATAGTGTGTCCAGACATTTCTCTCTAGTTCATGCCTGCGACCCAACAGGTTTGCGTGCTACACCAATTGAATGTATCCAGAACATCTCCACTCAGAAACTTAGAGAGAAGGAGATGTTCTGGATATATAGAATTAATACGTTGGTCCCTAAAGGACTTAACGAAATTTTGGAGAAATTATAAATAAATTCATTATAATAAGTACAATAATTGTGTGGACAAATAATATAAATTTTATACATATACTAAGAATAACATCAAAAATTATTTTTATAATCATGCAAACCAAGTTGGTGGTTGTAAGTCGCAGGTTTAAGTGTAATAAAGTACATAACACACCTTTTTAGGGTAAACAGCGATATTGGAATTAATTTTATATAAAAAGGTATAAGTGAATCTATATGCAATACTCATGTAGATGTAATGATAATTATATATATGTATATTTTTATATATTTTATATATACAAAAAACCAATATGTATTTTAATGAAGGACTAAAGCGATAGGCATGTAAGTATTTATATATTTATAGGGATTTTAGGGATTTTAGATAGTTCTTTTAATAAAGCGCTGTGTATCAAGAAGGCATGTAACAAGGGCAAGGTAAATATAACACGGTGTAGGCTAGACACACCGATGTACAATAATGTAACCATAGTAACCTTTATCAACAGATTCAGCGGCAGGGTCCGAGCTCGCTCCTCCCCGCACGAGGGGCGGCGCCCACTACAGCTACGTCCGTGTCACGTGTGCTACGTCATCTGTGACGTTTGGTGCAGGGCGGGACAGCGCTGGACGCCGGAGGGGAGCGGGATCTGAGCGTGCAGCATATCGACTAAGGTAATAACTTGTTTATTGATTGTATGTGTATATATAGTGGTGATTTTATGTAACAATTTGTACCTGATGAAGTCGTAATCGACGAAACGCGTTGTTTGAATAAACGGAGTAAAAGAAAGAGACGGTTGTCCGGAGGGTGGATATCCCTAGGAGCGCGGTGTCCAATTTTCACAGTATACAGCTTTTAACAAGGTCAAAGAAGTTTGTTTTTTTTGCCGTAACCCAATTCCACAGTGTTTTTGAACAATTTTTTGCAGTTGATGAGTAAAATGTCAGATGACCCTGACGTGATTTGAACACGCAACCTTCTGATGTGGAGTCAGACGCGCTACCGTTGCGCCACAAGGTCAATGAAACTTGAGTGCTCTGACCCTGTTCAGCACTCTTTTCGATCATGTATCTGTACTGGATCATGAAAAGTCTGATTTGATTTGGATGTGATTTCTAGGCACAATCTTCTGATGTGGAGTGAAACGCACAACCGTTGCGCAACAAGCTCTTGCTGCTGCATGTCAAACTAGATGCAGGAGGCAAAAACTGGCATTGTGTGTCATGTCTGCTTGCTCACTTTTGTTAAACCGTGGTTCTAATAACACGGAGGTTTCAGCTTTTGATCCCCATATGGGCTAGGTTCTCCAGCATCTGAAGTGCTGTCAAGCTATCTTTTGACAAAGTCTTCGACCTCTTTTGGGTGCCAAAAGTGGAGCCGTGATGCATGTGTATTTGAATCAAGGTTGCGTAGAGCGCAGTCAGGTCACATGGCCAGTTCACTCCATTTTTTTAGAGTGTGGTGCAAATGTCATTTTCACATGCAACTTTCTGGTCTTCCATTGAGAGACGCTTATTTATGCCACAAGGTCAAAGAAGTTTGTTTTTTTGCCGTAACCCAATTCCACAGTGTTTTTGAACAATTTTTTGTAGTTGATGAGTAAAATGTCAGATGACCCTGACGTGATTTGAACACGCAACCTTCTGATCTGGAGTCAGACGCGCTACCGTTGCGCCACAAGGTCAAGGAAACTTGAGTGCTCTGACCCTGTTCAGCACTCTTTTCAATCACGTATCTGTACTGGATCATGAAAAGTCTGATTTGATTTGGATGTGATTTCTAGGCACAATCTTCTGATGTGGAGTGAAACGCACAACCGTTGCACAACAAGCTCTTGCTGCTGCATGTCAAACTAGATGCAGGAGGCAAAAACTGGCATTGTCTGTCATGTCTGCTTGCTCACGTTTGTTAAACCGTGGTTCTAATAACACGGAGGTTTCAGCTTTTGATCCCCATATGGGCTAGGTTCTCCAGCATCTGAAGTGCCGTCAAGCTATCTTTTGACAAAGTCTTCGGCCTCTTTTAGGTGCCAAAACTGGAGCCGTGATGCATGTGTATTTGAATCAAGGTTGCGTAGAGCGCAGTCATGTCACATGGCCAGTTCACTCCATTTTTTTAGAGTGTGGTGCAAATGTCATTTTCACATGCAACTTTCTGGTCTTCCATGGAGAGACGCTTATTTATGCCACAAGGTCAAAGAAGTTTGTTTTTTTGCCGTAACCCAATTCCACAGTGTTTTTGAACAATTTTTTGTAGTTGATGAGTAAAATGTCAGATGACCCTGACGTGATTTGAACACGCAACCTTCTGATCTGGAGTAAGACGCGCTACCGTTGCGCCACAAGGTCAAGGAAACTTGAGTGCTCTGACCCTGTTCAGCACTCTTTTCGATCATGTATCTGTACTGGATCATGAAAAGTCTGATTTGATTTGGATGTGATTTCTAGGCACAATCTTCTGATGTGGAGTGAAACACACAACCGTTGCGCAACAAGCTCTTGCTGCTGCATGTCAAACTAGATGCAGGAGGCAAAAACTGGCATTGTGTGTCATGTCTGCTTGCTCACTTTTGTTAAATCGTGGTTCTAATAACACGGAGGTTTCAGCTTTTGATCCCCATATGGGCTAGGTTCTCCAGCATCTGAAGTGCCGTCAAGCTATCTTTTGACAAAGTCTTCGGCCTCTTTTGGGTGCCAAAAGTGGAGCCGTGATGCATGTGTATTTGAATCAAGGTTGCGTAGAGCGCAGTCAGGTCACATGGCCAGTTCACTCCATTTTTTTAGAGTGTGGTGCAAATGTCATTTTCACATGCAACTTTCTGGTCTTCCATTGAGAGACGCTTATTTATGCCACAAGGTCAAAGAAGTTTGTTTTTTTGCCGTAACCCAATTCCACAGTGTTTTTGAACAATTTTTTGTAGTTGATGAGTAAAATGTCAGATGACCCTGACGGCATTTGAACACGCAACCTTCGGATCTGGAGTCAGACGCGCTACCGTTGCGCCACAAGGTCAATGAAACTTGAGAGCTCTGACCCTGTTCAGCACTCTTTTCGACCATGTATCTGTACTGGATCATGAAAAGTCTGATTTGATTTGGATGTGATTTCTAGGCACAATCTTCTGAAGTGGAGTGAAACACACAACCGTTGCGCAACAAGCTCTTGCTGCTGCATGTCAAACTAGATGCAGGAGGCAAAAACTGGCATTGTGTGTCATGTCTGCTTGCTCACTTTTGTTAAACCGTGGTTCTAATAACACGGAGGTTTCAGCTTTTGATCCCCATATGGGCTAGGTTCTCCAGCATCTGAAGTGCCGTCAAGCTATCTTTTGACAAAGTCTTCGGCCTCTTTTGGGTGCCAAAAGTGGAGCCGTGATGCATGTGTATTTGAATCAAGGTTGCGTAGAGCGCAGTCATGTCACATGGCCAGTTCACTCCATTTTTTTAGAGTGTGGTGCAAATGTCATTTTCACATGCAACTTTCTGGTCTTCCATTGAGAGACGCTTATTTATGCCACAAGGTCAAAGAAGTTTGTTTTTTTGCCGTAACCCAATTCCACAGTGTTTTTGAACAATTTTTTGTAGTTGATGAGTAAAATGTCAGATGACCCTGACGGCATTTGAACACGCAACCTTCTGATCTGGAGTCAGACGCGCTACCGTTTCGCCACAAGGTCAATGAAACTTGAGAGCTCTGACCCTGTTCAGCACTCTTTTCGACCATGTATCTGTACTGGATCATGAAAAGTCTGATTTGATTTGGATGTGATTTCTAGGCACAATCTTCTGAAGTGGAGTGAAACACACAACCGTTGCGCAACAAGCTCTTGCTGCTGCATGTCAAACTAGATGCAGGAGGCAAAAACTGGCATTGTGTGTCATGTCTGCTTGCTCACTTTTGTTAAACCGTGGTTCTAATAACACGGAGGTTTCAGCTTTTGATCCCCATATGGGCTAGGTTCTCCAGCATCTGAAGTGCCGTCAAGCTATCTTTTGGCAAAGTCTTCGGCCTCTTTTGTGTTCCAAAAGTGGAGCCGTGATGCATGTGTATTTGAATCAAGGTTGCGTAGAGCGCAGTCATGTCACATGGCCAGTTCACTCCATTTTTTTAGAGTGTGGTGCAAATGTCATTTTCACATGCAACTTTCTGGTCTTCCATTGAGAGACGCTTATTTATGCCACAAGGTCAAAGAAGTTTGTTTTTTTGCCGTAACCCAATTCCACAGTGTTTTTGAACAATTTTTTGTAGTTGATGAGTAAAATGTCAGATGACCCTGACGTGATTTGAACACGCAACCTTCTGATCTGGAGTCAGACGCGCTACCGTTGCGCCACAAGGTCAAGGAAACTTGAGTGCTCTGACCCTGTTCAGCACTCTTTTCAATCACGTATCTGTACTGGATCATGAAAAGTCTGATTTGATTTGGATGTGATTTCTAGGCACAATCTTCTGATGTGGAGTGAAACGCACAACCGTTGCACAACAAGCTCTTGCTGCTGCATGTCAAACTAGATGCAGGAGGCAAAAACTGGCATTGTCTGTCATGTCTGCTTGCTCACGTTTGTTAAACCGTGGTTCTAATAACACGGAGGTTTCAGCTTTTGATCCCCATATGGGCTAGGTTCTCCAGCATCTGAAGTGCCGTCAAGCTATCTTTTGACAAAGTCTTCGGCCTCTTTTGGGTGCCAAAAGTGGAGCCGTGATGCATGTGTATTTGAATCAAGGTTGCGTAGAGCGCAGTCAGGTCACATGGCCAGTTCACTCCATTTTTTTAGAGTGTGGTGCAAATGTCATTTTCACATGCAACTTTCTGGTCTTCCATTGAGAGACGCTTATTTATGCCACAAGGTCAAAGAAGTTTGTTTTTTTGCCGTAACCCAATTCCACAGTGTTTTTGAACAATTTTTTGTAGTTGATGAGTAAAATATCAGATGACCCTGACGTGATTTGAACACGCAACCTTCTGATCTGGAGTCAGACGCGCTACCGTTGCGCCACAAGGTCAATGAAACTTGAGAGCTTTGACCCTGTTCAGCACTCTTTTCGATCATGTATCTGTACTGGATCATGAAAAGTCTGATTTGATTTGGATGTGATTTCTAGGCACAATCTTCTGAAGTGGAGTGAAACACACAACCGTTGCGCAACAAGCTCTTGCTGCTGCATGTCAAACTAGATGCAGGAGGCAAAAACTGGCATTGTGTGTCATGTCTGCTTGCTCACTTTTGTTAAACCGTGGTTCTAATAACACGGAGGTTTCAGCTTTTGATCCCCATATGGGCTAGGTTCTCCAGCATCTGAAGTGCCGTCAAGCTATCTTTTGACAAAGTCTTCGGCCTCTTTTAGGTGCCAAAACTGGAGCCGCGATGCATGTGTATTTGAATCAAGGTTGCGTAGAGCGCAGTCATGTCACATGGCCAGTTCACTCCATTTTTTTAGAGTGTGGTGCAAATGTCATTTTCACATGCAACTTTCTGGTCTTCCATTGAGAGACGCTTATTTATGCCACAAGGTCAAAGAAGTTTGTTTTTTTGCCGTAACCCAATTCCACAGTGTTTTTGAACAATTTTTTGTAGTTGATGAGTAAAATGTCAGATGACCCTGACGGCATTTGAACACGCAACCTTCTGATCTGGAGTCAGACGCGCTACCGTTGCGCCACAAGGTCAATGAAACTTGAGAGCTCTGACCCTGTTCAGCACTCTTTTCGACCATGTATCTGTACTGGATCATGAAAAGTCTGATTTGATTTGGATGTGATTTCTAGGCACAATCTTCTGAAGTGGAGTGAAACACACAACCGTTGCGCAACAAGCTCTTGCTGCTGCATGTCAAACTAGATGCAGGAGTCAAAAACTGGCATTGTGTGTCATGTCTGCTTGCTCACTTTTGTTAAACCGTGGTTCTAATAACACGGAGGTTTCAGCTTTTGATCCCCATATGGGCTAGGTTCTCCAGCATCTGAAGTGCCGTCAAGCTATCTTTTGGCAAAGTCTTCGGCCTCTTTTGTGTTCCAAAAGTGGAGCCGTGATGCATGTGTATTTGAATCAAGGTTGCGTAGAGCGCAGTCATGTCACATGGCCAGTTCACTCCATTTTTTTAGAGTGTGGTGCAAATGTCATTTTAACATGCAACTTTCTGGTCTTCCATGGAGAGACGCTTATTTATGCCACAAGGTCAAAGAAGTTTGTTTTTTTTGCCGTAACCCAATTCCACAGTGTTTTTGAACAATTTTTTGTAGTTGATGAGTAAAATGTCAGATGACCCTGACGTGATTTGAAGACGCAACCTTCTGATCTGGAGTCAGACGCGCTACCGTTGCGCCACAAGGTCAATGAAACTTGAGTGCTCTGACCCTGTTCAGCACTCTTTTCGATCATGTATCTGTACTGGATCATGAAAAGTTTGATTTGATTTGGATGTGATTTCTAGGCACAATCTTCTGATGTGGAGTGAAACGCACAACCGTTGCGCAACAAGCTCTTGCTGCTGCATGTCAAACTAGATGCAGGAGGCAAAAACTGGCATTGTGTGTCATGTCTGCTTGCTCACTTTTGTTAAACCGTGGTTCTAATAACACGGAGGTTTCAGCTTTTGATCCCCATATGGGCTAGGTTCTCCAGCATCTGAAGTGCCGTCAAGCTATCTTTTGGCAAAGTCTTCGGCCTCTTTTGTGTTCCAAAAGTGGAGCCGTGATGCATGTGTATTTGAATCAAGGTTGCGTAGAGCGCAGTCATGTCACATGGCCAGTTCACTCCATTTTTTTAGAGTGTGGTGCAAATGTCATTTTCACATGCAACTTTCTGGTCTTCCATTGAGAGACGCTTATTTATGCCACAAGGTCAAAGAAGTTTGTTTTTTTGCCGTAACCCAATTCCACAGTGTTTTTGAACAATTTTTTGTAGTTGATGAGTAAAATGTCAGATGACCCTGACGTGATTTGAACACGCAACCTTCTGATCTGGAGTCAGACGCGCTACCGTTGCGCCACAAGGTCAAGGAAACTTGAGTGCTCTGACCCTGTTCAGCACTCTTTTCAATCACGTATCTGTACTGGATCATGAAAAGTCTGATTTGATTTGGATGTGATTTCTAGGCACAATCTTCTGATGTGGAGTGAAACGCACAACCGTTGCACAACAAGCTCTTGCTGCTGCATGTCAAACTAGATGCAGGAGTCAAAAACTGGCATTGTGTGTCATGTCTGCTTGCTCACTTTTGTTAAACCGTGGTTCTAATAACACGGAGGTTTCAGCTTTTGATCCCCATATGGGCTAGGTTCTCCAGCATCTGAAGTGCCGTCAAGCTATCTTTTGGCAAAGTCTTCGGCCTCTTTTGTGTTCCAAAAGTGGAGCCGTGATGCATGTGTATTTGAATCAAGGTTGCGTAGAGCGCAGTCATGTCACATGGCCAGTTCACTCCATTTTTTTAGAGTGTGGTGCAAATGTCATTTTCACATGCAACTTTCTGGTCTTCCATTGAGAGACGCTTATTTATGCCACAAGGTCAAAGAAGTTTGTTTTTTTGCCGTAACCCAATTCCACAGTGTTTTTGAACAATTTTTTGTAGTTGATGAGTAAAATGTCAGATGACCCTGACGTGATTTGAACACGCAACCTTCTGATCTGGAGTCAGACGCGCTACCGTTGCGCCACAAGGTCAAGGAAACTTGAGTGCTCTGACCCTGTTCAGCACTCTTTTCAATCACGTATCTGTACTGGATCATGAAAAGTCTGATTTGATTTGGATGTGATTTCTAGGCACAATCTTCTGATGTGGAGTGAAACGCACAACCGTTGCACAACAAGCTCTTGCTGCTGCATGTCAAACTAGATGCAGGAGGCAAAAACTGGCATTGTCTGTCATGTCTGCTTGCTCACGTTTGTTAAACCGTGGTTCTAATAACACGGAGGTTTCAGCTTTTGATCCCCATATGGGCTAGGTTCTCCAGCATCTGTAGTGCCGTCAAGCTATCTTTTGACAAAGTCTTCGGCCTCTTTTAGGTGCCAAAACTGGAGCCGTGATGCATGTGTATTTGAATCAAGGTTGCGTAGAGCGCAGTCATGTCACATGGCCAGTTCATTCCATTTTTTTAGAGTGTGGTGCAAATGTCATTTTCACATGCAACTTTCTGGTCTTCCATGGAGAGACGCTTATTTATGCCACAAGGTCAAAGAAGTTTGTTTTTTTGCCGTAACCCAATTCCACAGTGTTTTTGAACAATTTTTTGTAGTTGATGAGTAAAATGTCAGATGACCCTGACGTGATTTGAACACGCAACCTTCTGATCTGGAGTAAGACGCGCTACCGTTGCGCCACAAGGTCAAGGAAACTTGAGTGCTCTGACCCTGTTCAGCACTCTTTTCGATCATGTATCTGTACTGGATCATGAAAAGTCTGATTTGATTTGGATGTGATTTCTAGGCACAATCTTCTGATGTGGAGTGAAACACACAACCGTTGCGCAACAAGCTCTTGCTGCTGCATGTCAAACTAGATGCAGGAGGCAAAAACTGGCATTGTGTGTCATGTCTGCTTGCTCACTTTTGTTAAATCGTGGTTCTAATAACACGGAGGTTTCAGCTTTTGATCCCCATATGGGCTAGGTTCTCCAGCATCTGAAGTGCCGTCAAGCTATCTTTTGACAAAGTCTTCGGCCTCTTTTGGGTGCCAAAAGTGGAGCCGTGATGCATGTGTATTTGAATCAAGGTTGCGTAGAGCGCAGTCAGGTCACATGGCCAGTTCACTCCATTTTTTTAGAGTGTGGTGCAAATGTCATTTTCACATGCAACTTTCTGGTCTTCCATTGAGAGACGCTTATTTATGCCACAAGGTCAAAGAAGTTTGTTTTTTTGCCGTAACCCAATTCCACAGTGTTTTTGAACAATTTTTTGTGGTTGATGAGTAAAATATCAGATGACCCTGACGTGATTTGAACACGCAACCTTCTGATCTGGAGTCAGACGCGCTACCGTTGCGCCACAAGGTCAATGAAACTTGAGAGCTTTGACCCTGTTCAGCACTCTTTTCGATCATGTATCTGTACTGGATCATGAAAAGTCTGATTTGATTTGGATGTGATTTCTAGGCACAATCTTCTGAAGTGGAGTGAAACACACAACCGTTGCGCAACAAGCTCTTGCTGCTGCATGTCAAACTAGATGCAGGAGGCAAAAACTGGCATTGTGTGTCATGTCTGCTTGCTCACTTTTGTTAAACCGTGGTTCTAATAACACGGAGGTTTCAGCTTTTGATCCCCATATGGGCTAGGTTCTCCAGCATCTGAAGTGCCGTCAAGCTATCTTTTGACAAAGTCTTCGGCCTCTTTTAGGTGCCAAAACTGGAGCCGTGATGCATGTGTATTTGAATCAAGGTTGCGTAGAGCGCAGTCATGTCACATGGCCAGTTCACTCCATTTTTTTAGAGTGTGGTGCAAATGTCATTTTCACATGCAACTTTCTGGTCTTCCATTGAGAGACGCTTATTTATGCCACAAGGTCAAAGAAGTTTGTTTTTTTGCCGTAACCCAATTCCACAGTGTTTTTGAACAATTTTTTGTAGTTGATGAGTAAAATGTCAGATGACCCTGACGTGATTTGAACACGCAACCTTCTGATCTGGAGTCAGACGCGCTACCGTTGCGCCACAAGGTCAAGGAAACTTTAGTGCTCTGACCCTGTTCAGCACTCTTTTCGATCATGTATCTGTACTGGATCATGAAAAGTCTGATTTGATTTGGATGTGATTTCTAGGCACAATCTTCTGAAGTGGAGTGAAACACACAACCGTTGCGCAACAAGCTCTTGCTGCTGCATGTCAAACTAGATGCAGGAGGCAAAAACTGGCATTGTGTGTCATGTCTGCTTGCTCACTTTTGTTAAATCGTGGTTCTAATAACACGGAGGTTTCAGCTTTTGATCCCCATATGGGCTAGGTTCTCCAGCATCTGAAGTGCCGTCAAGCTATCTTTTGACAAAGTCTTCGGCCTCTTTTGGGTGCCAAAAGTGGAGCCGTGATGCATGTGTATTTGAATCAAGGTTGCGTAGAGCGCAGTCATGTCACATGGCCAGTTCACTCCATTTTTTTAGAGTGTGGTGCAAATGTCATTTTCACATGCAACTTTCTGGTCTTCCATTGAGAGACGCTTATTTATGCCACAAGGTCAAAGAAGTTTGTTTTTTTGCCGTAACCCAATTCCACAGTGTTTTTGAACAATTTTTTGTAGTTGATGAGTAAAATGTCAGATGACCCTGACGGCATTTGAACACGCAACCTTCTGATCTGGAGTCAGACGCGCTACCGTTGCGCCACAAGGTCAATGAAACTTGAGTGCTCTGACCCTGTTCAGCACTCTTTTCGATCATGTATCTGTACTGGATCATAAAAAGTCTGATTTGATTTGGATGTGATTTCTAGGCACAATCTTCTGAAGTGGAGTGAAACACACAACCGTTGCGCAACAAGCTCTTGCTGCTGCATGTCAAACTAGATGCAGGAGGCAAAAACTGGCATTGTGTGTCATGTCTGCTTGCTCACTTTTGTTAAACCGTGGTTCTAATAACACGGAGGTTTCAGCTTTTGATCCCCATATGGGCTAGGTTCTCCAGCATCTGAAGTGCCGTCAAGCTATCTTTTGGCAAAGTCTTCGGCCTCTTTTGTGTTCCAAAAGTGGAGCCGTGATGCATGTGTATTTGAATCAAGGTTGCGTAGAGCGCAGTCATGTCACATGGCCAGTTCACTCCATTTTTTTAGAGTGTGGTGCAAATGTCATTTTAACATGCAACTTTCTGGTCTTCCATGGAGAGACGCTTATTTATGCCACAAGGTCAAAGAAGTTTGTTTTTTTGCCGTAACCCAATTCCACAGTGTTTTTGAACAATTTTTTGTACTTGATGAGTAAAATGTCAGATGACCCTGACGGCATTTGAACACGCAACCTTCTGATCTGGAGTCAGACGCGCTACTGTTGCGCCACAAGGTCAATGAAACTTGAGTGTTCTGACCCTGTTCAGCACTCTTTTCGATCATGTATCTGTACTGGATCATGAAAAGTCTGATTTGATTTGGATGTGATTTCTAGGCACAATCTTCTGATGTGGAGTGAAACGCACAACCGTTGCGCAACAAGCTCTTGCTGCTGCATGTCAAACTAGATGCAGGAGGCAAAAACTGGCATTGTGTGTCATGTCTGCTTGCTCACTTTTGTTAAACCGTGGTTCTAATAACACGGAGGTTTCAGCTTTTGATCCCCATATGGGCTAGGTTCTCCAGCATCTGAAGTGCCGTCAAGCTATCTTTTGACAAAGTCTTCGGCCTCTTTTGGGTGCCAAAAGTGGAGCCGTGATGCATGTGTATTTGAATCAAGGTTGCGTAGAGCGCAGTCATGTCACATGGCCAGTTCACTCCATTTTTTTAGAGTGTGGTGCAAATGTCATTTTCACATGCAACTTTCTGGTCTTCCATTGAGAGACGCTTATTTATGCCACAAGGTCAAAGAAGTTTGTTTTTTTGCCGTAACCCAATTCCACAGTGTTTTTGAACAATTTTTTGTAGTTGATGAGTAAAATGTCAGATGACCCTGACGGCATTTGAACACGCAACCTTCTGATCTGGAGTCAGACGCGCTACCGTTGCGCCACAAGGTCAATGAAACTTGAGAGCTCTGACCCTGTTCAGCACTCTTTTCGACCATGTATCTGTACTGGATCATGAAAAGTCTGATTTGATTTGGATGTGATTTCTAGGCACAATCTTCTGAAGTGGAGTGAAACACACAACCGTTGCGCAACAAGCTCTTGCTGCTGCATGTCAAACTAGATGCAGGAGGCAAAAACTGGCATTGTGTGTCATGTCTGCTTGCTCACTTTTGTTAAACCGTGGTTCTAATAACACGGAGGTTTCAGCTTTTGATCCCCATATGGGCTAGGTTCTCCAGCATCTGAAGTGCCGTCAAGCTATCTTTTGGCAAAGTCTTCGGCCTCTTTTGTGTTCCAAAAGTGGAGCCGTGATGCATGTGTATTTGAATCAAGGTTGCGTAGAGCGCAGTCATGTCACATGGCCAGTTCACTCCATTTTTTTAGAGTGTGGTGCAAATGTCATTTTAACATGCAACTTTCTGGTCTTCCATGGAGAGACGCTTATTTATGCCACAAGGTCAAAGAAGTTTGTTTTTTTGCCGTAACCCAATTCCACAGTGTTTTTGAACAATTTTTTGTACTTGATGAGTAAAATGTCAGATGACCCTGACGGCATTTGAACACGCAACCTTCTGATCTGGAGTCAGACGCGCTACTGTTGCGCCACAAGGTCAATGAAACTTGAGTGTTCTGACCCTGTTCAGCACTCTTTTCGATCATGTATCTGTACTGGATCATGAAAAGTCTGATTTGATTTGGATGTGATTTCTAGGCACAATCTTCTGATGTGGAGTGAAACGCACAACCGTTGCGCAACAAGCTCTTGCTGCTGCATGTCAAACTAGATGCAGGAGGCAAAAACTGGCATTGTGTGTCATGTCTGCTTGCTCACTTTTGTTAAACCGTGGTTCTAATAACACGGAGGTTTCAGCTTTTGATCCCCATATGGGCTAGGTTCTCCAGCATCTGAAGTGCCGTCAAGCTATCTTTTGACAAAGTCTTCGGCCTCTTTTGGGTGCCAAAAGTGGAGCCGTGATGCATGTGTATTTGAATCAAGGTTGCGTAGAGCGCAGTCATGTCACATGGCCAGTTCACTCCATTTTTTTAGAGTGTGGTGCAAATGTCATTTTCACATGCAACTTTCTGGTCTTCCATTGAGAGACGCTTATTTATGCCACAAGGTCAAAGAAGTTTGTTTTTTTGCCGTAACCCAATTCCACAGTGTTTTTGAACAATTTTTTGTAGTTGATGAGTAAAATGTCAGATGACCCTGACGGCATTTGAACACGCAACCTTCTGATCTGGAGTCAGACGCGCTACCGTTGCGCCACAAGGTCAATGAAACTTGAGAGCTCTGACCCTGTTCAGCACTCTTTTCGACCATGTATCTGTACTGGATCATGAAAAGTCTGATTTGATTTGGATGTGATTTCTAGGCACAATCTTCTGAAGTGGAGTGAAACACACAACCGTTGCGCAACAAGCTCTTGCTGCTGCATGTCAAACTAGATGCAGGAGGCAAAAACTGGCATTGTGTGTCATGTCTGCTTGCTCACTTTTGTTAAACCGTGGTTCTAATAACACGGAGGTTTCAGCTTTTGATCCCCATATGGGCTAGGTTCTCCAGCATCTGAAGTGCCGTCAAGCTATCTTTTGGCAAAGTCTTCGGCCTCTTTTGTGTTCCAAAAGTGGAGCCGTGATGCATGTGTATTTGAATCAAGGTTGCGTAGAGCGCAGTCATGTCACATGGCCAGTTCACTCCATTTTTTTAGAGTGTGGTGCAAATGTCATTTTAACATGCAACTTTCTGGTCTTCCATGGAGAGACGCTTATTTATGCCACAAGGTCAAAGAAGTTTGTTTTTTTTGCCGTAACCCAATTCCACAGTGTTTTTGAACAATTTTTTGTAGTTGATGAGTAAAATGTCAGATGACCCTGACGTGATTTGAAGACGCAACCTTCTGATCTGGAGTCAGACGCGCTACCGTTGCGCCACAAGGTCAATGAAACTTGAGTGCTCTGACCCTGTTCAGCACTCTTTTCGATCATGTATCTGTACTGGATCATGAAAAGTTTGATTTGATTTGGATGTGATTTCTAGGCACAATCTTCTGATGTGGAGTGAAACGCACAACCGTTGCGCAACAAGCTCTTGCTGCTGCATGTCAAACTAGATGCAGGAGGCAAAAACTGGCATTGTGTGTCATGTCTGCTTGCTCACTTTTGTTAAACCGTGGTTCTAATAACACGGAGGTTTCAGCTTTTGATCCCCATATGGGCTAGGTTCTCCAGCATCTGAAGTGCCGTCAAGCTATCTTTTGGCAAAGTCTTCGGCCTCTTTTGTGTTCCAAAAGTGGAGCCGTGATGCATGTGTATTTGAATCAAGGTTGCGTAGAGCGCAGTCATGTCACATGGCCAGTTCACTCCATTTTTTTAGAGTGTGGTGCAAATGTCATTTTCACATGCAACTTTCTGGTCTTCCATTGAGAGACGCTTATTTATGCCACAAGGTCAAAGAAGTTTGTTTTTTTGCCGTAACCCAATTCCACAGTGTTTTTGAACAATTTTTTGTAGTTGATGAGTAAAATGTCAGATGACCCTGACGTGATTTGAACACGCAACCTTCTGATCTGGAGTCAGACACGCTACCGTTGCGCCACAAGGTCAATGAAACTTGAGAGCTCTGACCCTGTTCAGCACTCTTTTCGACCATGTATCTGTACTGGATCATGAAAAGTCTGATTTGATTTGGATGTGATTTCTAGGCACAATCTTCTGAAGTGGAGTGAAACGCACAACCGTTGCGCAACAAGCTCTTGCTGCTGCATGTCAAACTAGATGCAGGAGGCAAAAACTGGCATTGTGTGTCATGTCTGCTTGCTCACTTTTGTTAAACCGTGGTTCTAATAACACGGAGGTTTCAGCTTTTGATCCCCATATGGGCTAGGTTCTCCAGCATCTGAAGTGCCGTCAAGCTATCTTTTGGCAAAGTCTTCGGCCTCTTTTGTGTTCCAAAAGTGGAGCCGTGATGCATGTGTATTTGAATCAAGGTTGCGTAGAGCGCAGTCATGTCACATGGCCAGTTCACTCCATTTTTTTAGAGTGTGGTGCAAATGTCATTTTCACATGCAACTTTCTGGTCTTCCATGGAGAGACGCTTATTTATGCCACAAGGTCAAAGAAGTTTGTTTTTTTTGCCGTAACCCAATTCCACAGTGTTTCTGAACAATTTTTTGTAGTTGATGAGTAAAATGTCAGATGACCCTGACGTGATTTGAAGACGCAACCTTCTGATCTGGAGTCAGACGTGCTACCGTTGCGCCACAAGGTCAATGAAACTTGAGTGCTCTGACCCTGTTCAGCACGCTTTTCGATCATGTATCTGTACTGGATCATGAAAAGTTTGATTTGATTTGGATGTGATTTCTAGGCACAATCTTCTAATGTGGAGTGAAACGCACAACCGTTGCGCAACAAGCTCTTGCTGCTGCATGTCAAACTAGATGCAGGAGGCAAAAACTGGCATTGTGTGTCATGTCTGCTTGCTCACTTTTGTTAAACCGTGGTTCTAATAACACGGAGGTTTCAGCTTTTGATCCCCATATGGGCTAGGTTCTCCAGCATCTGAAGTGCCGTCAAGCTATCTTTTGACAAAGTCTTCAGCCTCTTTTGGGTGCCAAAAGTGGAGCCGTGATGCATGTGTATTTGAATCAAGGTTGCGTAGAGCGCACTCATGTCACATGGCCAGTTTACTCCATTTTTTTAGAGTGTGGTGCAAATGTCATTTTAACATGCAACTTTCTGGTCTTCCATGGAGAGACGCTTATTTATGCCACAAGGTCAAAGAAGTTTTTTTTTTTTTGCCGTAACCCAATTCCACAGTGTTTTTGAACAATTTTTTGTAGTTGATGAGTAAAATGTCAGATGACCCTGACGTGATTTGAACACGCAACCTTCTGATCTGGAGTCAGACACGCTACTGTTGCGCCACAAGGTCACTGAAACTTGAGTGCTCTGACCCTGTTCAGCACTCTTTTCGATCATGTATCTGTACTGGATCATGAAAAGTCTGATTTGATTTGGATGTGATTTCTAGGCACAATCTTCTGATGTGGAGTGAAACGCACAACCGTTGCGCAACAAGCTCTTGCTGCTGCATGTCAAACTAGATGCAGGAGGCAAAAACTGGCATTGTGTGTCATGTCTGCTTGCTCACTTTTGTTAAATCGTGGTTCTAATAACACGGAGGTTTCAGCTTTTGATCCCCATATGGGCTAGGTTCTCCAGCATCTGAAGTGCCGTCAAGCTATCTTTTGACAAAGTCTTCGGCCTCTTTTGGGTACCAAAAGTGGAGCCGTGATGCATGTGTATTTGAATCAAGGTTGCGTAGAGCGCAGTCAGGTCACATGGCCAGTTCACTCCATTTTTTTAGAGTGTGGTGCAAATGTCATTTTCACATGCAACTTTCTGGTCTTCCATTGAGAGACGCTTATTTATGCCACAAGGTCAAAGAAGTTTGTTTTTTTGCCGTAACCCAATTCCACAGTGTTTTTGAACAATTTTTTGAAGTTGATGAGTAAAATGGCAGATGACCCTGACATGATTTGAAACGCAACCTTCTGATCTGTAGTCAGATGCGCTACCGTTGCGCCACAAGGTCAATGAAACTTGAGTGCTCTGACCCTGTTCAGCACTCTTTTCGATCATGTATCTGTACTGGATCATGAAAAGTCTGATTTGATTTGGATGTGATTTCTAGGCACAATCTTCTGATGTGGAGTGAAACGCACAACCGTTGCGCAACAAGCTCTTGCTGCTGCATGTCAAACTAGATGCAGGAGGCAAAAACTGGCATTGTGTGTCATGTCTGCTTGCTCACTTTTGTTAAACCGTGGTTCTAATAACACGGAGGTTTCAGCTTTTGATCCCCATATGGGCTAGGTTCTCCAGCATCTGAAGTGCCGTCAAGCTATCTTTTGACAAAGTCTTCGGCCTCTTTTGGGTGCCAAAAGTGGAGCCGTGATGCATGTGTATTTGAATCAAGGTTGCGTAGAGCGCAGTCATGTCACATGGCCAGTTCACTCCATTTTTTTAGAGTGTGGTGCAAATGTCATTTTCACATGCAACTTTCTGGTCTTCCATTGAGAGACGCTTATTTATGCCACAAGGTCAAAGAAGTTTGTTTTTTTGCCGTAACCCAATTCCACAGTGTTTTTGAACAATTTTTTGTAGTTGATGAGTAAAATGTCAGATGACCCTGACGTGATTTGAACACGCAACCTTCTGATCTGGAGTCAGACACGCTACCGTTGCGCCACAAGGTCAATGAAACTTGAGAGCTCTGACCCTGTTCAGCACTCTTTTCGACCATGTATCTGTACTGGATCATGAAAAGTCTGATTTGATTTGGATGTGATTTCTAGGCACAATCTTCTGAAGTGGAGTGAAACACACAACCGTTGCGCAACAAGCTCTTGCTGCTGCATGTCAAACTAGATGCAGGAGGCAAAAACTGGCATTGTGTGTCATGTCTGCTTGCTCACTTTTGTTAAACCGTGGTTCTAATAACACGGAGGTTTCAGCTTTTGATCCCCATATGGGCTAGGTTCTCCAGCATCTGAAGTGCCGTCAAGCTATCTTTTGGCAAAGTCTTCGGCCTCTTTTGTGTTCCAAAAGTGGAGCCGTGATGCATGTGTATTTGAATCAAGGTTGCGTAGAGCGCAGTCATGTCACATGGCCAGTTCACTCCATTTTTTTAGAGTGTGGTGCAAATGTCATTTTAACATGCAACTTTCTGGTCTTCCATGGAGAGACGCTTATTTATGCCACAAGGTCAAAGAAGTTTGTTTTTTTTGCCGTAACCCAATTCCACAGTGTTTCTGAACAATTTTTTGTAGTTGATGAGTAAAATGTCAGATGACCCTGACGTGATTTGAAGACGCAACCTTCTGATCTGGAGTCAGACGTGCTACCGTTGCGCCACAAGGTCAATGAAACTTGAGTGCTCTGACCCTGTTCAGCACGCTTTTCGATCATGTATCTGTACTGGATCATGAAAAGTTTGATTTGATTTGGATGTGATTTCTAGGCACAATCTTCTAATGTGGAGTGAAACGCACAACCGTTGCGCAACAAGCTCTTGCTGCTGCATGTCAAACTAGATGCAGGAGGCAAAAACTGGCATTGTGTGTCATGTCTGCTTGCTCACTTTTGTTAAACCGTGGTTCTAATAACACGGAGGTTTCAGCTTTTGATCCCCATATGGGCTAGGTTCTCCAGCATCTGAAGTGCCGTCAAGCTATCTTTTGACAAAGTCTTCAGCCTCTTTTGGGTGCCAAAAGTGGAGCCGTGATGCATGTGTATTTGAATCAAGGTTGCGTAGAGCGCACTCATGTCACATGGCCAGTTTACTCCATTTTTTTAGAGTGTGGTGCAAATGTCATTTTAACATGCAACTTTCTGGTCTTCCATGGAGAGACGCTTATTTATGCCACAAGGTCAAAGAAGTTTTTTTTTTTTTGCCGTAACCCAATTCCACAGTGTTTTTGAACAATTTTTTGTAGTTGATGAGTAAAATGTCAGATGACCCTGACGTGATTTGAACACGCAACCTTCTGATCTGGAGTCAGACACGCTACTGTTGCGCCACAAGGTCACTGAAACTTGAGTGCTCTGACCCTGTTCAGCACTCTTTTCGATCATGTATCTGTACTGGATCATGAAAAGTCTGATTTGATTTGGATGTGATTTCTAGGCACAATCTTCTGATGTGGAGTGAAACGCACAACCGTTGCGCAACAAGCTCTTGCTGCTGCATGTCAAACTAGATGCAGGAGGCAAAAACTGGCATTGTGTGTCATGTCTGCTTGCTCACTTTTGTTAAATCGTGGTTCTAATAACACGGAGGTTTCAGCTTTTGATCCCCATATGGGCTAGGTTCTCCAGCATCTGAAGTGCCGTCAAGCTATCTTTTGACAAAGTCTTCGGCCTCTTTTGGGTACCAAAAGTGGAGCCGTGATGCATGTGTATTTGAATCAAGGTTGCGTAGAGCGCAGTCAGGTCACATGGCCAGTTCACTCCATTTTTTTAGAGTGTGGTGCAAATGTCATTTTCACATGCAACTTTCTGGTCTTCCATTGAGAGACGCTTATTTATGCCACAAGGTCAAAGAAGTTTGTTTTTTTGCCGTAACCCAATTCCACAGTGTTTTTGAACAATTTTTTGAAGTTGATGAGTAAAATGGCAGATGACCCTGACATGATTTGAAACGCAACCTTCTGATCTGTAGTCAGATGCGCTACCGTTGCGCCACAAGGTCAATGAAACTTGAGTGCTCTGACCCTGTTCAGCACTCTTTTCGATCATGTATCTGTACTGGATCATGAAAAGTCTGATTTGATTTGGATGTGATTTCTAGGCACAATCTTCTGATGTGGAGTGAAACGCACAACCGTTGCGCAACAAGCTCTTGCTGCTGCATGTCAAACTAGATGCAGGAGGCAAAAACTGGCATTGTGTGTCATGTCTGCTTGCTCACTTTTGTTAAACCGTGGTTCTAATAACACTGAGGTTTCAGCTTTTGATCCCCATATGGGCTAGGTTCTCCAGCATCTGAAGTGCCGTCAAGCTATCTTTTGACAAAGTCTTCGGCCTCTTTTGGGTGCCAAAAGTGGAGCCGTGATGCATGTGTATTTGAATCAAGGTTGCGTAGAGCGCAGTCATGTCACATGGCCAGTTCACTCCATTTTTTTAGAGTGTGGTGCAAATGTCATTTTCACATGCAACTTTCTGGTCTTCCATTGAGAGACGCTTATTTATGCCACAAGGTCAAAGAAGTTTGTTTTTTTGCCGTAACCCAATTCCACAGTGTTTTTGAACAATTTTTTGTAGTTGATGAGTAAAATGTCAGATGACCCTGACGTGATTTGAACACGCAACCTTCTGATATGGAGTCAGACGCGCTACCGTTGCGCCACAAGGTCAATGAAACTTGAGTGCTCTGACCCTGTTCAGCACTGTTTTCGATCATGTATCTGTAGTGGATCATGAAAAGTCTGATTTGATTTGGATGTGATTTCTAGGCACAATCTTCTGATGTGGAGTGAAACGCACAACCGTTGCGCAACAAGCTCTTGCTGCTGCATGTCAAACTAGATGCAGGAGGCAAAAACTTGCATTGTGTGTCATGTCTGCTTGCTCACTTTTGTTAAAGCGTGGTTCTAATAACACGGAGGTTTCAGCTTTTGATCCCCATATGGGCTAGGTTCTCCAGCATCTGAAGTGCCGTCAAGCTATCTTTTGACAAAGTCTTCGGCCTCTTTTGGGTGCCAAAAGTGGAGCCGTGATGCATGTGTATTTGAATCAAGGTTGCGTAGAGCGCAGTCAGGTCACATGGCCAGTTCACTCCATTTTTTTAGAGTGTGGTGCAAATGTCATTTTCACATGCAACTTTCTGGTCTTCCATTGAGAGACGCTTATTTATGCCACAAGGTCAAAGAAGTTTGTTTTTTTTGCCGTAACCCAATTCCACAGTGTTTTTGAACAATTTTTTGCAGTTGATGAGTAAAATGTCAGATGACCCTGACGTGATTTGAACACGCAACCTTCTGATCTGGAGTCAGACGCGCTACCGTTGCGCCACAAGGTCAATGAAACTTGAGTGCTCTGACCCTGTTCAGCACTCTTTTCGATCATGTATCTGTACTGGATCATGAAAAGTCTGATTTGATTTGGATGTGATTTCTAGGCACAATCTTCTGATGTGGAGTGAAACGCACAACCGTTGCGCAACAAGCTCTTGCTGCTGCATGTCAAACTAGATGCAGGAGGCAAAAACTGGCATTGTGTGTCATGTCTGCTTGCTCACTTTTGTTAAACCGTGGTTCTAATAACACGGAGGTTTCAGCTTTTGATCCCCATATGGGCTAGGTTCTCCAGCATCTGAAGTGCCGTCAAGCTATCTTTTGACAAAGTCTTCGGCCTCTTTTGGGTGCCAAAAGTGGAGCCGTGATGCATGTGTATTTGAATCAAGGTTGCGTAGAGCGCAGTCATGTCACATGGCCAGTTCACTCCATTTTTTTAGAGTGTGGTGCAAATGTCATTTTCACATGCAACTTTCTGGTCTTCCATTGAGAGACGCTTATTTATGCCACAAGGTCAAAGAAGTTTGTTTTTTTGCCGTAACCCAATTCCACAGTGTTTTTGAACAATTTTTTGTAGTTGATGAGTAAAATGTCAGATGACCCTGACGTGATTTGAACACGCAACCTTCTGATATGGAGTCAGACGCGCTACCGTTGCGCCACAAGGTCAATGAAACTTGAGTGCTCTGACCCTGTTCAGCACTGTTTTCGATCATGTATCTGTAGTGGATCATGAAAAGTCTGATTTGATTTGGATGTGATTTCTAGGCACAATCTTCTGATGTGGAGTGAAACGCACAACCGTTGCGCAACAAGCTCTTGCTGCTGCATGTCAAACTAGATGCAGGAGGCAAAAACTTGCATTGTGTGTCATGTCTGCTTGCTCACTTTTGTTAAAGCGTGGTTCTAATAACACGGAGGTTTCAGCTTTTGATCCCCATATGGGCTAGGTTCTCCAGCATCTGAAGTGCCGTCAAGCTATCTTTTGACAAAGTCTTCGGCCTCTTTTGGGTGCCAAAAGTGGAGCCGTGATGCATGTGTATTTGAATCAAGGTTGCGTAGAGCGCAGTCAGGTCACATGGCCAGTTCACTCCATTTTTTTAGAGTGTGGTGCAAATGTCATTTTCACATGCAACTTTCTGGTCTTCCATTGAGAGACGCTTATTTATGCCACAAGGTCAAAGAAGTTTGTTTTTTTTGCCGTAACCCAATTCCACAGTGTTTTTGAACAATTTTTTGCAGTTGATGAGTAAAATGTCAGATGACCCTGACGTGATTTGAACACGCAACCTTCTGATCTGGAGTCAGACGCGCTACCGTTGCGCCGCAAGGTCAATGAAACTTGAGTGCTCTGACCCTGTTCAGCACTCTTTTCGATCATGTATCTGTAGTGGATCATGAAAAGTCTGATTTGATTTGGATGTGATTTCTAGGCACAATCTTCTGATGTGGAGTGAAACGCACAACCGTTGCGCAACAAGCTCTTGCTGCTGCATGTCAAACTAGATGCAGGAGGCAAAAACTGGCATTGTGTGTCATGTCTGCTTGCTCACTTTTGTTAAACCGTGGTTCTAATAACACGGAGGTTTCAGCTTTTGATCCCCATATGGGCTAGGTTCTCCAGCATCTGAAGTGCCGTCAAGCTATCTTTTGACAAAGTCTTCGGCCTCTTTTGGGTGCCAAAAGTGGAGCCGTGATGCATGTGTATTTGAATCAAGGTTGCGTAGAGCGCAGTCAGGTCACATGGCCAGTTCACTCCATTTTTTTAGAGTGTGGTGCAAATGTCATTTTCACATGCAACTTTCTGGTCTTCCATTGAGAGACGCTTATTTGTGCCACAAGGTCAAAGAAGTTTGTTTTTTTTGCCGTAACCCAATTCCACAGTGTTTTTGAACAATTTTTTGTAGTTGATGAGTAAAATGTCAGATGACCCTGACATGATTTGAACACGCAACCTTCTGATCTGGAGTCAGACGCGCTACCGTTGCGCCACAAGGTCAATGAAACTTGAGTGCTCTGACCCTGGTCAGCACTCTTTTCGATCATGTATCTGTACTGGATCATGAAAAGTCTGATTTGATTTGGATGTGATTTCTAGGCACAATCTTCTGATGTGGAGTGAAACGCACAACCGTTGCGCAACAAGCTCTTGCTGCTGCATGTCAAACTAGATGCAGGAGGCAAAAACTGGCATTGTGTGTCATGTCTGCTTGCTCACTTTTGTTAAAGCGTGGTTCTAATAACACGGAGGTTTCAGCTTTTGATCCCCATATGGGCTAGGTTCTCCAGCATCTGAAGTGCCGTCAAGCTATCTTTTGACAAAGTCTTCGGCCTCTTTTGGGTGCCAAAAGTGGAGCCGTGATGCATGTGTATTTGAATCAAGGTTGCGTAGAGCGCAGTCAGGTCACATGGCCAGTTCACTCCATTTTTTTAGAGTGTGGTGCAAATGTCATTTTCACATGCAACTTTCTGGTCTTCCATTGAGAGACGCTTATTTATGCCACAAGGTCAAAGAAGTTTGTTTTTTTTGCCGTAACCCAATTCCACAGTGTTTTTGAACAATTTTTTGCAGTTGATGAGTAAAATGTCAGATGACCCTGACGTGATTTGAACACGCAACCTTCTGATCTGGAGTCAGACGCGCTACCGTTGCGCCACAAGGTCAAGGAAACTTGAGTGCTCTGACCCTGTTCAGCACTCTTTTCAATCACGTATCTGTACTGGATCATGAAAAGTCTGATTTGATTTGGATGTGATTTCTAGGCACAATCTTCTGATGTGGAGTGAAACGCACAACCGTTGCACAACAAGCTCTTGCTGCTGCATGTCAAACTAGATGCAGGAGGCAAAAACTGGCATTGTCTGTCATGTCTGCTTGCTCACGTTTGTTAAACCGTGGTTCTAATAACACGGAGGTTTCAGCTTTTGATCCCCATATGGGCTAGGTTCTCCAGCATCTGAAGTGCCGTCAAGCTATCTTTTGACAAAGTCTTCGGCCTCTTTTAGGTGCCAAAACTGGAGCCGTGATGCATGTGTATTTGAATCAAGGTTGCGTAGAGCGCAGTCATGTCACATGGCCAGTTCACTCCATTTTTTTAGAGTGTGGTGCAAATGTCATTTTCACATGCAACTTTCTGGTCTTCCATGGAGAGACGCTTATTTATGCCACAAGGTCAAAGAAGTTTGTTTTTTTGCCGTAACCCAATTCCACAGTGTTTTTGAACAATTTTTTGTAGTTGATGAGTAAAATGTCAGATGACCCTGACGTGATTTGAACACGCAACCTTCTGATCTGGAGTAAGACGCGCTACCGTTGCGCCACAAGGTCAAGGAAACTTGAGTGCTCTGACCCTGTTCAGCACTCTTTTCGATCATGTATCTGTACTGGATCATGAAAAGTCTGATTTGATTTGGATGTGATTTCTAGGCACAATCTTCTGATGTGGAGTGAAACACACAACCGTTGCGCAACAAGCTCTTGCTGCTGCATGTCAAACTAGATGCAGGAGGCAAAAACTGGCATTGTGTGTCATGTCTGCTTGCTCACTTTTGTTAAATCGTGGTTCTAATAACACGGAGGTTTCAGCTTTTGATCCCCATATGGGCTAGGTTCTCCAGCATCTGAAGTGCCGTCAAGCTATCTTTTGACAAAGTCTATGGCCTCTTTTGGGTGCCAAAAGTGGAGCCGTGATGCATGTGTATTTGAATCAAGGTTGCGTAGAGCGCAGTCAGGTCACATGGCCAGTTCACTCCATTTTTTTAGAGTGTGGTGCAAATGTCATTTTCACATGCAACTTTCTGGTCTTCCATTGAGAGACGCTTATTTATGCCACAAGGTCAAAGAAGTTTGTTTTTTTGCCGTAACCCAATTCCACAGTGTTTTTGAACAATTTTTTGTAGTTGATGAGTAAAATATCAGATGACCCTGACGTGATTTGAACACGCAACCTTCTGATCTGGAGTCAGACGCGCTACCGTTGCGCCACAAGGTCAATGAAACTTGAGAGCTTTGACCCTGTTCAGCACTCTTTTCGATCATGTATCTGTACTGGATCATGAAAAGTCTGATTTGATTTGGATGTGATTTCTAGGCACAATCTTCTGAAGTGGAGTGAAACACACAACCGTTGCGCAACAAGCTCTTGCTGCTGCATGTCAAACTAGATGCAGGAGGCAAAAACTGGCATTGTGTGTCATGTCTGCTTGCTCACTTTTGTTAAACCGTGGTTCTAATAACACGGAGGTTTCAGCTTTTGATCCCCATATGGGCTAGGTTCTCCAGCATCTGAAGTGCCGTCAAGCTATCTTTTGACAAAGTCTTCGGCCTCTTTTAGGTGCCAAAACTGGAGCCGTGATGCATGTGTATTTGAATCAAGGTTGCGTAGAGCGCAGTCATGTCACATGGCCAGTTCACTCCATTTTTTTAGAGTGTGGTGCAAATGTCATTTTCACATGCAACTTTCTGGTCTTCCATTGAGAGACGCTTATTTATGCCACAAGGTCAAAGAAGTTTGTTTTTTTGCCGTAACCCAATTCCACAGTGTTTTTGAACAATTTTTTGTAGTTGATGAGTAAAATGTCAGATGACCCTGACGTGATTTGAACACGCAACCTTCTGATCTGGAGTCAGACGCGCTACCGTTGCGCCACAAGGTCAAGGAAACTTTAGTGCTCTGACCCTGTTCAGCACTCTTTTCGATCATGTATCTGTACTGGATCATGAAAAGTCTGATTTGATTTGGATGTGATTTCTAGGCACAATCTTCTGAAGTGGAGTGAAACACACAACCGTTGCGCAACAAGCTCTTGCTGCTGCATGTCAAACTAGATGCAGGAGGCAAAAACTGGCATTGTGTGTCATGTCTGCTTGCTCACTTTTGTTAAATCGTGGTTCTAATAACACGGAGGTTTCAGCTTTTGATCCCCATATGGGCTAGGTTCTCCAGCATCTGAAGTGCCGTCAAGCTATCTTTTGACAAAGTCTTCGGCCTCTTTTGGGTGCCAAAAGTGGAGCCGTGATGCATGTGTATTTGAATCAAGGTTGCGTAGAGCGCAGTCATGTCACATGGCCAGTTCACTCCATTTTTTTAGAGTCTGGTGCAAATGTCATTTTAACATGCAACTTTCTGGTCTTCCATTGAGAGACGCTTATTTATGCCACAAGGTCAAAGAAGTTTGTTTTTTTGCCGTAACCCAATTCCACAGTGTTTTTGAACAATTTTTTGAAGTTGATGAGTAAAATGGCAGATGACCCTGACATGATTTGAAACGCAACCTTCTGATCTGGAGTCAGACGCGCTACCGTTGCGCCACAAGGTCAATGAAACTTGAGTGCTCTGACCCTGTTCAGCACTCTTTTCGATCATGTATCTGTACTGGATCATAATAAGTCTGATTTGATTTGGATGTGATTTCTAGGCACAATCTTCTGAAGTGGAGTGAAACACACAACCGTTGCGCAACAAGCTCTTGCTGCTGCATGTCAAACTAGATGCAGGAGGCAAAAACTGGCATTGTGTGTCATGTCTGCTTGCTCACTTTTGTTAAACCGTGGTTCTAATAACACGGAGGTTTCAGCTTTTGATCCCCATATGGGCTAGGTTCTCCAGCATCTGAAGTGCCGTCAAGCTATCTTTTGACAAAGTCTTCGGCCTCTTTTAGGTGCCAAAACTGGAGCCGTGATGCATGTGTATTTGAATCAAGGTTGCGTAGAGCGCAGTCATGTCACATGGCCAGTTCACTCCATTTTTTTAGAGTCTGGTGCAAATGTCATTTTAACATGCAACTTTCTGGTCTTCCATTGAGAGACGCTTATTTATGCCACAAGGTCAAAGAAGTTTGTTTTTTTGCCGTAACCCAATTCCACAGTGTTTTTGAACAATTTTTTGTAGTTGATGAGTAAAATGTCAGATGACCCTGACGTGATTTGAACACGCAACCTTCTGATCTGGAGTCAGACGCGCTACCGTTGCGCCACAAGGTCAAGGAAACTTTAGTGCTCTGACCCTGTTCAGCACTCTTTTCGATCATGTATCTGTACTGGATCATGAAAAGTCTGATTTGATTTGGATGTGATTTCTAGGCACAATCTTCTGAAGTGGAGTGAAACACACAACCGTTGCGCAACAAGCTCTTGCTGCTGCATGTCAAACTAGATGCAGGAGGCAAAAACTGGCATTGTGTGTCATGTCTGCTTGCTCACTTTTGTTAAATCGTGGTTCTAATAACACGGAGGTTTCAGCTTTTGATCCCCATATGGGCTAGGTTCTCCAGCATCTGAAGTGCCGTCAAGCTATCTTTTGACAAAGTCTTCGGCCTCTTTTGGGTGCCAAAAGTGGAGCCGTGATGCATGTGTATTTGAATCAAGGTTGCGTAGAGCGCAGTCATGTCACATGGCCAGTTCACTCCATTTTTTTAGAGTCTGGTGCAAATGTCATTTTAACATGCAACTTTCTGGTCTTCCATTGAGAGACGCTTATTTATGCCACAAGGTCAAAGAAGTTTGTTTTTTTGCCGTAACCCAATTCCACAGTGTTTTTGAACAATTTTTTGAAGTTGATGAGTAAAATGGCAGATGACCCTGACATGATTTGAAACGCAACCTTCTGATCTGGAGTCAGACGCGCTACCGTTGCGCCACAAGGTCAATGAAACTTGAGTGCTCTGACCCTGTTCAGCACTCTTTTCGATCATGTATCTGTACTGGATCATAAAAAGTCTGATTTGATTTGGATGTGATTTCTAGGCACAATCTTCTGAAGTGGAGTGAAACACACAACCGTTGCGCAACAAGCTCTTGCTGCTGCATGTCAAACTAGATGCAGGAGGCAAAAACTGGCATTGTGTGTCATGTCTGCTTGCTCACTTTTGTTAAACCGTGGTTCTAATAACACGGAGGTTTCAGCTTTTGATCCCCATATGGGCTAGGTTCTCCAGCATCTGAAGTGCCGTCAAGCTATCTTTTGACAAAGTCTTCGGCCTCTTTTAGGTGCCAAAACTGGAGCCGTGATGCATGTGTATTTGAATCAAGGTTGCGTAGAGCGCAGTCATGTCACATGGCCAGTTCACTCCATTTTTTTAGAGTCTGGTGCAAATGTCATTTTAACATGCAACTTTCTGGTCTTCCATTGAGAGACGCTTATTTATGCCACAAGGTCAAAGAAGTTTGTTTTTTTGCCGTAACCCAATTCCACAGTGTTTTTGAACAATTTTTTGTACTTGATGAGTAAAATGTCAGATGACCCTGACGGCATTTGAACACGCAACCTTCTGATCTGGAGTCAGACGCGCTACCGTTGCGCCACAAGGTCAATGAAACTTGAGTGTTCTGACCCTGTTCAGCACTCTTTTCGATCATGTATCTGTACTGGATCATGAAAAGTCTGATTTGATTTGGATGTGATTTCTAGGCACAATCTTCTGATGTGGAGTGAAACGCACAACCGTTGCGCAACAAGCTCTTGCTGCTGCATGTCAAACTAGATGCAGGAGGCAAAAACTGGCATTGTGTGTCATGTCTGCTTGCTCACTTTTGTTAAACCGTGGTTCTAATAACACGGAGGTTTCAGCTTTTGATCCCCATATGGGCTAGGTTCTCCAGCATCTGAAGTGCCGTCAAGCTATCTTTTGACAAAGTCTTCGGCCTCTTTTGGGTGCCAAAAGTGGAGCCGTGATGCATGTGTATTTGAATCAAGGTTGCGTAGAGCGCAGTCATGTCACATGGCCAGTTCACTCCATTTTTTTAGAGTGTGGTGCAAATGTCATTTTCACATGCAACTTTCTGGTCTTCCATTGAGAGACGCTTATTTATGCCACAAGGTCAAAGAAGTTTGTTTTTTTGCCGTAACCCAATTCCACAGTGTTTTTGAACAATTTTTTGTAGTTGATGAGTAAAATGTCAGATGACCCTGACGTGATTTGAAGACGCAACCTTCTGATCTGGAGTCAGACGCGCTACCGTTGCGCCACAAGGTCAATGAAACTTGAGTGCTCTGACCCTGTTCAGCACTCTTTTCGATCATGTATCTGTACTGGATCATGAAAAGTTTGATTTGATTTGGATGTGATTTCTAGGCACAATCTTCTGATGTGGAGTGAAACGCACAACCGTTGCGCAACAAGCTCTTGCTGCTGCATGTCAAACTAGATGCAGGAGGCAAAAACTGGCATTGTGTGTCATGTCTGCTTGCTCACTTTTGTTAAAGCGTGGTTCTAATAACACGGAGGTTTCAGCTTTTGATCCCCATATGGGCTAGGTTCTCCAGCATCTGAAGTGCCGTCAAGCTATCTTTTGACAAAGTCTTCGGCCTCTTTTGGGTGCCAAAAGTGGAGCCGTGATGCATGTGTATTTGAATCAAGGTTGCGTAGAGCGCAGTCAGGTCACATGGCCAGTTCACTCCATTTTTTTAGAGTGTGGTGCAAATGTCATTTTCACATGCAACTTTCTGGTCTTCCATTGAGAGACGCTTATTTATGCCACAAGGTCAAAGAAGTTTGTTTTTTTTGCCGTAACCCAATTCCACAGTGTTTTTGAACAATTTTTTGCAGTTGATGAGTAAAATGTCAGATGACCCTGACGTGATTTGAACACGCAACCTTCTGATGTGGAGTCAGACGCGCTACCGTTGCGCCACAAGGTCAATGAAACTTGAGTGCTCTGACCCTGTTCAGCACTCTTTTCGATCATGTATCTGTACTGGATCATGAAAAGTCTGATTTGATTTGGATGTGATTTCTAGGCACAATCTTCTGATGTGGAGTGAAACGCACAACCGTTGCGCAACAAGCTCTTGCTGCTGCATGTCAAACTAGATGCAGGAGGCAAAAACTGGCATTGTGTGTCATGTCTGCTTGCTCACTTTTGTTAAACCGTGGTTCTAATAACACGGAGGTTTCAGCTTTTGATCCCCATATGGGCTAGGTTCTCCAGCATCTGAAGTGCTGTCAAGCTATCTTTTGACAAAGTCTTCGACCTCTTTTGGGTGCCAAAAGTGGAGCCGTGATGCATGTGTATTTGAATCAAGGTTGCGTAGAGCGCAGTCATGTCACATGGCCAGTTCACTCCATTTTTTTAGAGTGTGGTGCAAATGTCATTTTCACATGCAACTTTCTGGTCTTCCATTGAGAGACGCTTATTTATGCCACAAGGTCAAAGAAGTTTGTTTTTTTGCCGTAACCCAATTCCACAGTGTTTTTGAACAATTTTTTGTACTTGATGAGTAAAATGTCAGATGACCCTGACGGCATTTGAACACGCAACCTTCTGATCTGGAGTCAGACGCGCTACCGTTGCGCCACAAGGTCAATGAAACTTGAGTGTTCTGACCCTGTTCAGCACTCTTTTCGATCATGTATCTGTACTGGATCATGAAAAGTCTGATTTGATTTGGATGTGATTTCTAGGCACAATCTTCTGATGTGGAGTGAAACGCACAACCGTTGCGCAACAAGCTCTTGCTGCTGCATGTCAAACTAGATGCAGGAGGCAAAAACTGGCATTGTGTGTCATGTCTGCTTGCTCACTTTTGTTAAACCGTGGTTCTAATAACACGGAGGTTTCAGCTTTTGATCCCCATATGGGCTAGGTTCTCCAGCATCTGAAGTGCCGTCAAGCTATCTTTTGACAAAGTCTTCGGCCTCTTTTGGGTGCCAAAAGTGGAGCCGTGATGCATGTGTATTTGAATCAAGGTTGCGTAGAGCGCAGTCATGTCACATGGCCAGTTCACTCCATTTTTTTAGAGTGTGGTGCAAATGTCATTTTCACATGCAACTTTCTGGTCTTCCATTGAGAGACGCTTATTTATGCCACAAGGTCAAAGAAGTTTGTTTTTTTGCCGTAACCCAATTCCACAGTGTTTTTGAACAATTTTTTGTAGTTGATGAGTAAAATGTCAGATGACCCTGACGTGATTTGAAGACGCAACCTTCTGATCTGGAGTCAGACGCGCTACCGTTGCGCCACAAGGTCAATGAAACTTGAGTGCTCTGACCCTGTTCAGCACTCTTTTCGATCATGTATCTGTACTGGATCATGAAAAGTTTGATTTGATTTGGATGTGATTTCTAGGCACAATCTTCTGATGTGGAGTGAAACGCACAACCGTTGCGCAACAAGCTCTTGCTGCTGCATGTCAAACTAGATGCAGGAGGCAAAAACTGGCATTGTGTGTCATGTCTGCTTGCTCACTTTTGTTAAAGCGTGGTTCTAATAACACGGAGGTTTCAGCTTTTGATCCCCATATGGGCTAGGTTCTCCAGCATCTGAAGTGCCGTCAAGCTATCTTTTGACAAAGTCTTCGGCCTCTTTTGGGTGCCAAAAGTGGAGCCGTGATGCATGTGTATTTGAATCAAGGTTGCGTAGAGCGCAGTCAGGTCACATGGCCAGTTCACTCCATTTTTTTAGAGTGTGGTGCAAATGTCATTTTCACATGCAACTTTCTGGTCTTCCATTGAGAGACGCTTATTTATGCCACAAGGTCAAAGAAGTTTGTTTTTTTTGCCGTAACCCAATTCCACAGTGTTTTTGAACAATTTTTTGCAGTTGATGAGTAAAATGTCAGATGACCCTGACGTGATTTGAACACGCAACCTTCTGATGTGGAGTCAGACGCGCTACCGTTGCGCCACAAGGTCAATGAAACTTGAGTGCTCTGACCCTGTTCAGCACTCTTTTCGATCATGTATCTGTACTGGATCATGAAAAGTCTGATTTGATTTGGATGTGATTTCTAGGCACAATCTTCTGATGTGGAGTGAAACGCACAACCGTTGCGCAACAAGCTCTTGCTGCTGCATGTCAAACTAGATGCAGGAGGCAAAAACTGGCATTGTGTGTCATGTCTGCTTGCTCACTTTTGTTAAACCGTGGTTCTAATAACACGGAGGTTTCAGCTTTTGATCCCCATATGGGCTAGGTTCTCCAGCATCTGAAGTGCTGTCAAGCTATCTTTTGACAAAGTCTTCGACCTCTTTTGGGTGCCAAAAGTGGAGCCGTGATGCATGTGTATTTGAATCAAGGTTGCGTAGAGCGCAGTCAGGTCACATGGCCAGTTCACTCCATTTTTTTAGAGTGTGGTGCAAATGTCATTTTCACATGCAACTTTCTGGTCTTCCATTGAGAGACGCTTATTTATGCCACAAGGTCAAAGAAGTTTGTTTTTTTGCCGTAACCCAATTCCACAGTGTTTTTGAACAATTTTTTGTAGTTGATGAGTAAAATGTCAGATGACCCTGACGTGATTTGAACACGCAACCTTCTGATCTGGAGTAAGACGCGCTACCGTTGCGCCACAAGGTCAAGGAAACTTGAGTGCTCTGACCCTGTTCAGCACTCTTTTCGATCATGTATCTGTACTGGATCATGAAAAGTCTGATTTGATTTGGATGTGATTTCTAGGCACAATCTTCTGATGTGGAGTGAAACACACAACCGTTGCGCAACAAGCTCTTGCTGCTGCATGTCAAACTAGATGCAGGAGGCAAAAACTGGCATTGTGTGTCATGTCTGCTTGCTCACTTTTGTTAAATCGTGGTTCTAATAACACGGAGGTTTCAGCTTTTGATCCCCATATGGGCTAGGTTCTCCAGCATCTGAAGTGCCGTCAAGCTATCTTTTGACAAAGTCTTCGGCCTCTTTTAGGTGCCAAAAGTGGAGCCGTGATGCATGTGTATTTGAATCAAGGTTGCGTAGAGCGCAGTCAGGTCACATGGCCAGTTCACTCCATTTTTTTAGAGTGTGGTGCAAATGTCATTTTCACATGCAACTTTCTGGTCTTCCATTGAGAGACGCTTATTTATGCCACAAGGTCAAAGAAGTTTGTTTTTTTGCCGTAACCCA
The DNA here is from genome assembly GCF_035609145.1 of Eleutherodactylus coqui. Taxonomy (NCBI): domain Eukaryota; kingdom Metazoa; phylum Chordata; class Amphibia; order Anura; family Eleutherodactylidae; genus Eleutherodactylus; species Eleutherodactylus coqui. The sequence goes on along the minus strand of NC_089838.1, from coordinate 320,897,878 downwards.
ATTCCACAGTGTTTTTGAACAATTTTTTGTAGTTGATGAGTAAAATATCAGATGACCCTGACGTGATTTGAACACGCAACCTTCTGATCTGGAGTCAGACGCGCTACCGTTGCGCCACAAGGTCAATGAAACTTGAGAGCTTTGACCCTGTTCAGCACTCTTTTCGATCATGTATCTGTACTGGATCATGAAAAGTCTGATTTGATTTGGATGTGATTTCTAGGCACAATCTTCTGAAGTGGAGTGAAACACACAACCGTTGCGCAACAAGCTCTTGCTGCTGCATGTCAAACTAGATGCAGGAGGCAAAAACTGGCATTGTGTGTCATGTCTGCTTGCTCACTTTTGTTAAACCGTGGTTCTAATAACACGGAGGTTTCAGCTTTTGATCCCCATATGGGCTAGGTTCTCCAGCATCTGAAGTGCCGTCAAGCTATCTTTTGACAAAGTCTTCGGCCTCTTTTAGGTGCCAAAACTGGAGCCGTGATGCATGTGTATTTGAATCAAGGTTGCGTAGAGCGCAGTCATGTCACATGGCCAGTTCACTCCATTTTTTTAGAGTGTGGTGCAAATGTCATTTTCACATGCAACTTTCTGGTCTTCCATTGAGAGACGCTTATTTATGCCACAAGGTCAAAGAAGTTTGTTTTTTTGCCGTAACCCAATTCCACAGTGTTTTTGAACAATTTTTTGTAGTTGATGAGTAAAATGTCAGATGACCCTGACGTGATTTGAACACGCAACCTTCTGATCTGGAGTCAGACGCGCTACCGTTGCGCCACAAGGTCAAGGAAACTTTAGTGCTCTGACCCTGTTCAGCACTCTTTTCGATCATGTATCTGTACTGGATCATGAAAAGTCTGATTTGATTTGGATGTGATTTCTAGGCACAATCTTCTGAAGTGGAGTGAAACACACAACCGTTGCGCAACAAGCTCTTGCTGCTGCATGTCAAACTAGATGCAGGAGGCAAAAACTGGCATTGTGTGTCATGTCTGCTTGCTCACTTTTGTTAAATCGTGGTTCTAATAACACGGAGGTTTCAGCTTTTGATCCCCATATGGGCTAGGTTCTCCAGCATCTGAAGTGCCGTCAAGCTATCTTTTGACAAAGTCTTCGGCCTCTTTTGGGTGCCAAAAGTGGAGCCGTGATGCATGTGTATTTGAATCAAGGTTGCGTAGAGCGCAGTCATGTCACATGGCCAGTTCACTCCATTTTTTTAGAGTCTGGTGCAAATGTCATTTTAACATGCAACTTTCTGGTCTTCCATTGAGAGACGCTTATTTATGCCACAAGGTCAAAGAAGTTTGTTTTTTTGCCGTAACCCAATTCCACAGTGTTTTTGAACAATTTTTTGAAGTTGATGAGTAAAATGGCAGATGACCCTGACATGATTTGAAACGCAACCTTCTGATCTGGAGTCAGACGCGCTACCGTTGCGCCACAAGGTCAATGAAACTTGAGTGCTCTGACCCTGTTCAGCACTCTTTTCGATCATGTATCTGTACTGGATCATAAAAAGTCTGATTTGATTTGGATGTGATTTCTAGGCACAATCTTCTGAAGTGGAGTGAAACACACAACCGTTGCGCAACAAGCTCTTGCTGCTGCATGTCAAACTAGATGCAGGAGGCAAAAACTGGCATTGTGTGTCATGTCTGCTTGCTCACTTTTGTTAAACCGTGGTTCTAATAACACGGAGGCTTCAGCTTTTGATCCCCATATGGGCTAGGTTCTCCAGCATCTGAAGTGCCGTCAAGCTATCTTTTGACAAAGTCTTCGGCCTCTTTTAGGTGCCAAAACTGGAGCCGTGATGCATGTGTATTTGAATCAAGGTTGCGTAGAGCGCAGTCATGTCACATGGCCAGTTCACTCCATTTTTTTAGAGTCTGGTGCAAATGTCATTTTAACATGCAACTTTCTGGTCTTCCATTGAGAGACGCTTATTTATGCCACAAGGTCAAAGAAGTTTGTTTTTTTGCCGTAACCCAATTCCACAGTGTTTTTGAACAATTTTTTGTACTTGATGAGTAAAATGTCAGATGACCCTGACGTGATTTGAACACGCAACCTTCTGATCTGGAGTCAGACGCGCTACCGTTGCGCCACAAGGTCAAGGAAACTTTAGTGCTCTGACCCTGTTCAGCACTCTTTTCGATCATGTATCTGTACTGGATCATGAAAAGTCTGATTTGATTTGGATGTGATTTCTAGGCACAATCTTCTGAAGTGGAGTGAAACACACAACCGTTGCGCAACAAGCTCTTGCTGCTGCATGTCAAACTAGATGCAGGAGGCAAAAACTGGCATTGTGTGTCATGTCTGCTTGCTCACTTTTGTTAAATCGTGGTTCTAATAACACGGAGGTTTCAGCTTTTGATCCCCATATGGGCTAGGTTCTCCAGCATCTGAAGTGCCGTCAAGCTATCTTTTGACAAAGTCTTCGGCCTCTTTTGGGTGCCAAAAGTGGAGCCGTGATGCATGTGTATTTGAATCAAGGTTGCGTAGAGCGCAGTCATGTCACATGGCCAGTTCACTCCATTTTTTTAGAGTCTGGTGCAAATGTCATTTTAACATGCAACTTTCTGGTCTTCCATTGAGAGACGCTTATTTATGCCACAAGGTCAAAGAAGTTTGTTTTTTTGCCGTAACCCAATTCCACAGTGTTTTTGAACAATTTTTTGAAGTTGATGAGTAAAATGGCAGATGACCCTGACATGATTTGAAACGCAACCTTCTGATCTGGAGTCAGACGCGCTACCGTTGCGCCACAAGGTCAATGAAACTTGAGTGCTCTGACCCTGTTCAGCACTCTTTTCGATCATGTATCTGTACTGGATCATAAAAAGTCTGATTTGATTTGGATGTGATTTCTAGGCACAATCTTCTGAAGTGGAGTGAAACACACAACCGTTGCGCAACAAGCTCTTGCTGCTGCATGTCAAACTAGATGCAGGAGGCAAAAACTGGCATTGTGTGTCATGTCTGCTTGCTCACTTTTGTTAAACCGTGGTTCTAATAACACGGAGGTTTCAGCTTTTGATCCCCATATGGGCTAGGTTCTCCAGCATCTGAAGTGCCGTCAAGCTATCTTTTGACAAAGTCTTCGGCCTCTTTTAGGTGCCAAAACTGGAGCCGTGATGCATGTGTATTTGAATCAAGGTTGCGTAGAGCGCAGTCATGTCACATGGCCAGTTCACTCCATTTTTTTAGAGTCTGGTGCAAATGTCATTTTAACATGCAACTTTCTGGTCTTCCATTGAGAGACGCTTATTTATGCCACAAGGTCAAAGAAGTTTGTTTTTTTGCCGTAACCCAATTCCACAGTGTTTTTGAACAATTTTTTGTACTTGATGAGTAAAATGTCAGATGACCCTGACGGCATTTGAACACGCAACCTTCTGATCTGGAGTCAGACGCGCTACCGTTGCGCCACAAGGTCAATGAAACTTGAGTGTTCTGACCCTGTTCAGCACTCTTTTCGATCATGTATCTGTACTGGATCATGAAAAGTCTGATTTGATTTGGATGTGATTTCTAGGCACAATCTTCTGATGTGGAGTGAAACGCACAACCGTTGCGCAACAAGCTCTTGCTGCTGCATGTCAAACTAGATGCAGGAGGCAAAAACTGGCATTGTGTGTCATGTCTGCTTGCTCACTTTTGTTAAACCGTGGTTCTAATAACACGGAGGTTTCAGCTTTTGATCCCCATATGGGCTAGGTTCTCCAGCATCTGAAGTGCCGTCAAGCTATCTTTTGACAAAGTCTTCGGCCTCTTTTGGGTGCCAAAAGTGGAGCCGTGATGCATGTGTATTTGAATCAAGGTTGCGTAGAGCGCAGTCATGTCACATGGCCAGTTCACTCCATTTTTTTAGAGTGTGGTGCAAATGTCATTTTCACATGCAACTTTCTGGTCTTCCATTGAGAGACGCTTATTTATGCCACAAGGTCAAAGAAGTTTGTTTTTTTGCCGTAACCCAATTCCACAGTGTTTTTGAACAATTTTTTGTAGTTAATGAGTAAAATGTCAGATGACCCTGACGTGATTTGAACACGCAACCTTCTGATCTGGAGTCAGACGCGCTACCGTTGCGCCACAAGGTCAAGGAAACTTTAGTGCTCTGACCCTGTTCAGCACTCTTTTCGATCATGTATCTGTACTGGATCATGAAAAGTCTGATTTGATTTGGATGTGATTTCTAGGCACAATCTTCTGAAGTGGAGTGAAACACACAACCGTTGCGCAACAAGCTCTTGCTGCTGCATGTCAAACTAGATGCAGGAGGCAAAAACTGGCATTGTGTGTCATGTCTGCTTGCTCACTTTTGTTAAATCGTGGTTCTAATAACACGGAGGTTTCAGCTTTTGATCCCCATATGGGCTAGGTTCTCCAGCATCTGAAGTGCCGTCAAGCTATCTTTTGACAAAGTCTTCGGCCTCTTTTGGGTGCCAAAAGTGGAGCCGTGATGCATGTGTATTTGAATCAAGGTTGCGTAGAGCGCAGTCATGTCACATGGCCAGTTCACTCCATTTTTTTAGAGTCTGGTGCAAATGTCATTTTAACATGCAACTTTCTGGTCTTCCATTGAGAGACGCTTATTTATGCCACAAGGTCAAAGAAGTTTGTTTTTTTGCCGTAACCCAATTCCACAGTGTTTTTGAACAATTTTTTGAAGTTGATGAGTAAAATGGCAGATGACCCTGACATAATTTGAAACGCAACCTTCTGATCTGGAGTCAGACGCGCTACCGTTGCGCCACAAGGTCAATGAAACTTGAGTGCTCTGACCCTGTTCAGCACTCTTTTCGATCATGTATCTGTACTGGATCATAAAAAGTCTGATTTGATTTGGATGTGATTTCTAGGCACAATCTTCTGAAGTGGAGTGAAACACACAACCGTTGCGCAACAAGCTCTTGCTGCTGCATGTCAAACTAGATGCAGGAGGCAAAAACTGGCATTGTGTGTCATGTCTGCTTGCTCACTTTTGTTAAACCGTGGTTCTAATAACACGGAGGCTTCAGCTTTTGATCCCCATATGGGCTAGGTTCTCCAGCATCTGAAGTGCCGTCAAGCTATCTTTTGACAAAGTCTTCGGCCTCTTTTAGGTGCCAAAACTGGAGCCGTGATGCATGTGTATTTGAATCAAGGTTGCGTAGAGCGCAGTCATGTCACATGGCCAGTTCACTCCATTTTTTTAGAGTCTGGTGCAAATGTCATTTTAACATGCAACTTTCTGGTCTTCCATTGAGAGACGCTTATTTATGCCACAAGGTCAAAGAAGTTTGTTTTTTTGCCGTAACCCAATTCCACAGTGTTTTTGAACAATTTTTTGTACTTGATGAGTAAAATGTCAGATGACCCTGACGTGATTTGAACACGCAACCTTCTGATCTGGAGTCAGACGCGCTACCGTTGCGCCACAAGGTCAAGGAAACTTTAGTGCTCTGACCCTGTTCAGCACTCTTTTCGATCATGTATCTGTACTGGATCATGAAAAGTCTGATTTGATTTGGATGTGATTTCTAGGCACAATCTTCTGAAGTGGAGTGAAACACACAACCGTTGCGCAACAAGCTCTTGCTGCTGCATGTCAAACTAGATGCAGGAGGCAAAAACTGGCATTGTGTGTCATGTCTGCTTGCTCACTTTTGTTAAATCGTGGTTCTAATAACACGGAGGTTTCAGCTTTTGATCCCCATATGGGCTAGGTTCTCCAGCATCTGAAGTGCCGTCAAGCTATCTTTTGACAAAGTCTTCGGCCTCTTTTGGGTGCCAAAAGTGGAGCCGTGATGCATGTGTATTTGAATCAAGGTTGCGTAGAGCGCAGTCATGTCACATGGCCAGTTCACTCCATTTTTTTAGAGTCTGGTGCAAATGTCATTTTAACATGCAACTTTCTGGTCTTCCATTGAGAGACGCTTATTTATGCCACAAGGTCAAAGAAGTTTGTTTTTTTGCCGTAACCCAATTCCACAGTGTTTTTGAACAATTTTTTGAAGTTGATGAGTAAAATGGCAGATGACCCTGACATGATTTGAAACGCAACCTTCTGATCTGGAGTCAGACGCGCTACCGTTGCGCCACAAGGTCAATGAAACTTGAGTGCTCTGACCCTGTTCAGCACTCTTTTCGATCATGTATCTGTACTGGATCATAAAAAGTCTGATTTGATTTGGATGTGATTTCTAGGCACAATCTTCTGAAGTGGAGTGAAACACACAACCGTTGCGCAACAAGCTCTTGCTGCTGCATGTCAAACTAGATGCAGGAGGCAAAAACTGGCATTGTGTGTCATGTCTGCTTGCTCACTTTTGTTAAACCGTGGTTCTAATAACACGGAGGTTTCAGCTTTTGATCCCCATATGGGCTAGGTTCTCCAGCATCTGAAGTGCCGTCAAGCTATCTTTTGACAAAGTCTTCGGCCTCTTTTAGGTGCCAAAACTGGAGCCGTGATGCATGTGTATTTGAATCAAGGTTGCGTAGAGCGCAGTCATGTCACATGGCCAGTTCACTCCATTTTTTTAGAGTCTGGTGCAAATGTCATTTTAACATGCAACTTTCTGGTCTTCCATTGAGAGACGCTTATTTATGCCACAAGGTCAAAGAAGTTTGTTTTTTTGCCGTAACCCAATTCCACAGTGTTTTTGAACAATTTTTTGTACTTGATGAGTAAAATGTCAGATGACCCTGACGGCATTTGAACACGCAACCTTCTGATCTGGAGTCAGACGCGCTACCGTTGCGCCACAAGGTCAATGAAACTTGAGTGTTCTGACCCTGTTCAGCACTCTTTTCGATCATGTATCTGTACTGGATCATGAAAAGTCTGATTTGATTTGGATGTGATTTCTAGGCACAATCTTCTGATGTGGAGTGAAACGCACAACCGTTGCGCAACAAGCTCTTGCTGCTGCATGTCAAACTAGATGCAGGAGGCAAAAACTGGCATTGTGTGTCATGTCTGCTTGCTCACTTTTGTTAAACCGTGGTTCTAATAACACGGAGGTTTCAGCTTTTGATCCCCATATGGGCTAGGTTCTCCAGCATCTGAAGTGCCGTCAAGCTATCTTTTGACAAAGTCTTCGGCCTCTTTTGGGTGCCAAAAGTGGAGCCGTGATGCATGTGTATTTGAATCAAGGTTGCGTAGAGCGCAGTCATGTCACATGGCCAGTTCACTCCATTTTTTTAGAGTGTGGTGCAAATGTCATTTTCACATGCAACTTTCTGGTCTTCCATTGAGAGACGCTTATTTATGCCACAAGGTCAAAGAAGTTTGTTTTTTTGCCGTAACCCAATTCCACAGTGTTTTTGAACAATTTTTTGTAGTTGATGAGTAAAATGTCAGATGACCCTGACGGCATTTGAACACGCAACCTTCTGATCTGGAGTCAGACGCGCTACCGTTGCGCCACAAGGTCAATGAAACTTGAGAGCTCTGACCCTGTTCAGCACTCTTTTCGACCATGTATCTGTACTGGATCATGAAAAGTCTGATTTGATTTGGATGTGATTTCTAGGCACAATCTTCTGAAGTGGAGTGAAACACACAACCGTTGCGCAACAAGCTCTTGCTGCTGCATGTCAAACTAGATGCAGGAGGCAAAAACTGGCATTGTGTGTCATGTCTGCTTGCTCACTTTTGTTAAACCGTGGTTCTAATAACACGGAGGTTTCAGCTTTTGATCCCCATATGGGCTAGGTTCTCCAGCATCTGAAGTGCCGTCAAGCTATCTTTTGGCAAAGTCTTCGGCCTCTTTTGTGTTCCAAAAGTGGAGCCGTGATGCATGTGTATTTGAATCAAGGTTGCGTAGAGCGCAGTCATGTCACATGGCCAGTTCACTCCATTTTTTTAGAGTGTGGTGCAAATGTCATTTTCACATGCAACTTTCTGGTCTTCCATGGAGAGACGCTTATTTATGCCACAAGGTCAAAGAAGTTTGTTTTTTTTGCCGTAACCCAATTCCACAGTGTTTTTGAACAATTTTTTGTAGTTGATGAGTAAAATGTCAGATGACCCTGACGTGATTTGAAGACGCAACCTTCTGATCTGGAGTCAGACGCGCTACCGTTGCGCCACAAGGTCAATGAAACTTGAGTGCTCTGACCCTGTTCAGCACTCTTTTCGATCATGTATCTGTACTGGATCATGAAAAGTTTGATTTGATTTGGATGTGATTTCTAGGCACAATCTTCTGATGTGGAGTGAAACGCACAACCGTTGCGCAACAAGCTCTTGCTGCTGCATGTCAAACTAGATGCAGGAGGCAAAAACTGGCATTGTGTGTCATGTCTGCTTGCTCACTTTTGTTAAAGCGTGGTTCTAATAACACGGAGGTTTCAGCTTTTGATCCCCATATGGGCTAGGTTCTCCAGCATCTGAAGTGCCGTCAAGCTATCTTTTGACAAAGTCTTCGGCCTCTTTTGGGTGCCAAAAGTGGAGCCGTGATGCATGTGTATTTGAATCAAGGTTGCGTAGAGCGCAGTCAGGTCACATGGCCAGTTCACTCCATTTTTTTAGAGTGTGGTGCAAATGTCATTTTCACATGCAACTTTCTGGTCTTCCATTGAGAGACGCTTATTTATGCCACAAGGTCAAAGAAGTTTGTTTTTTTTGCCGTAACCCAATTCCACAGTGTTTTTGAACAATTTTTTGCAGTTGATGAGTAAAATGTCAGATGACCCTGACGTGATTTGAACACGCAACCTTCTGATGTGGAGTCAGACGCGCTACCGTTGCGCCACAAGGTCAATGAAACTTGAGTGCTCTGACCCTGTTCAGCACTCTTTTCGATCATGTATCTGTACTGGATCATGAAAAGTCTGATTTGATTTGGATGTGATTTCTAGGCACAATCTTCTGATGTGGAGTGAAACGCACAACCGTTGCGCAACAAGCTCTTGCTGCTGCATGTCAAACTAGATGCAGGAGGCAAAAACTGGCATTGTGTGTCATGTCTGCTTGCTCACTTTTGTTAAACCGTGGTTCTAATAACACGGAGGTTTCAGCTTTTGATCCCCATATGGGCTAGGTTCTCCAGCATCTGAAGTGCTGTCAAGCTATCTTTTGACAAAGTCTTCGACCTCTTTTGGGTGCCAAAAGTGGAGCCGTGATGCATGTGTATTTGAATCAAGGTTGCGTAGAGCGCAGTCAGGTCACATGGCCAGTTCACTCCATTTTTTTAGAGTGTGGTGCAAATGTCATTTTCACATGCAACTTTCTGGTCTTCCATTGAGAGATGCTTATTTATGCCACAAGGTCAAAGAAGTTTGTTTTTTTGCCGTAACCCAATTCCACAGTGTTTTTGAACAATTTTTTGTAGTTGATGAGTAAAATGTCAGATGACCCTGACGTGATTTGAACACGCAACCTTCTGATCTGGAGTCAGACGCGCTACCGTTGCGCCACAAGGTCAAGGAAACTTGAGTGCTCTGACCCTGTTCAGCACTCTTTTCAATCACGTATCTGTACTGGATCATGAAAAGTCTGATTTGATTTGGATGTGATTTCTAGGCACAATCTTCTGATGTGGAGTGAAACGCACAACCGTTGCACAACAAGCTCTTGCTGCTGCATGTCAAACTAGATGCAGGAGGCAAAAACTGGCATTGTCTGTCATGTCTGCTTGCTCACGTTTGTTAAACCGTGGTTCTAATAACACGGAGGTTTCAGCTTTTGATCCCCATATGGGCTAGGTTCTCCAGCATCTGAAGTGCCGTCAAGCTATCTTTTGACAAAGTCTTCGGCCTCTTTTAGGTGCCAAAACTGGAGCCGTGATGCATGTGTATTTGAATCAAGGTTGCGTAGAGCGCAGTCATGTCACATGGCCAGTTCACTCCATTTTTTTAGAGTGTGGTGCAAATGTCATTTTCACATGCAACTTTCTGGTCTTCCATGGAGAGACGCTTATTTATGCCACAAGGTCAAAGAAGTTTGTTTTTTTGCCGTAACCCAATTCCACAGTGTTTTTGAACAATTTTTTGTAGTTGATGAGTAAAATGTCAGATGACCCTGACGTGATTTGAACACGCAACCTTCTGATCTGGAGTAAGACGCGCTACCGTTGCGCCACAAGGTCAAGGAAACTTGAGTGCTTTGACCCTGTTCAGCACTCTTTTCGATCATGTATCTGTACTGGATCATGAAAAGTCTGATTTGATTTGGATGTGAATTCTAGGCACAATCTTCTGATGTGGAGTGAAACACACAACCGTTGCGCAACAAGCTCTTGCTGCTGCATGTCAAACTAGATGCAGGAGGCAAAAACTGGCATTGTGTGTCATGTCTGCTTGCTCACTTTTGTTAAATCGTGGTTCTAATAACACGGAGGTTTCAGCTTTTGATCCCCATATGGGCTAGGTTCTCCAGCATCTGAAGTGCCGTCAAGCTATCTTTTGACAAAGTCTTCGGCCTCTTTTGGGTGCCAAAAGTGGAGCCGTGATGCATGTGTATTTGAATCAAGGTTGCGTAGAGCGCAGTCAGGTCACATGGCCAGTTCACTCCATTTTTTTAGAGTGTGGTGCAAATGTCATTTTCACATGCAACTTTCTGGTCTTCCATTGAGAGACGCTTATTTATGCCACAAGGTCAAAGAAGTTTGTTTTTTTGCCGTAACCCAATTCCACAGTGTTTTTGAACAATTTTTTGTAGTTGATAAGTAAAATATCAGATGACCCTGACGTGATTTGAACACGCAACCTTCTGATCTGGAGTCAGACGTGCTACCGTTGCGCCACAAGGTCAATGAAACTTGAGAGCTTTGACCCTGTTCAGCACTCTTTTCGATCATGTATCTGTACTGGATCATGAAAAGTCTGATTTGATTTGGATGTGATTTCTAGGCACAATCTTCTGAAGTGGAGTGAAACACACAACCGTTGCGCAACAAGCTCTTGCTGCTGCATGTCAAACTAGATGCAGGAGGCAAAAACTGGCATTGTGTGTCATGTCTGCTTGCTCACTTTTGTTAAACCGTGGTTCTAATAACACGGAGGTTTCAGCTTTTGATCCCCATATGGGCTAGGTTCTCCAGCATCTGAAGTGCCGTCAAGCTATCTTTTGACAAAGTCTTCGGCCTCTTTTAGGTGCCAAAACTGGAGCCGTGATGCATGTGTATTTGAATCAAGGTTGCATAGAGCGCAGTCATGTCACATGGCCAGTTCACTCCATTTTTTTAGAGTGTGGTGCAAATGTCATTTTCACATGCAACTTTCTGGTCTTCCATTGAGAGACGCTTATTTATGCCACAAGGTCAAAGAAGTTTGTTTTTTTGCCGTAACCCAATTCCACAGTGTTTTTGAACAATTTTTTGTAGTTGATGAGTAAAATGTCAGATGACCCTGACGTGATTTGAACACGCAACCTTCTGATCTGGAGTCAGACGCGCTACCGTTGCGCCACAAGGTCAAGGAAACTTTAGTGCTCTGACCCTGTTCAGCACTCTTTTCGATCATGTATCTGTACTGGATCATGAAAAGTCTGATTTGATTTGGGTGTGATTTCTAGGCACAATCTTCTGAAGTGGAGTGAAACACACAACCGTTGCGCAACAAGCTCTTGCTGCTGCATGTCAAACTAGATGCAGGAGGCAAAAACTGGCATTGTGTGTCATGTCTGCTTGCTCACTTTTGTTAAATCGTGGTTCTAATAACACGGAGGTTTCAGCTTTTGATCCCCATATGGGCTAGGTTCTCCAGCATCTGAAGTGCCGTCAAGCTATCTTTTGACAAAGTCTTCGGCCTCTTTTGGGTGCCAAAAGTGGAGCCGTGATGCATGTGTATTTGAATCAAGGTTGCGTAGAGCGCAGTCATGTCACATGGCCAGTTCACTCCATTTTTTTAGAGTCTGGTGCAAATGTCATTTTAACATGCAACTTTCTGGTCTTCCATTGAGAGACGCTTATTTATGCCACAAGGTCAAAGAAGTTTGTTTTTTTGCCGTAACCCAATTCCACAGTGTTTTTGAACAATTTTTTGAAGTTGATGAGTAAAATGGCAGATGACCCTGACATGATTTGAAACGCAACCTTCTGATCTGGAGTCAGACGCGCTACCGTTGCGCCACAAGGTCAATGAAACTTGAGTGCTCTGACCCTGTTCAGCACTCTTTTCGATCATGTATCTGTACTGGATCATAAAAAGTCTGATTTGATTTGGATGTGATTTCTAGGCACAATCTTCTGAAGTGGAGTGAAACACACAACCGTTGCGCAACAAGCTCTTGCTGCTGCATGTCAAACTAGATGCAGGAGGCAAAAACTGGCATTGTGTGTCATGTCTGCTTGCTCACTTTTGTTAAACCGTGGTTCTAATAACACGGAGGTTTCAGCTTTTGATCCCCATATGGGCTAGGTTCTCCAGCATCTGAAGTGCCGTCAAGCTATCTTTTGACAAAGTCTTCGGCCTCTTTTAGGTGCCAAAACTGGAGCCGTGATGCATGTGTATTTGAATCAAGGTTGCGTAGAGCGCAGTCATGTCACATGGCCAGTTCACTCCATTTTTTTAGAGTCTGGTGCAAATGTCATTTTAACATGCAACTTTCTGGTCTTCCATTGAGAGACGCTTATTTATGCCACAAGGTCAAAGAAGTTTGTTTTTTTGCCGTAACCCAATTCCACAGTGTTTTTGAACAATTTTTTGTAGTTGATGAGTAAAATGTCAGATGACCCTGACGTGATTTGAAACGCAACCTTCTGATCTGGAGTAAGACGCGCTACCGTTGCGCCACAAGGTCAAGGAAACTTGAGTGCTCTGACCCTGTTCAGCACTCTTTTCGATCATGTATCTGTACTGGATCATGAAAAGTCTGATTTGATTTGGATGTGATTTCTAGGCACAATCTTCTGATGTGGAGTGAAACACACAACCGTTGCGCAACAAGCTCTTGCTGCTGCATGTCAAACTAGATGCAGGAGGCAAAAACTGGCATTGTGTGTCATGTCTGCTTGCTCACTTTTGTTAAATCGTGGTTCTAATAACACGGAGGTTTCAGCTTTTGATCCCCATATGGGCTAGGTTCTCCAGCATCTGAAGTGCCGTCAAGCTATCTTTTGACAAAGTCTTCGGCCTCTTTTGGGTGCCAAAAGTGGAGCCGTGATGCATGTGTATTTGAATCAAGGTTGCGTAGAGCGCAGTCAGGTCACATGGCCAGTTCACTCCATTTTTTTAGAGTGTGGTGCAAATGTCATTTTCACATGCAACTTTCTGGTCTTCCATTGAGAGACGCTTATTTATGCCACAAGGTCAAAGAAGTTTGTTTTTTTGCCGTAACCCAATTCCACAGTGTTTTTGAACAATTTTTTGTAGTTGATGAGTAAAATATCAGATGACCCTGACGTGATTTGAACACGCAACCTTCTGATCTGGAGTCAGACGTGCTACCGTTGCGCCACAAGGTCAATGAAACTTGAGAGCTTTGACCCTGTTCAGCACTCTTTTCGATCATGTATCTGTACTGGATCATGAAAAGTCTGATTTGATTTGGATGTGATTTCTAGGCACAATCTTCTGAAGTGGAGTGAAACACACAACCGTTGCGCAACAAGCTCTTGCTGCTGCATGTCAAACTAGATGCAGGAGGCAAAAACTGGCATTGTGTGTCATGTCTGCTTGCTCACTTTTGTTAAACCGTGGTTCTAATAACACGGAGGTTTCAGCTTTTGATCCCCATATGGGCTAGGTTCTCCAGCATCTGAAGTGCCGTCAAGCTATCTTTTGACAAAGTCTTCGGCCTCTTTTAGGTGCCAAAACTGGAGCCGTGATGCATGTGTATTTGAATCAAGGTTGCGTAGAGCGCAGTCATGTCACATGGCCAGTTCACTCCATTTTTTTAGAGTGTGGTGCAAATGTCATTTTCACATGCAACTTTCTGGTCTTCCATTGAGAGACGCTTATTTATGCCACAAGGTCAAAGAAGTTTGTTTTTTTGCCGTAACCCAATTCCACAGTGTTTTTGAACAATTTTTTGTAGTTGATGAGTAAAATGTCAGATGACCCTGACGTGATTTGAACACGCAACCTTCTGATCTGGAGTCAGACGCGCTACCGTTGCGCCACAAGGTCAAGGAAACTTTAGTGCTCTGACCCTGTTCAGCACTCTTTTCGATCATGTATCTGTACTGGATCATGAAAAGTCTGATTTGATTTGGGTGTGATTTCTAGGCACAATCTTCTGAAGTGGAGTGAAACACACAACCGTTGCGCAACAAGCTCTTGCTGCTGCATGTCAAACTAGATGCAGGAGGCAAAAACTGGCATTGTGTGTCATGTCTGCTTGCTCACTTTTGTTAAATCGTGGTTCTAATAACACGGAGGTTTCAGCTTTTGATCCCCATATGGGCTAGGTTCTCCAGCATCTGAAGTGCCGTCAAGCTATCTTTTGACAAAGTCTTCGGCCTCTTTTGGGTGCCAAAAGTGGAGCCGTGATGCATGTGTATTTGAATCAAGGTTGCGTAGAGCGCAGTCATGTCACATGGCCAGTTCACTCCATTTTTTTAGAGTCTGGTGCAAATGTCATTTTAACATGCAACTTTCTGGTCTTCCATTGAGAGACGCTTATTTATGCCACAAGGTCAAAGAAGTTTGTTTTTTTGCCGTAACCCAATTCCACAGTGTTTTTGAACAATTTTTTGAAGTTGATGAGTAAAATGGCAGATGACCCTGACATGATTTGAAACGCAACCTTCTGATCTGGAGTCAGACGCGCTACCGTTGCGCCACAAGGTCAATGAAACTTGAGTGCTCTGACCCTGTTCAGCACTCTTTTCGATCATGTATCTGTACTGGATCATAAAAAGTCTGATTTGATTTGGATGTGATTTCTAGGCACAATCTTCTGAAGTGGAGTGAAACACACAACCGTTGCGCAACAAGCTCTTGCTGCTGCATGTCAAACTAGATGCAGGAGGCAAAAACTGGCATTGTGTGTCATGTCTGCTTGCTCACTTTTGTTAAACCGTGGTTCTAATAACACGGAGGTTTCAGCTTTTGATCCCCATATGGGCTAGGTTCTCCAGCATCTGAAGTGCCGTCAAGCTATCTTTTGACAAAGTCTTCGGCCTCTTTTAGGTGCCAAAACTGGAGCCGTGATGCATGTGTATTTGAATCAAGGTTGCGTAGAGCGCAGTCATGTCACATGGCCAGTTCACTCCATTTTTTTAGAGTCTGGTGCAAATGTCATTTTAACATGCAACTTTCTGGTCTTCCATTGAGAGACGCTTATTTATGCCACAAGGTCAAAGAAGTTTGTTTTTTTGCCGTAACCCAATTCCACAGTGTTTTTGAACAATTTTTTGTACTTGATGAGTAAAATGTCAGATGACCCTGACGTGATTTGAACACGCAACCTTCTGATCTGGAGTCAGACGCGCTACCGTTGCGCCACAAGGTCAAGGAAACTTTAGTGCTCTGACCCTGTTCAGCACTCTTTTCGATCATGTATCTGTACTGGATCATGAAAAGTCTGATTTGATTTGGATGTGATTTCTAGGCACAATCTTCTGAAGTGGAGTGAAACACACAACCGTTGCGCAACAAGCTCTTGCTGCTGCATGTCAAACTAGATGCAGGAGGCAAAAACTGGCATTGTGTGTCATGTCTGCTTGCTCACTTTTGTTAAATCGTGGTTCTAATAACACGGAGGTTTCAGCTTTTGATCCCCATATGGGCTAGGTTCTCCAGCATCTGAAGTGCCGTCAAGCTATCTTTTGACAAAGTCTTCGGCCTCTTTTGGGTGCCAAAAGTGGAGCCGTGATGCATGTGTATTTGAATCAAGGTTGCGTAGAGCGCAGTCATGTCACATGGCCAGTTCACTCCATTTTTTTAGAGTCTGGTGCAAATGTCATTTTAACATGCAACTTTCTGGTCTTCCATTGAGAGACGCTTATTTATGCCACAAGGTCAAAGAAGTTTGTTTTTTTGCCGTAACCCAATTTCACAGTGTTTTTGAACAATTTTTTGAAGTTGATGAGTAAAATGGCAGATGACCCTGACATGATTTGAAACGCAACCTTCTGATCTGGAGTCAGACGCGCTACCGTTGCGCCACAAGGTCAATGAAACTTGAGTGCTCTGACCCTGTTCAGCACTCTTTTCGATCATGTATCTGTACTGGATCATAAAAAGTCTGATTTGATTTGGATGTGATTTCTAGGCACAATCTTCTGAAGTGGAGTGAAACACACAACCGTTGCGCAACAAGCTCTTGCTGCTGCATGTCAAACTAGATGCAGGAGGCAAAAACTGGCATTGTGTGTCATGTCTGCTTGCTCACTTTTGTTAAACCGTGGTTCTAATAACACGGAGGTTTCAGCTTTTGATCCCCATATGGGCTAGGTTCTCCAGCATCTGAAGTGCCGTCAAGCTATCTTTTGACAAAGTCTTCGGCCTCTTTTAGGTGCCAAAACTGGAGCCGTGATGCATGTGTATTTGAATCAAGGTTGCGTAGAGCGCAGTCATGTCACATGGCCAGTTCACTCCATTTTTTTAGAGTCTGGTGCAAATGTCATTTTAACATGCAACTTTCTGGTCTTCCATTGAGAGACGCTTATTTATGCCACAAGGTCAAAGAAGTTTGTTTTTTTGCCGTAACTCAATTCCACAGTGTTTTTGAACAATTTTTTGTACTTGATGAGTAAAATGTCAGATGACCCTGACGGCATTTGAACACGCAACCTTCTGATCTGGAGTCAGACGCGCTACCGTTGCGCCACAAGGTCAATGAAACTTGAGTGTTCTGACCCTGTTCAGCACTCTTTTCGATCATGTATCTGTACTGGATCATGAAAAGTCTGATTTGATTTGGATGTGATTTCTAGGCACAATCTTCTGATGTGGAGTGAAACGCACAACCGTTGCGCAACAAGCTCTTGCTGCTGCATGTCAAACTAGATGCAGGAGGCAAAAACTGGCATTGTGTGTCATGTCTGCTTGCTCACTTTTGTTAAACCGTGGTTCTAATAACACGGAGGTTTCAGCTTTTGATCCCCATATGGGCTAGGTTCTCCAGCATCTGAAGTGCCGTCAAGCTATCTTTTGACAAAGTCTTCGGCCTCTTTTGGGTGCCAAAAGTGGAGCCGTGATGCATGTGTATTTGAATCAAGGTTGCGTAGAGCGCAGTCATGTCACATGGCCAGTTCACTCCATTTTTTTAGAGTGTGGTGCAAATGTCATTTTCACATGCAACTTTCTGGTCTTCCATTGAGAGACGCTTATTTATGCCACAAGGTCAAAGAAGTTTGTTTTTTTTGCCGTAACCCAATTCCACAGTGTTTTTGAACAATTTTTTGTAGTTGATGAGTAAAATGTCAGATGACCCTGACGGCATTTGAACACGCAACCTTCTGATCTGGAGTCAGACGCGCTACCGTTGCGCCACAAGGTCAATGAAACTTGAGAGCTCTGACCCTGTTCAGCACTCTTTTCGACCATGTATCTGTACTGGATCATGAAAAGTCTGATTTGATTTGGATGTGATTTCTAGGCACAATCTTCTGAAGTGGAGTGAAACACACAACCGTTGCGCAACAAGCTCTTGCTGCTGCATGTCAAACTAGATGCAGGAGGCAAAAACTGGCATTGTGTGTCATGTCTGCTTGCTCACTTTTGTTAAACCGTGGTTCTAATAACACGGAGGTTTCAGCTTTTGATCCCCATATGGGCTAGGTTCTCCAGCATCTGAAGTGCCGTCAAGCTATCTTTTGGCAAAGTCTTCGGCCTCTTTTGTGTTCCAAAAGTGGAGCCGTGATGCATGTGTATTTGAATCAAGGTTGCGTAGAGCGCAGTCATGTCACATGGCCAGTTCACTCCATTTTTTTAGAGTGTGGTGCAAATGTCATTTTAACATGCAACTTTCTGGTCTTCCATGGAGAGACGCTTATTTATGCCACAAGGTCAAAGAAGTTTGTTTTTTTTGCCGTAACCCAATTCCACAGTGTTTTTGAACAATTTTTTGTAGTTGATGAGTAAAATGTCAGATGACCCTGACGTGATTTGAAGACGCAACCTTCTGATCGGGAGTCAGACGCGCTACCGTTGCGCCACAAGGTCAATGAAACTTGAGTGCTCTGACCCTGTTCAGCACTCTTTTCGATCATGTATCTGTACTGGATCATGAAAAGTTTGATTTGATTTGGATGTGATTTCTAGGCACAATCTTCTGATGTGGAGTGAAACGCACAACCGTTGCGCAACAAGCTCTTGCTGCTGCATGTCAAACTAGATGCAGGAGGCAAAAACTGGCATTGTGTGTCATGTCTGCTTGCTCACTTTTGTTAAACCGTGGTTCTAATAACACGGAGGTTTCAGCTTTTGATCCCCATATGGGCTAGGTTCTCCAGCATCTGAAGTGCCGTCAAGCTATCTTTTGGCAAAGTCTTCGGCCTCTTTTGTGTTCCAAAAGTGGAGCCGTGATGCATGTGTATTTGAATCAAGGTTGCGTAGAGCGCAGTCATGTCACATGGCCAGTTCACTCCATTTTTTTAGAGTGTGGTGCAAATGTCATTTTAACATGCAACTTTCTGGTCTTCCATGGAGAGACGCTTATTTATGCCACAAGGTCAAAGAAGTTTGTTTTTTTTGCCGTAACCCAATTCCACAGTGTTTTTGAACAATTTTTTGTAGTTGATGAGTAAAATGTCAGATGACCCTGACGTGATTTGAAGACGCAACCTTCTGATCTGGAGTCAGACGTGCTACCGTTGCGCCACAAGGTCAATGAAACTTGAGTGCTCTGACCCTGTTCAGCACTCTTTTCGATCATGTATCTGTACTGGATCATGAAAAGTTTGATTTGATTTGGATGTGATTTCTAGGCACAATCTTCTGATGTGGAGTGAAACGCACAACCGTTGCGCAACAAGCTCTTGCTGCTGCATGTCAAACTAGATGCAGGAGGCAAAAACTGGCATTGTGTGTCATGTCTGCTTGCTCACTTTTGTTAAACCGTGGTTCTAATAACACGGAGGTTTCAGCTTTTGATCCCCATATGGGCTAGGTTCTCCAGCATCTGAAGTGCCGTCAAGCTATCTTTTGACAAAGTCTTCAGCCTCTTTTGGGTGCCAAAAGTGGAGCCGTGATGCATGTGTATTTGAATCAAGGTTGCGTAGAGCGCAGTCATGTCACATGGCCAGTTTACTCCATTTTTTTAGAGTGTGGTGCAAATGTCATTTTAACATGCAACTTTCTGGTCTTCCATGGAGAGACGCTTATTTATGCCACAAGGTCAAAGAAGTTTTTTTTTTTTTTGCCGTAACCCAATTCCACAGTGTTTTTGAACAATTTTTTGTAGTTGATGAGTAAAATGTCAGATGACCCTGACGTGATTTGAACACGCAACCTTCTGATCTGGAGTCAGACACGCTACTGTTGCGCCACAAGGTCACTGAAACTTGAGTGCTCTGACCCTGTTCAGCACTCTTTTCGATCATGTATCTGTACTGGATCATGAAAAGTCTGATTTGATTTGGATGTGATTTCTAGGCACAATCTTCTGATGTGGAGTGAAACGCACAACCGTTGCGCAACAAGCTCTTGCTGCTGCATGTCAAACTAGATGCAGGAGGCAAAAACTGGCATTGTGTGTCATGTCTGCTTGCTCACTTTTGTTAAACCGTGGTTCTAATAACACGGAGGTTTCAGCTTTTGATCCCCATATGGGCTAGGTTCTCCAGCATCTGAAGTGCCGTCAAGCTATCTTTTGACAAAGTCTTCGGCCTCTTTTGGGTACCAAAAGTGGAGCCGTGATGCATGTGTATTTGAATCAAGGTTGCGTAGAGCGCAGTCAGGTCACATGGCCAGTTCACTCCATTTTTTTAGAGTGTGGTGCAAATGTCATTTTCACATGCAACTTTCTGGTCTTCCATTGAGAGACGCTTATTTATGCCACAAGGTCAAAGAAGTTTGTTTTTTTGCCGTAACCCAATTCCACAGTGTTTTTGAACAATTTTTTGAAGTTGATGAGTAAAATGGCAGATGACCCTGACATGATTTGAAACGCAACCTTCTGATCTGTAGTCAGATGCGCTACCGTTGCGCCACAAGGTCAATGAAACTTGAGTGCTCTGACCCTGTTCAGCACTCTTTTCGATCATGTATCTGTACTGGATCATGAAAAGTCTGATTTGATTTGGATGTGATTTCTAGGCACAATCTTCTGATGTGGAGTGAAACGCACAACCGTTGCGCAACAAGCTCTTGCTGCTGCATGTCAAACTAGATGCAGGAGGCAAAAACTGGCATTGTGTGTCATGTCTGCTTGCTCACTTTTGTTAAACCGTGGTTCTAATAACACGGAGGTTTCAGCTTTTGATCCCCATATGGGCTAGGTTCTCCAGCATCTGAAGTGCCGTCAAGCTATCTTTTGACAAAGTCTTCGGCCTCTTTTGGGTGCCAAAAGTGGAGCCGTGATGCATGTGTATTTGAATCAAGGTTGCGTAGAGCGCAGTCATGTCACATGGCCAGTTCACTCCATTTTTTTAGAGTGTGGTGCAAATGTCATTTTCACATGCAACTTTCTGGTCTTCCATTGAGAGACGCTTATTTATGCCACAAGGTCAAAGAAGTTTGTTTTTTTGCCGTAACCCAATTCCACAGTGTTTTTGAACAATTTTTTGTAGTTGATGAGTAAAATGTCAGATGACCCTGACGGCATTTGAACACGCAACCTTCTGATCTGGAGTCAGACGCGCTACCGTTGCGCCACAAGGTCAATGAAACTTGTGAGCTCTGACCCTGTTCAGCACTCTTTTCGACCATGTATCTGTACTGGATCATGAAAAGTCTGATTTGATTTGGATGTGATTTCTAGGCACAATCTTCTGAAGTGGAGTGAAACACACAACCGTTGCGCAACAAGCTCTTGCTGCTGCATGTCAAACTAGATGCAGGAGGCAAAAACTGGCATTGTGTGTCATGTCTGCTTGCTCACTTTTGTTAAACCGTGGTTCTAATAACACGGAGGTTTCAGCTTTTGATCCCCATATGGGCTAGGTTCTCCAGCATCTGAAGTGCCGTCAAGCTATCTTTTGGCAAAGTCTTCGGCCTCTTTTGTGTTCCAAAAGTGGAGCCGTGATGCATGTGTATTTGAATCAAGGTTGCGTAGAGCGCAGTCATGTCACATGGCCAGTTCACTCCATTTTTTTAGAGTGTGGTGCAAATGTCATTTTAACATGCAACTTTCTGGTCTTCCATGGAGAGACGCTTATTTATGCCACAAGGTCAAAGAAGTTTGTTTTTTTTGCCGTAACCCAATTCCACAGTGTTTTTGAACAATTTTTTGTAGTTGATGAGTAAAATGTCAGCTGACCCTGACGTGATTTGAAGACGCAACCTTCTGATCTGGAGTCAGACGCGCTACCGTTGCGCCACAAGGTCAATGAAACTTGAGTGCTCTGACCCTGTTCAGCACTCTTTTCGATCATGTATCTGTACTGGATCATGAAAAGTTTGATTTGATTTGGATGTGATTTCTAGGCACAATCTTCTGATGTGGAGTGAAACGCACAACCGTTGCGCAACAAGCTCTTGCTGCTGCATGTCAAACTAGATGCAGGAGGCAAAAACTGGCATTGTGTGTCATGTCTGCTTGCTCACTTTTGTTAAACCGTGGTTCTAATAACACGGAGGTTTCAGCTTTTGATCCCCATATGGGCTAGGTTCTCCAGCATCTGAAGTGCCGTCAAGCTATCTCTTGACAAAGTCTTCGGCCTCTTTTGGGTGCCAAAAGTGGAGCCGTGATGCATGTGTATTTGAATCAAGGTTGCGTAGAGCGCAGTCATGTCACATGGCCAGTTCACTCCATTTTTTTAGAGTCTGGTGCAAATGTCATTTTAACATGCAACTTTCTGGTCTTCCATTGAGAGACGCTTATTTATGCCACAAGGTCAAAGAAGTTTGTTTTTTTGCCATAACCCAATTCCACAGTGTTTTTGAACAATTGTTTGTAGTTGATGAGTAAAATGTCAGATGACCCTGACATGATTTGAAACGCAACCTTCTGATCTGTAGTCAGATGCGCTACCGTTGCGCCACAAGGTCAATGAAACTTGAGTGCTCTGACCCTGTTCAGCACTCTTTTCGATCATGTATCTGTACTGGATCATGAAAAGTCTGATTTGATTTGGATGTGATTTCTAGGCACAATCTTCTGATGTGGAGTGAAACGCACAACCGTTGCGCAACAAGCTCTTGCTGCTGCATGTCAAACTAGATGCAGGAGGCAAAAACTGGCATTGTGTGTCCTGTCTGCTTGCTCACTTTTGTTAAACCGTGGTTCTAATAACACGGAGGTTTCAGCTTTTGATCCCCATATGGGCTAGGTTCTCCAGCATCTGAAGTGCCGTCAAGCTATCTTTTGACAAAGTCTTCGGCCTCTTTTGGGTGCCAAAAGTGGAGCCGTGATGCATGTGTATTTGAATCAAGGTTGCGTAAAGCGCAGTCATGTCACATGGCCAGTTCACTCCATTTTTTTAGAGTGTGGTGCAAATGTCATTTTCACATGCAACTTTCTGGTCTTCCATTGAGAGACGCTTATTTATGCCACAAGGTCAAAGAAGTTTTTTTTTTTTTGCCGTAACCCAATTCCACAGTGTTTTTGAACAATTTTTTGTAGTTGATGAGTAAAATGTCAGATGACCCTGATGTGATTTGAACACGCAACCTTCTGATCTGGAGTCAGACGCGCTACCGTTGCGCCACAAGGTCAACGAAACTTGAGTGCTCTGACCCTGTTCAGCACTCTTTTCGATCATGTATCTGTACTGAATCATGAAAAGTCTGATTTGATTTGGATGTGATTTCTAGGCACAATCTTCTGATGTGGAGTGAAACGCACAACCGTTGCGCAACAAGCTCTTGCTGCTGCATGTCAAACTAGATGCAGGAGGCAAAAACTGGCATTGTGTGTCATGTCTGCTTGCTCACTTTTGTTAAACCGTGGTTCTAATAACACGGAGGTTTCAGCTTTTGATCCCCATATGGGCTAGGTTCTCCAGCATCTGAAGTACCGTCAAGCTATCTTTTGACAAAGTCTTCGGCCTCTTTTGGGTGCCAAAAGTGGAGCCGTGATGCATGTGTATTTGAATCAAGGTTGCGTAGAGTGCAGTCATGTCACATGGCCAGTTCACTCCATTTTTTTAGAGTGTGGTGCAAATGTCATTTTCACATGCAACTTTCTGGTCTTCCATTGAGAGACGCTTATTTATGCCACAAGGTCAAAGAAGTTTGTTTTTTTGCCGTAACCCAATTCCACAGTGTTTTTGAACAATTTTTTGTAGTTGATGAGTAAAATGTCAGATGACCCTGACGTGATTTGAACACGCAACCTTCTGATCTGGAGTCAGACGCGCTACCGTTGCGCCACAAGGTCAATGAAACTTTAGTGCCCTGACCCTGTTCAGCACTCTTTTCGATCATGTATCTGTACTGGATCATGAAAAGTCTGATTTGATTTGGATGTGATTTCTAGGCACAATCTTCTGAAGTGGAGTGAAACACACAACCGTTGCGCAACAAGCTCTTGCTGCTGCATGTCAAACTAGATGCAGGAGGCAAAAACTGGCATTGTGTGTCATGTCTGCTTGCTCACTTTTGTTAAATCGTGGTTCTAATAACACGGAGGTTTCAGCTTTTGATCCCCATATGGGCTAGGTTCTCCAGCATCTGAAGTGCCGTCAAGCTATCTTTTGACAAAGTCTTCGGCCTCTTTTGGGTGCCAAAAGTGGAGCCGTGATGCATGTGTATTTGAATCAAGGTTGCGTAGAGCGCAGTCATGTCACATGGCCAGTTCACTCCATTTTTTTAGAGTGTGGTGCAAATGTCATTTTCACATGCAACTTTCTGGTCTTCCATTGAGAGACGCTTATTTATGCCACAAGGTCAAAGAAGTTTGTTTTTTTGCCGTAACCCAATTCCACAGTGTTTTTGAACAATTTTTTGTAGTTGATGAGTAAAATGTCAGATGACCCTGACGGCATTTGAACACGCAACCTTCTGATCTGGAGTCAGACGCGCTACCGTTGCGCCACAAGGTCAATGAAACTTGTGAGCTCTGACCCTGTTCAGCACTCTTTTCGACCATGTATCTGTACTGGATCATGAAAAGTCTGATTTGATTTGGATGTGATTTCTAGGCACAATCTTCTGAAGTGGAGTGAAACACACAACCGTTGCGCAACAAGCTCTTGCTGCTGCATGTCAAACTAGATGCAGGAGGCAAAAACTGGCATTGTGTGTCATGTCTGCTTGCTCACTTTTGTTAAACCGTGGTTCTAATAACACGGAGGTTTCAGCTTTTGATCCCCATATGGGCTAGGTTCTCCAGCATCTGACGTGCCGTCAAGCTATCTTTTGGCAAAGTCTTCGGCCTCTTTTGTGTTCCAAAAGTGGAGCCGTGATGCATGTGTATTTGAATCAAGGTTGCGTAGAGCGCAGTCATGTCACATGGCCAGTTCACTCCATTTTTTTAGAGTGTGGTGCAAATGTCATTTTAACATGCAACTTTCTGGTCTTCCATGGAGAGACGCTTATTTATGCCACAAGGTCAAAGAAGTTTGTTTTTTTTGCCGTAACCCAATTCCACAGTGTTTTTGAACAATTTTTTGTAGTTGATGAGTAAAATGTCAGATGACCCTGACGTGATTTGAAGACGCAACCTTCTGATCTGGAGTCAGACGCGCTACCGTTGCGCCACAAGGTCAATGAAACTTGAGTGCTCTGACCCTGTTCAGCACTCTTTTCGATCATGTATCTGTACTGGATCATGAAAAGTTTGATTTGATTTGGATGTGATTTCTAGGCACAATCTTCTGATGTGGAGTGAAACGCACAACCGTTGCGCAACAAGCTCTTGCTGCTGCATGTCAAACTAGATGCAGGAGGCAAAAACTGGCATTGTGTGTCATGTCTGCTTGCTCACTTTTGTTAAACCGTGGTTCTAATAACACGGAGGTTTCAGCTTTTGATCCCCATATGGGCTAGGTTCTCCAGCATCTGAAGTGCCGTCAAGCTATCTCTTGACAAAGTCTTCGGCCTCTTTTGGGTGCCAAAAGTGGAGCCGTGATGCATGTGTATTTGAATCAAGGTTGCGTAGAGCGCAGTCATGTCACATGGCCAGTTCACTCCATTTTTTTAGAGTCTGGTGCAAATGTCATTTTAACATGCAACTTTCTGGTCTTCCATTGAGAGACGCTTATTTATGCCACAAGGTCAAAGAAGTTTGTTTTTTTGCCATAACCCAATTCCACAGTGTTTTTGAACAATTTTTTGTAGTTGATGAGTAAAATGTCAGATGACCCTGACATGATTTGAAACGCAACCTTCTGATCTGTAGTCAGATGCGCTACCGTTGCGCCACAAGGTCAATGAAACTTGAGTGCTCTGACCCTGTTCAGCACTCTTTTCGATCATGTATCTGTACTGGATCATGAAAAGTCTGATTTGATTTGGATGTGATTTCTAGGCACAATCTTCTGATGTGGAGTGAAACGCACAACCGTTGCGCAACAAGCTCTTGCTGCTGCATGTCAAACTAGATGCAGGAGGCAAAAACTGGCATTGTGTGTCCTGTCTGCTTGCTCACTTTTGTTAAACCGTGGTTCTAATAACACGGAGGTTTCAGCTTTTGATCCCCATATGGGCTAGGTTCTCCAGCATCTGAAGTGCCGTCAAGCTATCTTTTGACAAAGTCTTCGGCCTCTTTTGGGTGCCAAAAGTGGAGCCGTGATGCATGTGTATTTGAATCAAGGTTGCGTAAAGCGCAGTCATGTCACATGACCAGTTCACTCCATTTTTTTAGAGTGTGGTGCAAATGTCATTTTCACATGCAACTTTCTGGTCTTCCATTGAGAGACGCTTATTTATGCCACAAGGTCAAAGAAGTTTTTTTTTTTTTGCCGTAACCCAATTCCACAGTGTTTTTGAACAATTTTTTGTAGTTGATGAGTAAAATGTCAGATGACCCTGATGTGATTTGAACACGCAACCTTCTGATCTGGAGTCAGACGCGCTACCGTTGCGCCACAAGGTCAACGAAACTTGAGTGCTCTGACCCTGTTCAGCACTCTTTTCGATCATGTATCTGTACTGAATCATGAAAAGTCTGATTTGATTTGGATGTGATTTCTAGGCACAATCTTCTGATGTGGAGTGAAACGCACAACCGTTGCGCAACAAGCTCTTGCTGCTGCATGTCAAACTAGATGCAGGAGGCAAAAACTGGCATTGTGTGTCATGTCTGCTTGCTCACTTTTGTTAAACCGTGGTTCTAATAACACGGAGGTTTCAGCTTTTGATCCCCATATGGGCTAGGTTCTCCAGCATCTGAAGTGCCGTCAAGCTATCTTTTGACAAAGTCTTCGGCCTCTTTTGGGTGCCAAAAGTGGAGCCGTGATGCATGTGTATTTGAATCAAGGTTGCGTAGAGTGCAGTCATGTCACATGGCCAGTTCACTCCATTTTTTTAGAGTGTGGTGCAAATGTCATTTTCACATGCAACTTTCTGGTCTTCCATTGAGAGACGCTTATTTATGCCACAAGGTCAAAGAAGTTTGTTTTTTTGCCGTAACCCAATTCCACAGTGTTTTTGAACAATTTTTTGTAGTTGATGAGTAAAATGTCAGATGACCCTGACGTGATTTGAACACGCAACCTTCTGATCTGGAGTCAGACGCGCTACCGTTGCGCCACAAGGTCAATGAAACTTTAGTGCCCTGACCCTGTTCAGCACTCTTTTCGATCATGTATCTGTACTGGATCATGAAAAGTCTGATTTGATTTGGATGTGATTTCTAGGCACAATCTTCTGAAGTGGAGTGAAACACACAACCGTTGCGCAACAAGCTCTTGCTGCTGCATGTCAAACTAGATGCGGGAGGCAAAAACTGGCATTGTGTGTCATGTCTGCTTGCTCACTTTATTTAAATCGTGGTTCTAATAACACGGAGGTTTCAGCTTTTGATCCCCATATGGGCTAGGTTCTCCAGCATCTGAAGTGCCGTCAAGCTATCTTTTGACAAAGTCTTCGGCCTCTTTTGGGTGCCAAAAGTGGAGCCGTGATGCATGTGTATTTGAATCAAGGTTGCGTAGAGCGCAGTCATGTCACATGGCCAGTTCACTCCATTTTTTTAGAGTGTGGTGCAAATGTCATTTTCACATGCAACTTTCTGGTCTTCCATTGAGAGACGCTTATTTATGCCACAAGGTCAAAGAAGTTTGTTTTTTTGCCGTAACCCAATTCCACAGTGTTTTTGAACAATTTTTTGTAGTTGATGAGTAAAATGTCAGATGACCCTGACGGCATTTGAACACGCAACCTTCTGATCTGGAGTCAGACGCGCTACCGTTGCGCCACAAGGTCAATGAAACTTGTGAGCTCTGACCCTGTTCAGCACTCTTTTCGACCATGTATCTGTACTGGATCATGAAAAGTCTGATTTGATTTGGATGTGATTTCTAGGCACAATCTTCTGAAGTGGAGTGAAACACACAACCGTTGCGCAACAAGCTCTTGCTGCTGCATGTCAAACTAGATGCAGGAGGCAAAAACTGGCATTGTGTGTCATGTCTGCTTGCTCACTTTTGTTAAACCGTGGTTCTAATAACACGGAGGTTTCAGCTTTTGATCCCCATATGGGCTAGGTTCTCCAGCATCTGACGTGCCGTCAAGCTATCTTTTGGCAAAGTCTTCGGCCTCTTTTGTGTTCCAAAAGTGGAGCCGTGATGCATGTGTATTTGAATCAAGGTTGCGTAGAGCGCAGTCATGTCACATGGCCAGTTCACTCCATTTTTTTAGAGTGTGGTGCAAATGTCATTTTAACATGCAACTTTCTGGTCTTCCATGGAGAGACGCTTATTTATGCCACAAGGTCAAAGAAGTTTGTTTTTTTTGCCGTAACCCAATTCCACAGTGTTTTTGAACAATTTTTTGTAGTTGATGAGTAAAATGTCAGATGACCCTGACGTGATTTGAAGACGCAACCTTCTGATCTGGAGTCAGACGCGCTACCGTTGCGCCACAAGGTCAATGAAACTTGAGTGCTTTGACCCTGTTCAGCACTCTTTTCGATCATGTATCTGTACTGGATCATGAAAAGTCTGATTTGATTTGGATGTGATTTCTAGGCACAATCTTCTGAAGTGGAGTGAAACACACAACCGTTGCGCAACAAGCTCTTGCTGCTGCATGTCAAACTAGATGCAGGAGGCAAAAACTGGCATTGTGTGTCATGTCTGCTTGCTCACTTTTGTTAAATCGTGGTTCTAATAACACGGAGGTTTCAGCTTTTGATCCCCATATGGGCTAGGTTCTCCAGCATCTGAAGTGCCGTCAAGCTATCTTTTGACAAAGTCTTCGGCCTCTTTTGGGTGCCAAAAGTGGAGCCGTGATGCATGTGTATTTGAATCAAGGTTGCGTAGAGCGCAGTCATGTCACATGGCCAGTTCACTCCATTTTTTTAGAGTGTGGTGCAAATGTCATTTTCACATGCAACTTTCTGGTCTTCCATTGAGAGACGCTTATTTATGCCACAAGGTCAAAGAAGTTTGTTTTTTTGCCGTAACCCAATTCCACAGTGTTTTTGAACAATTTTTTGTAGTTGATGAGTAAAATGTCAGATGACCCTGACGGCATTTGAACACGCAACCTTCTGATCTGGAGTCAGACGCGCTACCGTTGCGCCACAAGGTCAATGAAACTTGTGAGCTCTGACCCTGTTCAGCACTCTTTTCGACCATGTATCTGTACTGGATCATGAAAAGTCTGATTTGATTTGGATGTGATTTCTAGGCACAATCTTCTGAAGTGGAGTGAAACACACAACCGTTGCGCAACAAGCTCTTGCTGCTGCATGTCAAACTAGATGCAGGAGGCAAAAACTGGCATTGTGTGTCATGTCTGCTTGCTCACTTTTGTTAAACCGTGGTTCTAATAACACGGAGGTTTCAGCTTTTGATCCCCATATGGGCTAGGTTCTCCAGCATCTGACGTGCCGTCAAGCTATCTTTTGGCAAAGTCTTCGGCCTCTTTTGTGTTCCAAAAGTGGAGCCGTGATGCATGTGTATTTGAATCAAGGTTGCGTAGAGCGCAGTCATGTCACATGGCCAGTTCACTCCATTTTTTTAGAGTGTGGTGCAAATGTCATTTTAACATGCAACTTTCTGGTCTTCCATGGAGAGACGCTTATTTATGCCACAAGGTCAAAGAAGTTTGTTTTTTTTGCCGTAACCCAATTCCACAGTGTTTTTGAACAATTTTTTGTAGTTGATGAGTAAAATGTCAGATGACCCTGACGTGATTTGAAGACGCAACCTTCTGATCTGGAGTCAGACGCGCTACCGTTGCGCCACAAGGTCAATGAAACTTGAGTGCTTTGACCCTGTTCAGCACTCTTTTCGATCATGTATCTGTACTGGATCATGAAAAGTTTGATTTGATTTGGATGTGATTTCTAGGCACAATCTTCTGATGTGGAGTGAAACGCACAACCGTTGCGCAACAAGCTCTTGCTGCTGCATGTCAAACTAGATGCAGGAGGCAAAAACTGGCATTGTGTGTCATGTCTGCTTGCTCACTTTTGTTAAACCGTGGTTCTAATAACACGGAGGTTTCAGCTTTTGATCCCCATATGGGCTAGGTTCTCCAGCATCTGAAGTGCCATCAAGCTATCTCTTGACAAAGTCTTCGGCCTCTTTTGGGTGCCAAAAGTGGAGCCGTGATGCATGTGTATTTGAATCAAGGTTGCGTAGAGCGCAGTCATGTCACATGGCCAGTTCACTCCATTTTTTTAGAGTCTGGTGCAAATGTCATTTTAACATGCAACTTTCTGGTCTTCCATTGAGAGACGCTTATTTATGCCACAAGGTCAAAGAAGTTTGTTTTTTTGCCATAACCCAATTCCACAGTGTTTTTGAACAATTTTTTGTAGTTGATGAGTAAAATGTCAGATGACCCTGACATGATTTGAAACGCAACCTTCTGATCTGTAGTCAGATGCGCTACCGTTGCGCCACAAGGTCAATGAAACTTGAGTGCTCTGACCCTGTTCAGCACTCTTTTCGATCATGTATCTGTACTGGATCATGAAAAGTCTGATTTGATTTGGATGTGATTTCTAGGCACAATCTTCTGATGTGGAGTGAAACGCACAACCGTTGCGCAACAAGCTCTTGCTGCTGCATGTCAAACTAGATGCAGGAGGCAAAAACTGGCATTGTGTGTCATGTCTGCTTGCTCACTTTTGTTAAACCGTGGTTCTAATAACACGGAGGTTTCAGCTTTTGATCCCCATATGGGCTAGGTTCTCCAGCATCTGAAGTGCCGTCAAGCTATCTTTTGACAAAGTCTTCGGCCTCTTTTGGGTGCCAAAAGTGGAGCCGTGATGCATGTGTATTTGAATCAAGGTTGCGTAGAGTGCAGTCATGTCACATGGCCAGTTCACTCCATTTTTTTAGAGTGTGGTGCAAATGTCATTTTCACATGCAACTTTCTGGTCTTCCATTGAGAGACGCTTATTTATGCCACAAGGTCAAAGAAGATTGTTTTTTTGCCGTAACCCAATTCCACAGTGTTTTTGAACAATTTTTTGTAGTTGATGAGTAAAATGTCAGATGACCCTGACGTGATTTGAACACGCAACCTTCTGATCTGGAGTCAGACGCGCTACCGTTGCGCCACAAGGTCAAGGAAACTTTAGTGCCCTGACCCTGTTCAGCACTCTTTTCGATCATGTATCTGTACTGGATCATGAAAAGTCTGATTTGATTTGGATGTGATTTCTAGGCACAATCTTCTGAAGTGGAGTGAAACACACAACCGTTGCGCAACAAGCTCTTGCTGCTGCATGTCAAACTAGATGCAGGAGGCAAAAACTGGCATTGTGTGTCATGTCTGCTTGCTCACTTTTGTTAAATCGTGGTTCTAATAACACGGAGGTTTCAGCTTTTGATCCCCATATGGGCTAGGTTCTCCAGCATCTGAAGTGCCGTCAAGCTATCTTTTGACAAAGTCTTCGGCCTCTTTTGGGTGCCAAAAGTGGAGCCGTGATGCATGTGTATTTGAATCAAGGTTGCGTAGAGCGCAGTCATGTCACATGGCCAGTTCACTCCATTTTTTTAGAGTGTGGTGCAAATGTCATTTTCACATGCAACTTTCTGGTCTTCCATTGAGAGACGCTTATTTATGCCACAAGGTCAAAGAAGTTAGTTTTTTTGCCGTAACCCAATTCCACAGTGTTTTTGAACAATTTTTTGAAGTTGATGAGTAAAATGGTAGATGACCCTGACATGATTTGAAACGCAACCTTCTGATCTGTAGTCAGATGCGCTACCGTTGCGCCACAAGGTCAATGAAACTTGAGTGCTCTGACCCTGTTCAGCACTCTTTTCGATCATGTATCTGTACTGGATCATGAAAAGTCTGATTTGATTTGGATGTGATTTCTAGGCACAATCTTCTGATGTGGAGTGAAACGCACAACCGTTGCGCAACAAGCTCTTGCTGCTGCATGTCAAACTAGATGCAGGAGGCAAAAACTGGCATTGTGTGTCATGTCTGCTTGCTCACTTTTGTTAAACCGTGGTTCTAATAACACGGAGGTTTCAGCTTTTGATCCCCATATGGGCTAGGTTCTCCAGCATCTAAAGTGCCGTCAAGCTATCTTTTGACAAAGTCTTCGGCCTCTTTTGGGTGCCAAAAGTGGAGCCGTGATGCATGTGTATTTGAATCAAGGTTGCGTAGAGCGCAGTCATGTCACATGGCCAGTTCACTCCATTTTTTTAGAGTGTGGTGCAAATGTCATTTTCACATGCAACTTTCTGGTCTTCCATTGAGAGACGCTTATTTATGCCACAAGGTCAAAGAAGTTTGTTTTTTTGCCGTAACCCAATTCCACAGTGTTTTTGAACAATTTTTTGTAGTTGATGAGTAAAATGTCAGATGACCCTGACGTGATTTGAACACGCAACCTTCTGATCTGGAGTCAGACGCGCTACCGTTGCGCCACAAGGTCAATGAAAATTCAGAGCTCTGACCCTGTTCAGCACTCTTTTCGACCATGTATCTGTACTGGATCATGAAAAGTCTGATTTGATTTGGATGTGATTTCTAGGCACAATCTTCTGAAGTGGAGTGAAACACACAACCGTTGCGCAACAAGCTCTTGCTGCTGCATGTCAAACTAGATGCAGGAGGCAAAAACTGGCATTGTGTGTCATGTCTGCTTGCTCACTTTTGTTAAACCGTGGTTCTAATAACACGGAGGTTTCAGCTTTTGATCCCCATATGGGCTAGGTTCTCCAGCATCTGAAGTGCCGTCAAGCTATCTTTTGGCAAAGTCTTCGGCCTCTTTTGTGTTCCAAAAGTGGAGCCGTGATGCATGTGTATTTGAATCAAGGTTGCGTAGAGCACAGTCATGTCACATGGCCAGTTCACTCCATTTTTTTAGAGTGTGGTGCAAATGTCATTTTAACATGCAACTTTCTGGTCTTCCATGGAGAGACGCTTATTTATGCCACAAGGTCAAAGAAGTTTGTTTTTTTTGCCGTAACCCAATTCCACAGTGTTTTTGAACAATTTTTTGTAGTTGATCAGTTTAATGTCAGATGACCCTGACGTGATTTGAAGACGCAACCTTCTGATCTGGAGTCAGACGTGCTACCGTTGCGCCACAAGGTCAATGAAACTTGAGTGCTCTGACCCTGTTCAGCACTCTTTTCGATCATGTATCTGTACTGGATCATGAAAAGTCTGATTTGATTTGGATGTGATTTCTAGGCACAATCTTCTGATGTGGAGTGAAACGCACAACCGTTGCGCAACAAGCTCTTGCTGCTGCATGTCAAACTAGATGCAGGAGGCAAAAACTGGCATTGTGTGTCATGTCTGCTTGCTCACTTTTGTTAAACCGTGGTTCTAATAACACCGAGGTTTCAGCTT
The DNA here is from genome assembly GCF_035609145.1 of Eleutherodactylus coqui. Lineage (NCBI taxonomy): Eukaryota > Metazoa > Chordata > Amphibia > Anura > Eleutherodactylidae > Eleutherodactylus > Eleutherodactylus coqui. Next base: position 320,864,953 of record NC_089838.1, on the reverse strand, counting down.
TTGATCCCCATATGGGCTAGGTTCTCCAGCATCTGAAGTGCCGTCAAGCTATCTTTTGGCAAAGTCTTCGGCCTCTTTTGTGTTCCAAAAGTGGAGCCGTGATGCATGTGTATTTGAATCAAGGTTGCGTAGAGCGCAGTCAGGTCACATGGCCAGTTCACTCCATTTTTTTAGAGTGTGGTGCAAATGTCATTTTAACATGCAACTTTCTGGTCTTCCATTGAGAGACGCTTATTTATGCCACAAGGTCAAAGAAGTTTGTTTTTTTGCCGTAACCCAATTCCACAGTGTTTTTGAACAATTTTTTGTAGTTGATGAGTAAAATGTCAGATGACCCTGACATGATTTGAAACGCAACCTTCTGATCTGTAGTCAGATGCGCTACCGTTGCGCCACAAGGTCAATGAAACTTGAGTGCTCTGACCCTGTTCAGCACTCTTTTCGATCATGTATCTGTACTGGATCATGAAAAGTCTGATTTGATTTGGATGTGATTTCTAGGCACAATCTTCTGATGTGGAGTGAAACGCACAACCGTTGCGCAACAAGCTCTTGCTGCTGCATGTCAAACTAGATGCAGGAGGCAAAAACTGGCATTGTGTGTCATGTCTGCTTGCTCACTTTTGTTAAACCGTGGTTCTAATAACACGGAGGTTTCAGCTTTTGATCCCCATATGGGCTAGGTTCTCCAGCATCTGAAGTGCCGTCAAGCTATCTTTTGACAAAGTCTTCAGCCTCTTTTGGGTGCCAAAAGTGGAGCCGTGATGCATGTGTATTTGAATCAAGGTTGCGTAGAGCGCAGTCATGTCACATGGCCAGTTCACTCCATTTTTTTAGAGTGTGGTGCAAATGTCATTTTAACATGCAACTTTCTGGTCTTCCATGGAGAGACGCTTATTTATGCCACAAGGTCAAAGAAGTTTTTTTTTTTTTGCCGTAACCCAATTCCACAGTGTTTTTGAACAATTTTTTGTAGTTGATGAGTAAAATGTCAGATGACCCTGACGTGATTTGAACACGCAACCTTCTGATGTGGAGTCAGACGCGCTACCGTTGCGCCACAAGGTCAATGAAACTTGAGTGCTCTGACCCTGTTCAGCACTCTTTTCGATCATGTATCTGTACTGGATCATGAAAAGCCTGATTTGATTTGGATGTGATTTCTAGGCACAATCTTCTGATGTGGAGTGAAACGCACAACCGTTGCGCAACAAGCTCTTGCTGCTGCATGTCAAACTAGATGCAGGAGGCAAAAACTGGCATTGTCTGTCATGTCTGCTTGCTCACTTTTGTTAAACCGTGGTTCTAATAACACGGAGGTTTCAGCTTTTGATCCCCATATGGGCTAGGTTCTCCAGCATCTGAAGTGCCGTCAAGCTATCTTTTGACAAAGTCTTCGGCCTCTTTTAGGTGCCAAAACTGGAGCCGTGATGCATGTGTATTTGAATCAAGGTTGCGTAGAGCGCAGTCATGTCACATGGCCAGTTCACTCCATTTTTTTAGAGTGTGGTGCAAATGTCATTTTCACATTTGAATTTCTGGTCTTCCATTGAGAGACGCTTATTTATGCCACAAGGTCAAAGAAGTTTGTTTTTTTGCCGTAACCCAATTCCACAGTGTTTTTGAACAATTTTTTGTAGTTGATGAGTAAAATGTCAGATGACCCTGACGTGATTTGAACACGCAACCTTCTGATCTGGAGTCAGACGCGCTACCGTTGCGCCACAAGGTCAATGAAACTTGAGTGCTCTGACCCTGTTCAGCACTCTTTTCGATCATGTATCTGTACTGGATCATGAAAAGTCTGATTTGATTTGGATGTGATTTCTAGGCACAATCTTCTGATGTGGAGTGAAACGCACAACCGTTGCGCAACAAGCTCTTGCTGCTGCATGTCAAACTAGATGCAGGAGGCAAAAACTGGCATTGTGTGTCATGTCTGCTTGCTCACTTTTGTTAAACCATGGTTCTAATAACACTGAGGTTTCAGCTTTTGATCCCCATATGGGCTAGGTTCTCCAGCATCTGAAGTGCCGTCAAGCTATCTTTTGACAAAGTCTTCAGCCTCTTTTGGGTACCAAAAGTGGAGCCGTGATGCATGTGTATTTGAATCAAGGTTGCGTAGAGCGCAGTCATGTCACATGGCCAGTTCACTCCATTTTTTTAGAGTGTGGTGCAAATGTCATTTTCACATGCAACTTTCTGGTCTTCCATTGAGAGACGCTTATTTATGCCACAAGGTCAAAGAAGTTTTATTTTTTGCCGTAACCCAATTCCACAGTGTTTTTGAACAATTTTTTTGTAGTTGATGAGTAAAATGTCAGATGACCCTGACGTGATTTGAACACGCAACCTTCTGATGTGGAGTCAGACGCGCTACCGTTGCGCCACAAGGTCAATGAAACTTGAGTGCTCTGACCCTGTTCAGCACTCTTTTCGATCATGTATCTGTACTGGATCATGAAAAGTCTGATTTGATTTGGATGTGATTTCTAGGCACAATCTTCTGATGTGGAGTGAAACGCACAACCGTTGCGCAACAAGCTCTTGCTGCTGCATGTCAAACTAGATGCAGGAGGCAAAAACTGGCATTGTGTGTCATGTCTGCTTGCTCACTTTTGTTAAACCGTGGTTCTAATAACACCGAGGTTTCAGCTTTTGATCCCCATATGGGCTAGGTTCTCCAGCATCTGAAGTGCCGTCAAGCTATCTTTTGGCAAAGTCTTCGGCCTCTTTTGTGTTCCAAAAGTGGAGCCGTGATGCATGTGTATTTGAATCAAGGTTGCGTAGAGCGCAGTCAGGTCACATGGCCAGTTCACTCCATTTTTTTAGAGTGTGGTGCAAATGTCATTTTAACATGCAACTTTCTGGTCTTCCATGGAGAGACGCTTATTTATGCCACAAGGTCAAAGAAGTTTTTTTTTTTTTGCCGTAACCCAATTCCACAGTGTTTTTGAACAATTTTTTGTAGTTGATGAGTAAAATGTCAGATGACCCTGACGTGATTTGAACACGCAACCTTCTGATCTGGAGTCAGACGCGCTACCGTTGCGCCACAAGGTCAATGAAACTTGAGTGCTCTGACCCTGTTCAGCACTCTTTTCGATCATGTATCTGTACTGGATCATGAAAAGTTTGATTTGATTTGGATGTGATTTCTAGGCACAATCTTCTGATGTGGAGTGAAACGCACAACCGTTGCGCAACAAGCTCTTGCTGCTGCATGTCAAACTAGATGCAGGAGGCAAAAACTGGCATTGTGTGTCATGTCTGCTTGCTCACTTTTGTTAAACCGTGGTTCTAATAACACGGAGGTTTCAGCTTTTGATCCCCATATGGGCTAGGTTCTCCAGCATCTGAAGTGCCGTCAAGCTATCTTTTGACAAAGTCTTCGGCCTCTTTTGTGTTCCAAAAGTGGAGCCGTGATGCATGTGTATTTGAATCAAGGTTGCGTAGAGCGCAGTCAGGTCACATGGCCAGTTCACTCCATTTTTTTAGAGTGTGGTGCAAATGTCATTTTAACATGCAACTTTCTGGTCTTCCATGGAGAGACGCTTATTTATGCCACAAGGTCAAAGAAGTTTTTTTTTTTTTGCCGTAACCCAATTCCACAGTGTTTTTGAACAATTTTTTGTAGTTGATGAGTAAAATGTCAGATGACCCTGACGTGATTTGAACACGCAACCTTCTGATCTGGAGTCAGACGCGCTACTGTTGCGCCACAAGGTCAATGAAACTTGAGTGCTCTGACCCTGTTCAGCACTCTTTTCGATCATGTATCTGTACTGGATCATGAAAAGTCTGATTTGATTTGGATGTGATTTCTAGGCACAATCTTCTGATGTGGAGTGAAACGCACAACCGTTGCGCAACAAGCTCTTGCTGCTGCATGTCAAACTAGATGCAGGAGGCAAAAACTGGCATTGTGTGTCATGTCTGCTTGCTCACTTTTGTTAAACCGTGGTTCTAATAACACGGAGGTTTCAGCTTTTGATCCCCATATGGGCTAGGTTCTCCAGCATCTGAAGTGCCGTCAAGCTATCTTTTGACAAAGTCTTCGGCCTCTTTTGGGTACCAAAAGTGGAGCCGTGATGCATGTGTATTTGAATCAAGGTTGCGTAGAGCGCAGTCAGGTCACATGGCCAGTTCACTCCATTTTTTTAGAGTGTGGTGCAAATGTCATTTTCACATGCAACTTTCTGGTCTTCCATTGAGAGACGCTTATTTATGCCACAAGGTCAAAGAAGTTTGTTTTTTTGCCGTAACCCAATTCCACAGTGTTTGAACAATTTTTTGTAGTTGATGAGTAAAATGTCAGATGACCCTGACGTGATTTGAACATGCAACCTTCTGATCTGGAGTCAGACGTGCTACCGTTGCGCCACAAGGTCAATGAAACTTGAGTGCTCTGACCCTGGTCAGCACTCTTTTCGATAATGTATCTGTACAGGATCATGAAAAGTCTGATTTGATTTGGATGTGATTTCTAGGCACAATCTTCTGATGTGGAGTGAAACGCACAACCGTTGCGCAACAAGCTCTTGCTGCTGCATGTCAAACTAGATGCAGGAGGCAAAAACTGGCATTGTCTGTCATGTCTGCTTGCTCACTTTTGTTAAACCGTGGTTCTAATAACACGGAGGTTTCAGCTTTTGATCCCCATATGGGCTATGTTCTCCAGCATCTGAAGTGCCGTCAAGCTATCTTTTGGCAAAGTCTTCGGCCTCTTTTGTGTTCCAAAAGTGGAGCCGTGATGCATGTGTATTTGAATCAAGGTTGCGTAGAGCGCAGTCAGGTCACATGGCCAGTTCACTCCATTTTTTTAGAGTGTGGTGCAAATGTCATTTTCACATGCAACTTTCTGGTCTTCCATTGAGAGACGCTTATTTATGCCACAAGGTCAAAGAAGTTTGTTTTTTTGCCGTAACCCAATTCCACAGTGTTTTTGAACAATTTTTTGTAGTTGATGAGTAAAATGTCAGATGACCCTGACGTGATTTGAACACGCAACCTTCTGATCTGGAGTCAGACGCGCTACCGTTGCGCCACAAGGTCAATGAAACTTGAGTGCTCTGACCCTGGTCAGCACTCTTTTCGATCATGTATCTGTACTGGATCATGAAAAGTCTGATTTGATTTGGATGTGATTTCTAGGCACAATCTTCTGATGTGGAGTGAAACGCACAACCGTTGCGCAACAAGCTCTTGCTGCTGCATGTCAAACTAGATGCAGGAGGCAAAAACTGGCATTGTGTGTCATGTCTGCTTGCTCACTTTTGTTAAACCATGGTTCTAATAACACTGAGGTTTCAGCTTTTGATCCCCATATGGGCTAGGTTCTCCAGCATCTGAAGTGCCGTCAAGCTATCTTTTGACAAAGTCTTCAGCCTCTTTTGGGTACCAAAAGTGGAGCCGTGATGCATGTGTATTTGAATCAAGGTTGCGTAGAGCGCAGTCATGTCACATGGCCAGTTCACTCCATTTTTTTAGAGTGTGGTGCAAATGTCATTTTCACATGCAACTTTCTGGTCTTCCATTGAGAGACGCTTATTTATGCCACAAGGTCAAAGAAGTTTTATTTTTTGCCGTAACCCAATTCCACAGTGTTTTTGAACAATTTTTTTGTAGTTGATGAGTAAAATGTCAGATGACCCTGACGTGATTTGAACACGCAACCTTCTGATGTGGAGTCAGACGCGCTACCGTTGCGCCACAAGGTCAATGAAACTTGAGTGCTCTGACCCTGTTCAGCACTCTTTTCGATCATGTATCTGTACTGGATCATGAAAAGTCTGATTTGATTTGGATGTGATTTCTAGGCACAATCTTCTGATGTGGAGTGAAACGCACAACCGTTGCGCAACAAGCTCTTGCTGCTGCATGTCAAACTAGATGCAGGAGGCAAAAACTGGCATTGTGTGTCATGTCTGCTTGCTCACTTTTGTTAAACCGTGGTTCTAATAACACCGAGGTTTCAGCTTTTGATCCCCATATGGGCTAGGTTCTCCAGCATCTGAAGTGCCGTCAAGCTATCTTTTGGCAAAGTCTTCGGCCTCTTTTGTGTTCCAAAAGTGGAGCCGTGATGCATGTGTATTTGAATCAAGGTTGCGTAGAGCGCAGTCAGGTCACATGGCCAGTTCACTCCATTTTTTTAGAGTGTGGTGCAAATGTCATTTTAACATGCAACTTTCTGGTCTTCCATGGAGAGACGCTTATTTATGCCACAAGGTCAAAGAAGTTTGTTTTTTTTTGCCGTAACCCAATTCCACAGTGTTTTTGAACAATTTTTTGTAGTTGATGAGTAAAATGTCAGATGACCCTGACGTGATTTGAACACGCAACCTTCTGATCTGGAGTCAGACGCGCTACCGTTGCGCCACAAGGTCAATGAAACTTGAGTGCTCTGACCCTGTTCAGCACTCTTTTCGATCATGTATCTGTACTGGATCATGAAAAGTTTGATTTGATTTGGATGTGATTTCTAGGCACAATCTTCTGATGTGGAGTGAAACGCACAACCGTTGCGCAACAAGCTCTTGCTGCTGCATGTCAAACTAGATGCAGGAGGCAAAAACTGGCATTGTGTGTCATGTCTGCTTGCTCACTTTTGTTAAACCGTGGTTCTAATAACACGGAGGTTTCAGCTTTTGATCCCCATATGGGCTAGGTTCTCCAGCATCTGAAGTGCCGTCAAGCTATCTTTTGACAAAGTCTTCGGCCTCTTTTGTGTTCCAAAAGTGGAGCCGTGATGCATGTGTATTTGAATCAAGGTTGCGTAGAGCGCAGTCAGGTCACATGGCCAGTTCACTCCATTTTTTTAGAGTGTGGTGCAAATGTCATTTTAACATGCAACTTTCTGGTCTTCCATGGAGAGACGCTTATTTATGCCACAAGGTCAAAGAAGTTTTTTTTTTTTGCCGTAACCCAATTCCACAGTGTTTTTGAACAATTTTTTGTAGTTGATGAGTAAAATGTCAGATGACCCTGACGTGATTTGAACACGCAACCTTCTGATCTGGAGTCAGACGCGCTACTGTTGCGCCACAAGGTCAATGAAACTTGAGTGCTCTGACCCTGTTCAGCACTCTTTTCGATCATGTATCTGTACTGGATCATGAAAAGTCTGATTTGATTTGGATGTGATTTCTAGGCACAATCTTCTGATGTGGAGTGAAACGCACAACCGTTGCGCAACAAGCTCTTGCTGCTGCATGTCAAACTAGATGCAGGAGGCAAAAACTGGCATTGTGTGTCATGTCTGCTTGCTCACTTTTGTTAAACCGTGGTTCTAATAACACGGAGGTTTCAGCTTTTGATCCCCATATGGGCTAGGTTCTCCAGCATCTGAAGTGCCGTCAAGCTATCTTTTGACAAAGTCTTCGGCCTCTTTTGGGTACCAAAAGTGGAGCCGTGATGCATGTGTATTTGAATCAAGGTTGCGTAGAGCGCAGTCAGGTCACATGGCCAGTTCACTCCATTTTTTTAGAGTGTGGTGCAAATGTCATTTTCACATGCAACTTTCTGGTCTTCCATTGAGAGACGCTTATTTATGCCACAAGGTCAAAGAAGTTTGTTTTTTTGCCGTAACCCAATTCCACAGTGTTTTTGAACAATTTTTTGTAGTTGATGAGTAAAATGTCAGATGACCCTGACGTGATTTGAACATGCAACCTTCTGATCTGGAGTCAGACGTGCTACCGTTGCGCCACAAGGTCAATGAAACTTGAGTGCTCTGACCCTGGTCAGCACTCTTTTCGATAATGTATCTGTACAGGATCATGAAAAGTCTGATTTGATTTGGATGTGATTTCTAGGCACAATCTTCTGATGTGGAGTGAAACGCACAACCGTTGCGCAACAAGCTCTTGCTGCTGCATGTCAAACTAGATGCAGGAGGCAAAAACTGGCATTGTCTGTCATGTCTGCTTGCTCACTTTTGTTAAACCGTGGTTCTAATAACACGGAGGTTTCAGCTTTTGATCCCCATAAGGGCTATGTTCTCCAGCATCTGAAGTGCCGTCAAGCTATCTTTTGGCAAAGTCTTCGGCCTCTTTTGTGTTCCAAAAGTGGAGCCGTGATGCATGTGTATTTGAATCAAGGTTGCGTAGAGCGCAGTCAGGTCACATGGCCAGTTCACTCCATTTTTTTAGAGTGTGGTGCAAATGTCATTTTCACATGCAACTTTCTGGTCTTCCATTGAGAGACGCTTATTTATGCCACAAGGTCAAAGAAGTTTGTTTTTTTGCCGTAACCCAATTCCACAGTGTTTTTGAACAATTTTTTGTAGTTGATGAGTAAAATGTCAGATGACCCTGACGTGATTTGAACACGCAACCTTCTGATCTGGAGTCAGACGCGCTACCGTTGCGCCACAAGGTCAATGAAACTTGAGTGCTCTGACCCTGGTCAGCACTCTTTTCGATCATGTATCTGTACTGGATCATGAAAAGTCTGATTTGATTTGGATGTGATTTCTAGGCACAATCTTCTGATGTGGAGTGAAACGCACAACCGTTGCGCAACAAGCTCTTGCTGCTGCATGTCAAACTAGATGCAGGAGGCAAAAACTGGCATTGTGTGTCATGTCTGCTTGCTCACTTTTGTTAAACCATGGTTCTAATAACACTGAGGTTTCAGCTTTTGATCCCCATATGGGCTAGGTTCTCCAGCATCTGAAGTGCCGTCAAGCTATCTTTTGACAAAGTCTTCAGCCTCTTTTGGGTACCAAAAGTGGAGCCGTGATGCATGTGTATTTGAATCAAGGTTGCGTAGAGCGCAGTCATGTCACATGGCCAGTTCACTCCATTTTTTTAGAGTGTGGTGCAAATGTCATTTTCACATGCAACTTTCTGGTCTTCCATTGAGAGACGCTTATTTATGCCACAAGGTCAAAGAAGTTTTATTTTTTGCCGTAACCCAATTCCACAGTGTTTTTGAACAATTTTTTTGTAGTTGATGAGTAAAATGTCAGATGACCCTGACGTGATTTGAACACGCAACCTTCTGATGTGGAGTCAGACGCGCTACCGTTGCGCCACAAGGTCAATGAAACTTGAGTGCTCTGACCCTGTTCAGCACTCTTTTCGATCATGTATCTGTACTGGATCATGAAAAGTCTGATTTGATTTGGATGTGATTTCTAGGCACAATCTTCTGATGTGGAGTGAAACGCACAACCGTTGCGCAACAAGCTCTTGCTGCTGCATGTCAAACTAGATGCAGGAGGCAAAAACTGGCATTGTGTGTCATGTCTGCTTGCTCACTTTTGTTAAACCGTGGTTCTAATAACACCGAGGTTTCAGCTTTTGATCCCCATATGGGCTAGGTTCTCCAGCATCTGAAGTGCCGTCAAGCTATCTTTTGGCAAAGTCTTCGGCCTCTTTTGTGTTCCAAAAGTGGAGCCGTGATGCATGTGTATTTGAATCAAGGTTGCGTAGAGCGCAGTCAGGTCACATGGCCAGTTCACTCCATTTTTTTAGAGTGTGGTGCAAATGTCATTTTAACATGCAACTTTCTGGTCTTCCATGGAGAGACGCTTATTTATGCCACAAGGTCAAAGAAGTTTTTTTTTTTTTGCCGTAACCCAATTCCACAGTGTTTTTGAACAATTTTTTGTAGTTGATGAGTAAAATGTCAGATGACCCTGACGTGATTTGAACACGCAACCTTCTGATCTGGAGTCAGACGCGCTACCGTTGCGCCACAAGGTCAATGAAACTTGAGTGCTCTGACCCTGTTCAGCACTCTTTTCGATCATGTATCTGTACTGGATCATGAAAAGTTTGATTTGATTTGGATGTGATTTCTAGGCACAATCTTCTGATGTGGAGTGAAACGCACAACCGTTGCGCAACAAGCTCTTGCTGCTGCATGTCAAACTAGATGCAGGAGGCAAAAACTGGCATTGTGTGTCATGTCTGCTTGCTCACTTTTGTTAAACCGTGGTTCTAATAACACGGAGGTTTCAGCTTTTGATCCCCATATGGGCTAGGTTCTCCAGCATCTGAAGTGCCGTCAAGCTATCTTTTGACAAAGTCTTCGGCCTCTTTTGTGTTCCAAAAGTGGAGCCGTGATGCATGTGTATTTGAATCAAGATTGCGTAGAGCGCAGTCAGGTCACATGGCCAGTTCACTCCATTTTTTTAGAGTGTGGTGCAAATGTCATTTTAACATGCAACTTTCTGGTCTTCCATGGAGAGACGCTTATTTATGCCACAAGGTCAAAGAAGTTTTTTTTTTTTTGCCGTAACCCAATTCCACAGTGTTTTTGAACAATTTTTTGTAGTTGATGAGTAAAATGTCAGATGACCCTGACGTGATTTGAACACGCAACCTTCTGATCTGGAGTCAGACGCGCTACTGTTGCGCCACAAGGTCAATGAAACTTGAGTGCTCTGACCCTGTTCAGCACTCTTTTCGATCATGTATCTGTACTGGATCATGAAAAGTCTGATTTGATTTGGATGTGATTTCTAGGCACAATCTTCTGATGTGGAGTGAAACGCACAACCGTTGCGCAACAAGCTCTTGCTGCTGCATGTCAAACTAGATGCAGGAGGCAAAAACTGGCATTGTGTGTCATGTCTGCTTGCTCACTTTTGTTAAACCGTGGTTCTAATAACACGGAGGTTTCAGCTTTTGATCCCCATATGGGCTAGGTTCTCCAGCATATGAAGTGCCGTCAAGCTATCTTTTGACAAAGTCTTCGGCCTCTTTTGGGTACCAAAAGTGGAGCCGTGATGCATGTGTATTTGAATCAAGGTTGCGTAGAGCGCAGTCAGGTCACATGGCCAGTTCACTCCATTTTTTTAGAGTGTGGTGCAAATGTCATTTTCACATGCAACTTTCTGGTCTTCCATTGAGAGACGCTTATTTATGCCACAAGGTCAAAGAAGTTTGTTTTTTTGCCGTAACCCAATTCCACAGTGTTTTTGAACAATTTTTTGTAGTTGATGAGTAAAATGTCAGATGACCCTGACGTGATTTGAACACGCAACCTTCTGATCCGGAGTCAGATGCGCTACCGTTGCGCCACAAGGTCAATGAAACTTGAGTGCTGTGACCCTGGTCAGCACTCTTTTCGATCATGTATCTGTACAGGATCATGAAAAGTCTGATTTGATTTGGATGTGATTTCTAGGCACAATCTTCTGATGTGGAGTGAAACGCACAACCGTTGCGCAACAAGCTCTTGCTGCTTCATGTCAAACTAGATGCAGGAGGCAAAAACTGGCATTGTGTGTCATGTCTGCTTGCTCACTTTTGTTAAACCGTGGTTCTAATAACACGGAGGTTTCAGCTTTTGATCCCCATATGGGCTAGGTTCTCCAGCATCTGAAGTGCCGTCAAGCTATCTTTTGACAAAGTCTTCGGCCTCTTTTAGGTGCCAAAAGTGGAGCCGTGATGCATGTGTATTTGAATCAAGGTTGCGTAGAGCGCAGTCAGGTCACATGGCCAGTTCACTCCATTTTTTTAGAGTGTGGTGCAAATGTCATTTTCACATGCAACTTTCTGGTCTTCCATTGAGAGACGCTTATTTATGCCACAAGGTCAAAGAAGTGTGTTTTTTTGCCGTAACCCAATTCCACAGTGTTTTTGAACAATTTTTTGTAGTTGATGAGTAAAATGTCAGATGACCCTGACGTGATTTGAACACGCAACCTTCTGATCCGGAGTCAGATGCGCTACCGTTGCGCCACAAGGTCAATGAAACTTGAGTGCTCTGACCCTGTTCAGCACTCTTTTCGATCATGTATCTGTAGTGGATCATGAAAAGTCTGATTTGATTTGGATGTGATTTCTAGGCACAATCTTCTGATGTGGAGTGAAACGCACAACCGTTGCGCAACAAGCTCTTGCTGCTTCATGTCAAACTAGATGCAGGAGGCAAAAACTGGCATTGTGTGTCATGTCTGCTTGCTCACTTTTGTTAAACCGTGGTTCTAATAACACGGAGGTTTCAGCTTTTGATCCCCATATGGGCTAGGTTCTCCAGCATCTGAAGTGCCGTCAAGCTATCTTTTGACAAAGTCTTCGGCCTCTTTTAGGTGCCAAAAGTGGAGCCGTGATGCATGTGTATTTGAATCAAGGTTGCGTAGAGCGCAGTCAGGTCACATGGCCAGTTCACTCCATTTTTTTAGAGTCTGGTGCAAATGTCATTTTCACATGCAACTTTCTGGTCTTCCATTGAGAGACGCTTATTTATGCCACAAGGTCAAAGAAGTTTGTTTTTTTGCCGTAACCCAATTCCACAGTGTTTTTGAACAATTTTTTGTAGTTGATGAGTAAAATGTCAGATGACCCTGACGTGATTTGAACACGCAACCTTCTGATCTGGAGTCAGACGCGCTACCGTTGCGCCACAAGGTCAATGAAACTTGAGTGCTCTGACCCTGTTCAGCACTCTTTTCGATCATGTATCTGTACTGGATCATGAAAAGTCTGATTTGATTTGGATGTGATTTCTAGGCACAATCTTCTGATGTGGAGTGAAACGCACAACCGTTGCGCAACAAGCTCTTGCTGCTGCATGTCAAACTAGATGCAGGAGGCAAAAACTGGCATTGTGTGTCATGTCTGCTTGCTCACTTTTGTTAAACCATGGTTCTAATAACACTGAGGTTTCAGCTTTTGATCCCCATATGGGCTAGGTTCTCCAGCATCTGAAGTGCCGTCAAGCTATCTTTTGACAAAGTCTTCAGCCTCTTTTGGGTACCAAAAGTGGAGCCGTGATGCATGTGTATTTGAATCAAGGTTGCGTAGAGCGCAGTCATGTCACATGGCCAGTTCACTCCATTTTTTTAGAGTGTGGTGCAAATGTCATTTTCACATGCAACTTTCTGGTCTTCCATTGAGAGACGCTTATTTATGCCACAAGGTCAAAGAAGTTTTATTTTTTGCCGTAACCCAATTCCACAGTGTTTTTGAACAATTTTTTTGTAGTTGATGAGTAAAATGTCAGATGACCCTGACGTGATTTGAACACGCAACCTTCTGATGTGGAGTCAGACGCGCTACCGTTGCGCCACAAGGTCAATGAAACTTGAGTGCTCTGACCCTGTTCAGCACTCTTTTCGATCATGTATCTGTACTGGATCATGAAAAGTCTGATTTGATTTGGATGTGATTTCTAGGCACAATCTTCTGATGTGGAGTGAAACGCACAACCGTTGCGCAACAAGCTCTTGCTGCTGCATGTCAAACTAGATGCAGGAGGCAAAAACTGGCATTGTGTGTCATGTCTGCTTGCTCACTTTTGTTAAACCGTGGTTCTAATAACACCGAGGTTTCAGCTTTTGATCCCCATATGGGCTAGGTTCTCCAGCATCTGAAGTGCCGTCAAGCTATCTTTTGGCAAAGTCTTCGGCCTCTTTTGTGTTCCAAAAGTGGAGCCGTGATGCATGTGTATTTGAATCAAGGTTGCGTAGAGCGCAGTCAGGTCACATGGCCAGTTCACTCCATTTTTTTAGAGTGTGGTGCAAATGTCATTTTAACATGCAACTTTCTGGTCTTCCATGGAGAGACGCTTATTTATGCCACAAGGTCAAAGAAGTTTTTTTTTTTTTGCCGTAACCCAATTCCACAGTGTTTTTGAACAATTTTTTGTAGTTGATGAGTAAAATGTCAGATGACCCTGACGTGATTTGAACACGCAACCTTCTGATCTGGAGTCAGACGCGCTACCGTTGCGCCACAAGGTCAATGAAACTTGAGTGCTCTGACCCTGTTCAGCACTCTTTTCGATCATGTATCTGTACTGGATCATGAAAAGTTTGATTTGATTTGGATGTGATTTCTAGGCACAATCTTCTGATGTGGAGTGAAACGCACAACCGTTGCGCAACAAGCTCTTGCTGCTGCATGTCAAACTAGATGCAGGAGGCAAAAACTGGCATTGTGTGTCATGTCTGCTTGCTCACTTTTGTTAAACCGTGGTTCTAATAACACGGAGGTTTCAGCTTTTGATCCCCATATGGGCTAGGTTCTCCAGCATCTGAAGTGCCGTCAAGCTATCTTTTGACAAAGTCTTCGGCCTCTTTTGTGTTCCAAAAGTGGAGCCGTGATGCATGTGTATTTGAATCAAGATTGCGTAGAGCGCAGTCAGGTCACATGGCCAGTTCACTCCATTTTTTTAGAGTGTGGTGCAAATGTCATTTTAACATGCAACTTTCTGGTCTTCCATGGAGAGACGCTTATTTATGCCACAAGGTCAAAGAAGTTTTTTTTTTTTTGCCGTAACCCAATTCCACAGTGTTTTTGAACAATTTTTTGTAGTTGATGAGTAAAATGTCAGATGACCCTGACGTGATTTGAACACGCAACCTTCTGATCTGGAGTCAGACGCGCTACCGTTGCGCCACAAGGTCAATGAAACTTGAGTGCTCTGACCCTGTTCAGCACTCTTTTCGATCATGTATCTGTACTGGATCATGAAAAGTCTGATTTGATTTGGATGTGATTTCTAGGCACAATCTTCTGATGTGGAGTGAAACGCACAACCGTTGCGCAACAAGCTCTTGCTGCTGCATGTCAAACTAGATGCAGGAGGCAAAAACTGGCATTGTGTGTCATGTCTGCTTGCTCACTTTTGTTAAACCGTGGTTCTAATAACACGGAGGTTTCAGCTTTTGATCCCCATATGGGCTAGGTTCTCCAGCATATGAAGTGCCGTCAAGCTATCTTTTGACAAAGTCTTCGGCCTCTTTTGGGTACCAAAAGTGGAGCCGTGATGCATGTGTATTTGAATCAAGGTTGCGTAGAGCGCAGTCAGGTCACATGGCCAGTTCACTCCATTTTTTTAGAGTGTGGTGCAAATGTCATTTTCACATGCAACTTTCTGGTCTTCCATTGAGAGACGCTTATTTATGCCACAAGGTCAAAGAAGTTTGTTTTTTTGCCGTAACCCAATTCCACAGTGTTTTTGAACAATTTTTTGTAGTTGATGAGTAAAATGTCAGATGACCCTGACGTGATTTGAACATGCAACCTTCTGATCTGGAGTCAGACGTGCTACCGTTGCGCCACAAGGTCAATGAAACTTGAGTGCTCTGACCCTGGTCAGCACTCTTTTCGATAATGTATCTGTACAGGATCATGAAAAGTCTGATTTGATTTGGATGTGATTTCTAGGCACAATCTTCTGATGTGGAGTGAAACGCACAACCGTTGCGCAACAAGCTCTTGCTGCTGCATGTCAAACTAGATGCAGGAGGCAAAAACTGGCATTGTCTGTCATGTCTGCTTGCTCACTTTTGTTAAACCGTGGTTCTAATAACACGGAGGTTTCAGCTTTTGATCCCCATATGGGCTATGTTCTCCAGCATCTGAAGTGCCGTCAAGCTATCTTTTGGCAAAGTCTTCGGCCTCTTTTGTGTTCCAAAAGTGGAGCCGTGATGCATGTGTATTTGAATCAAGGTTGCGTAGAGCGCAGTCAGGTCACATGGCCAGTTCACTCCATTTTTTTAGAGTGTGGTGCAAATGTCATTTTCACATGCAACTTTCTGGTCTTCCATTGAGAGACGCTTATTTATGCCACAAGGTCAAAGAAGTTTGTTTTTTTGCCGTAACCCAATTCCACAGTGTTTTTGAACAATTTTTTGTAGTTGATGAGTAAAATGTCAGATGACCCTGACGTGATTTGAACACGCAACCTTCTGATCCGGAGTCAGATGCGCTACCGTTGCGCCACAAGGTCAATGAAACTTGAGTGCTCTGACCCTGTTCAGCACTCTTTTCGATCATGTATCTGTAGTGGATCATGAAAAGTCTGATTTGATTTGGATGTGATTTCTAGGCACAATCTTCTGATGTGGAGTGAAACGCACAACCGTTGCGCAACAAGCTCTTGCTGCTTCATGTCAAACTAGATGCAGGAGGCAAAAACTGGCATTGTGTGTCATGTCTGCTTGCTCACTTTTGTTAAACCGTGGTTCTAATAACACGGAGGTTTCAGCTTTTGATCCCCATATGGGCTAGGTTCTCCAGCATCTGAAGTGCCGTCAAGCTATCTTTTGACAAAGTCTTCGGCCTCTTTTAGGTGCCAAAAGTGGAGCCGTGATGCATGTGTATTTGAATCAAGGTTGCGTAGAGCGCAGTCAGGTCACATGGCCAGTTCACTCCATTTTTTTAGAGTGTGGTGCAAATGTCATTTTCACATGCAACTTTCTGGTCTTCCATTGAGAGACGCTTATTTATGCCACAAGGTCAAAGAAGTGTGTTTTTTTGCCGTAACCCAATTCCACAGTGTTT
Organism: Eleutherodactylus coqui; assembly: GCF_035609145.1. Classification (NCBI taxonomy): domain Eukaryota; kingdom Metazoa; phylum Chordata; class Amphibia; order Anura; family Eleutherodactylidae; genus Eleutherodactylus; species Eleutherodactylus coqui. Next base: position 320,848,706 of record NC_089838.1, on the reverse strand, counting down.
TTGAACAATTTTTTGTAGTTGATGAGTAAAATGTCAGATGACCCTGACGTGATTTGAACACGCAACCTTCTGATCCGGAGTCAGATGCGCTACCGTTGCGCCACAAGGTCAATGAAACTTGAGTGCTCTGACCCTGTTCAGCACTCTTTTCGATCATGTATCTGTAGTGGATCATGAAAAGTCTGATTTGATTTGGATGTGATTTCTAGGCACAATCTTCTGATGTGGAGTGAAACGCACAACCGTTGCGCAACAAGCTCTTGCTGCTTCATGTCAAACTAGATGCAGGAGGCAAAAACTGGCATTGTGTGTCATGTCTGCTTGCTCACTTTTGTTAAAGCGTGGTTCTAATAACACGGAGGTTTCAGCTTTTGATCCCCATATGGGCTAGGTTCTCCAGCATCTGAAGTGCCGTCAAGCTATCTTTTGACAAAGTCTTCGGCCTCTTTTAGGTGCCAAAAGTGGAGCCGTGATGCATGTGTATTTGAATCAAGGTTGCGTAGAGCGCAGTCAGGTCACATGGCCAGTTCACTCCATTTTTTTAGAGTCTGGTGCAAATGTCATTTTCACATGCAACTTTCTGGTCTTCCATTGAGAGACGCTTATTTATGCCACAAGGTCAAAGAAGTTTGTTTTTTTGCCGTAACCCAATTCCACAGTGTTTTTGAACAATTTTTTGTAGTTGATGAGTAAAATGTCAGATGACCCTGACGTGATTTGAACACGCAACCTTCTGATCTGGAGTCAGACGCGCTACCGTTGCGCCACAAGGTCAATGAAACTTGAGTGCTCTGACCCTGTTCAGCACTCTTTTCGATCATGTATCTGTACTGGATCATGAAAAGTCTGATTTGATTTGGATGTGATTTCTAGGCACAATCTTCTGATGTGGAGTGAAACGCACAACCGTTGCGCAACAAGCTCTTGCTGCTGCATGTCAAACTAGATGCAGGAGGCAAAAACTGGCATTGTGTGTCATGTCTGCTTGCTCACTTTTGTTAAACCGTGGTTCTAATAACACGGAGGTTTCAGCTTTTGATCCCCATATGGGCTATGTTCTCCAGCATCTGAAGTGCCTTCAAGCTATCTTTTGACAAAGTCTTCGGCCTCTTTTGGGTACCAAAAGTGGAGCCGTAATGCATGTGTATTTGAATCAAGGTTGCGTAGAGCGCAGTCATGTCACATGGCCCATTCACTCCATTTTTTTAGAGTGTGGTGCAAATGTCATTTTCACATGCAACTTTCTGGTCTTCCATTGAGAGACGCTTATTTATGCCACAAGGTCAAAGAAGTGTGTTTTTTTGCCGTAACCCAATTCCACAGTGTTTTTGAACAATTTTTTGTAGTTGATGAGTAAAATGTCAGATGACCCTGACGTGATTTGAACACGCAACCTTCTGATCTGGAGTCAGACGCGCTACCGTTGCGCCACAAGGTCAATGAAACTTGAGTGCTCTGACCCTGTTCAGCACTCTTTTCGATCATGTATCTGTACTGGATCATGAAAAGTCTGATTTGATTTGGATGTGATTTCTAGGCACAATCTTCTGATGTGGAGTGAAACGCACAACCGTTGCGCAACAAGCTCTTGCTGCTGCATGTCAAACTAGATGCAGGAGGCAAAAACTGGCATTGTGTGTCATGTCTGCTTGCTGATTTTTGTTAAACCGTGGTTCTAATAACACGGAGGTTTCAGCTTTTGATCCCCATATGGGCTAGGTTCTCCAGCATCTGAAGTGCCGTCAAGCTATCTTTTGACAAAGTCTTCGGCCTCTTTTGGGTGCCAAAAGTGGAGCCGTGATGCATGTGTATTTGAATCAAGGTTGCGTAGAGCGCAGTCATGTCACATGGCCAGTTCACTCCATTTTTTTAGAGTGTGGTGCAAATGTCATTTTAACATGCAACTTTCTGGTCTTCCATGGAGAGACGCTTATTTATGCCACAAGGTCAAAGAAGTTTGTTTTTTGCCGTAACCCAATTCCACAGTGTTTTTGAGCAATTTTTTGTAGTTGATGAGTAAAATGTCAGATGACCCTGACGTGATTTGAACACGCAACCTTCTGATCTGGAGTTAGACGCGCTACCGTTGCGCCACAAGGTCAATGGAACTTGAGTGCTCTGACCCTGTTCAGCACTCTTTTCGATCATGTATCTGTACTGGTTCATGAAAAGTCTGATTTGATTTGGATGTGATTTCTAGGCACAATCTTCTGTTGTGGAGTGAAACGCACAACCGTTGCGCAACAAGCTCTTGCTGCTGCATGTCAAACTAGATGCAGGAGGCAAAAACTGGCATTGTGTGTCATGTCTGCTTGCTCATTTTTGTTAAACCGTGGTTCTAATAACACGGAGGTTTCAGCTTTTGATCCCCATATGGGCTAGGTTCTCCAGCATCTGAAGTGCCGTCAAGCTATCTTTTGACAAAGTCTTCGGCCTCTTTTAGGTGTCAAAAGTGGAGCCGTGATGCATGTGTATTTGAATCAAGATTGCGTAGAGCGCAGTCATGTCACATGGCCAGTTCACTCCATTTTTTTAGAGTCTGGTGCAAATGTCATTTTAACATGCAACTTTCTGGTCTTCCATTGAGAGACGCTTATTTATGCCACAAGGTCAAAGAAGTTTGCTTTTTTGCCGTAACCCAATTCCACAGTGTTTTTGAACAATTTTTTGTAGTTGATGAGTAAAATGTCAGATGACCCTGACGTGATTTGAACACGCAACCTTCTGATCTGGAGTCAGACGCGCTACTGTTGCGCCACAAGGTCAATGAAACTTGAGTGCTCTGACCCTGTTCAGCACTCTTTTCGATCATGTATCTGTACTGGATCATGAAAAGTCTGATTTGATTTGGATGTGATTTCTAGGCACAATCTTCTGATGTGGAGTGAAACGCACAACCGTTGCGCAACAAGCTCTTGCTGCTGCATGTCAAACTAGATGCAGGAGGCAAAAACTGGCATTGTGTGTCATGTCTGCTTGCTCACTTTTGTTAAACCGTGGTTCTAATAACACGGAGGTTTCAGCTTTTGATCCCCATATGGGCTAGGTTCTCCAGCATATGAAGTGCCGTCAAGCTATCTTTTGACAAAGTCTTCGGCCTCTTTTGGGTACCAAAAGTGGAGCCGTGATGCATGTGTATTTGAATCAAGGTTGCGTAGAGCGCAGTCAGGTCACATGGCCAGTTCACTGCATTTTTTTAGAGTGTGGTGCAAATGTCATTTTCACATGCAACTTTCTGGTCTTCCATTGAGAGACGCTTATTTATGCCACAAGGTCAAAGAAGTTTGTTTTTTTGCCGTAACCCAATTCCACAGTGTTTTTGAACAATTTTTTGTAGTTGATGAGTAAAATGTCAGATGACCCTGACGTGATTTGAACATGCAACCTTCTGATCTGGAGTCAGACGTGCTACCGTTGCGCCACAAGGTCAATGAAACTTGAGTGCTCTGACCCTGGTCAGCACTCTTTTCGATAATGTATCTGTACAGGATCATGAAAAGTCTGATTTGATTTGGATGTGATTTCTAGGCACAATCTTCTGATGTGGAGTGAAACGCACAACCGTTGCGCAACAAGCTCTTGCTGCTGCATGTCAAACTAGATGCAGGAGGCAAAAACTGGCATTGTCTGTCATGTCTGCTTGCTCACTTTTGTTAAACCGTGGTTCTAATAACACGGAGGTTTCAGCTTTTGATCCCCATATGGGCTATGTTCTCCAGCATCTGAAGTGCCGTCAAGCTATCTTTTGGCAAAGTCTTCGGCCTCTTTTGTGTTCCAAAAGTGGAGCCGTGATGCATGTGTATTTGAATCAAGGTTGCGTAGAGCGCAGTCAGGTCACATGGCCAGTTCACTCCATTTTTTTAGAGTGTGGTGCAAATGTCATTTTCACATGCAACTTTCTGGTCTTCCATTGAGAGACGCTTATTTATGCCACAAGGTCAAAGAAGTTTGTTTTTTTGCCGTAACCCAATTCCACAGTGTTTTTGAACAATTTTTTGTAGTTGATGAGTAAAATGTCAGATGACCCTGACGTGATTTGAACACGCAACCTTCTGATCCGGAGTCAGATGCGCTACCGTTGCGCCACAAGGTCAATGAAACTTGAGTGCTCTGACCCTGTTCAGCACTCTTTTCGATCATGTATCTGTAGTGGATCATGAAAAGTCTGATTTGATTTGGATGTGATTTCTAGGCACAATCTTCTGATGTGGAGTGAAACGCACAACCGTTGCGCAACAAGCTCTTGCTGCTTCATGTCAAACTAGATGCAGGAGGCAAAAACTGGCATTGTGTGTCATGTCTGCTTGCTCACTTTTGTTAAACCGTGGTTCTAATAACACGGAGGTTTCAGCTTTTGATCCCCATATGGGCTAGGTTCTCCAGCATCTGAAGTGCCGTCAAGCTATCTTTTGACAAAGTCTTCGGCCTCTTTTAGGTGCCAAAAGTGGAGCCGTGATGCATGTGTATTTGAATCAAGGTTGCGTAGAGCGCAGTCAGGTCACATGGCCAGTTCACTCCATTTTTTTAGAGTGTGGTGCAAATGTCATTTTCACATGCAACTTTCTGGTCTTCCATTGAGAGACGCTTATTTATGCCACAAGGTCAAAGAAGTGTGTTTTTTTGCCGTAACCCAATTCCACAGTGTTTTTGAACAATTTTTTGTAGTTGATGAGTAAAATGTCAGATGACCCTGACGTGATTTGAACACGCAACCTTCTGATCCGGAGTCAGATGCGCTACCGTTGCGCCACAAGGTCAATGAAACTTGAGTGCTCTGACCCTGTTCAGCACTCTTTTCGATCATGTATCTGTAGTGGATCATGAAAAGTCTGATTTGATTTGGATGTGATTTCTAGGCACAATCTTCTGATGTGGAGTGAAACGCACAACCGTTGCGCAACAAGCTCTTGCTGCTTCATGTCAAACTAGATGCAGGAGGCAAAAACTGGCATTGTGTGTCATGTCTGCTTGCTCACTTTTGTTAAACCGTGGTTCTAATAACACGGAGGTTTCAGCTTTTGATCCCCATATGGGCTAGGTTCTCCAGCATCTGAAGTGCCGTCAAGCTATCTTTTGACAAAGTCTTCGGCCTCTTTTAGGTGCCAAAAGTGGAGCCGTGATGCATGTGTATTTGAATCAAGGTTGCGTAGAGCGCAGTCAGGTCACATGGCCAGTTCACTCCATTTTTTTAGAGTCTGGTGCAAATGTCATTTTCACATGCAACTTTCTGGTCTTCCATTGAGAGACGCTTATTTATACCACAAGGTCAAAGAAGTTTGTTTTTTTGCCGTAACCCAATTCCACAGTGTTTTTGAACAATTTTTTGTAGTTGATGAGTAAAATGTCAGATGACCCTGACGTGATTTGAACACGCAACCTTCTGATCTGGAGTCAGACGCGCTACCGTTGCGCCACAAGGTCAATGAAACTTGAGTGCGCTGACCCTGTTCAGCACTCTTTTCGATCATGTATCTGTACTGGATCATGAAAAGTCTGATTTGATTTGGATGTGATTTCTAGGCACAATCTTCTGATGTGGAGTGAAACGCACAACCGTTGCGCAACAAGCTCTTGCTGCTGCATGTCAAACTTGATGCAGGAGGCAAAAACTGGCATTGTGTGTCATGTCTGCTTGCTCACTTTTGTTAAACCGTGGTTCTAATAACACGGAGGTTTCAGCTTTTGATCCCCATATGGGCTATGTTCTCCAGCATCTGAAGTGCCTTCAAGCTATCTTTTGACAAAGTCTTCGGCCTCTTTTGGGTACCAAAAGTGGAGCCGTGATGCATGTGTATTTGAATCAAGGTTGCGTAGAGCGCAGTCATGTCACATGGCCCATTCACTCCATTTTTTTAGAGTGTGGTGCAAATGTCATTTTCACATGCAACTTTCTGGTCTTCCATTGAGAGACGCTTATTTATGCCACAAGGTCAAAGAAGTTTGTTTTTTTGCCGTAACCCAATTCCATAGTGTTTTTGAACAATTTTTTGTAGTTGATGAGTAAAATGTCAGATGACCCTGACGTGATTTGAACACGCAATCCTCTGATCTAAAGTCAGATGCGCTACCGTTGCGCCACAAGGTCAATGAAACTTGAGTGCTCTGACCCTGTTCAGCACTCTTTTCGACCATGTATCTGTACTGGATCATGAAAAGTCTGATTTGATTTGGATGTGATTTCTAGGCACAATCTTCTGAAGTGGAGTGAAACACACAACCGTTGCGCAACAAGCTCTTGCTGCTGCATGTCAAACTAGATGCAGGAGGCAAAAACTGGCATTGTGTGTCATGTCTGCTTGCTCACTTTTGTTAAACCGTGGTTCTAATAACACAGAGGTTTCAGCTTTTGATCCCCATATGGGCTAGGTTCTCCAGCATCTGAAGTGCCGTCAAGCTATCTTTTGACAAAGTCTTCGGCCTCTTTTGGGTGCCAAAAGTGGAGCCGTGATGCATGTGTATTTGAATCAAGGTTGCGTAGAGCGCAGTCATGTCACATGGCCAGTTCACTCCATTTTTTTAGAGTCTGGTGCAAATGTCATTTTAACATGCAACTTTCTGGTCTTCCATTGAGAGACGCTTATTTATGCCACAAGGTGAAAGAAGTGTGTTTTTTTGCCGTAACCCAATTCCACAGTGTTTTTGAACAATTTTTTGTAGTTGATGAGTAAAATGTCAGATGACCCTGACGTGATTTGAACACGCAACCTTCTGATCTGGAGTCAGACGCGCTACCGTTGCGCCACAAGGTCAATGAAACTTGAGTGCTCTGACCCTGTTCAGCACTCTTTTCGATCATGTATCTGTACTGGATCATGAAAAGTCTGATTTGATTTGGATGTGATTTCTAGGCACAATCTTCTGATGTGGAGTGAAACGCACAACCGTTGCGCAACAAGCTCTTGCTGCTGCATGTCAAACTAGATGCAGGAGGCAAAAACTGGCATTGTGTCATGTCTGCTTGCTGATTTTTGTTAAACCGTGGTTCTAATAACACGGAGGTTTCAGCTTTTGATCCCCATATGGGCTAGGTTCTCCAGCATCTGAAGTGCCGTCAAGCTATCTTTTGACAAAGTCTTCGGCCTCTTTTGGGTGCCAAAAGTGGAGCCGTGATGCATGTGTATTTGAATCAAGGTTGCGTAGAGCGCAGTCATGTCACATGGCCAGTTCACTCCATTTTTTTAGAGTGTGGTGCAAATGTCATTTTAACATGCAACTTTCTGGTCTTCCATGGAGAGACGCTTATTTATGCCACAAGGTCAAAGAAGTTTGTTTTTTGCCGTAACCCAATTCCACAGTGTTTTTGAGCAATTTTTTGTAGTTGATGAGTAAAATGTCAGATGACCCTGACGTGATTTGAACACGCAACCTTCTGATCTGGAGTTAGACGCGCTACCGTTGCGCCACAAGGTCAATGGAACTTGAGTGCTCTGACCCTGTTCAGCACTCTTTTCGATCATGTATCTGTACTGGTTCATGAAAAGTCTGATTTGATTTGGATGTGATTTCTAGGCACAATCTTCTGTTGTGGAGTGAAACGCACAACCGTTGCGCAACAAGCTCTTGCTGCTGCATGTCAAACTAGATGCAGGAGGCAAAAACTGGCATTGTGTGTCATGTCTGCTTGCTCACTTTTGTTAAACCGTGGTTCTAATAACACAGAGGTTTCAGCTTTTGATCCCCATATGGGCTATGTTCTCTAGCATCTGAAGTGCCGTCAAGCTATCTTTTGGCAAAGTCTTCGGCCTCTTTTGGGTGCCAAAAGTGGAGCCGTGATGCATGTGTATTTGAATCAAGGTTGCGTAGAGCGCAGTCATGTCACATGGCCCGTTCACTCCATTTTTTTAGAGTGTGGTGCAAATGTCATTTTCACATGCAACTTTCTGGTCTTCCATTGAGAGACGCTTATTTATGCCACAAGGTCAAAGAAGTTTGTTTTTTTGCCGTAACCCAATTCCACAGTGTTTTTGAACAATTTTTTGTAGTTGATGAGTAAAATGTCAGATGACCCTGACGTGATTTGAACACGCAACCTTCTGATCTGGAGTCAGATGCGCTACTGTTGCGCCACAAGGTCAATGAAACTTGAGTGCTCTGACCCTGTTCAGCACTCTTTTCGACCATGTATCTGTACTGGATCATGAAAAGTCTGATTTGATTTGGATGTGATTTCTAGGCACAATCTTCTGATGTGGAGTGAAACGCACAACCGTTGCGCAACAAGCTCTTGCTGCTGCATGTCAAACTAGATGCAGGAGGCAAAAACTGGCATTGTGTGTCATGTCTGCTTGCTCATTTTTGTTAAACCGTGGTTCTAATAACACGGAGGTTTCAGCTTTTGATCCCCATATGGGCTAGGTTCTCCAGCATCTGAAGTGCCGTCAAGCTATCTTTTGACAAAGTCTTCGGCCTCTTTTAGGTGTCAAAAGTGGAGCCGTGATGCATGTGTATTTGAATCAAGGTTGCGTAGAGCGCAGTCATGTCACATGGCCAGTTCACTCCATTTTTTTAGAGTCTGGTGCAAATGTCATTTTAACATGCAACTTTCTGGTCTTCCATTGAGAGACGCTTATTTATGCCACAAGGTCAAAGAAGTTTGCTTTTTTGCCGTAACCCAATTCCACAGTGTTTTTGAACAATTTTTTGTAGTTGATGAGTAAAATGTCAGATGACCCTGACGTGATTTGAACACGCAACCTTCTGATCTGGAGTCAGACGTGCTACCGTTGCGCCACAAGGTCAAGGAAACTTGAGTGCTCTGACCCTGTTCAGCACTCTTTTCGATCATGTATCTGTACTGGATCATGAAAAGTCTGATTTGATTTGGATGTGATTTCTAGGCACAATCTTCTGATGTGGAGTGAAACGCACAACCGTTGCGCAACAAGCTCTTGCTGCTGCATGTCAAACTAGATGCAGGAGGCAAAAACTGGCATTGTGTGTCATGTCTGCTTGCTCACTTTTGTTAAACCGTGGTTCTAATAACACGGAGGTTTCAGCTTTTGATCCCCATATGGGCTAGGTTCTCCAGCATCTGAAGTGCCGTCAAGCTATCTTTTGACAATGTCTTCGGCCTCTTTTAGGTGCCAAAAGTGGAGCCGTGATGCATGTGTATTTGAATCAAGGTTGCGTAGAGCGCAGTCATGTCACATGGCCCGTTCACTCCATTTTTTTAGAGTGTGGTGCAAATGTCATTTTCACATGCAACTTTCTGGTCTTCCATTGAGAGACGCTTATTTATGCCACAAGGTCAAAGAAGTTTGTTTTTTTGCCGTAACCCAATTCCACAGTGTTTTTGAACAATTTTTTGTAGTTGATGAGTAAAATGTCAGATGACCCTGACGTGATTTGAACACGCAACCTTCTGATCTGGAGTCAGACGCGCTACCGTTGCGCCACAAGGTCAATGAAACTTGAGTGCTCTGACCCTGTTCAGCACTCTTTTCGATCATGTATCTGTACTGGATCATGAAAAGTCTGATTTGATTTGGATGTGATTTCTAGGCACAATCTTCTGATGTGGAGTGAAACGCCCAACCGTTGCACAACAAGCTCTTGCTGCTGCATGTCAAACTAGATGCAGGAGGCAAAAACTGGCATTGTGTGTCATGTCTGCTTGCTCACTTTTGTTAAACCGTGGTTCTAATAACACAGAGGTTTCAGCTTTTGATCCCCATATGGGCTAGGTTCTCCAGCATCTGAAGTGCCGTCAAGCTATCTTTTGACAAAGTCTTCAGCCTCTTTTGGGTGCCAAAAGTGGAGCCGTGATGCATGTGTATTTGAATCAAGGTTGCGTAGAGCGCAGTCATTTCACATGGCCAGTTCACTCCTTTTTTTTAGAGTGTGGTGCAAATGTCATTTTCACATGCGAATTTCTGGTCTTCCATTGAGAGACGCTTATTTATGCCACAAGGTCAAAGAAGTTTGTTTTTTTTCCGTAACCCAATTCCACAGTGTTTTTGAACAATTTTTTGTAGTTGATGAGTAAAATGTCAGATGACCCTGACGTGATTTGAACACGCAACCTTCTGATCTGGAGTCAGACGCGCTACCGTTGCGCCACAAGGTCAATGAAACTTGAGTGCTCTGACCCTGGTCAGCACTCTTTTTGATCATGTATCTGTACTGCATCATGAAAAGTCTGATTTGATTTGGATGTGATTTCTAGGCACAATCTTCTGATGTGGAGTGAAACGCACAACCGTTGCGCAACAAGCTCTTGCTGCTGCATGTCAAACTAGATGCAGGAGGCAAAAACTGGCATTGTGTGTCATGTCTGCTTGCTCACTTTTGTTAAAGCGTGGTTCTAATAACACGGAGGTTTCAGCTTTTGATCCCCATATGGGCTAGGTTCTCCAGCATCTGAAGTGCCGTCAAGCTATCTTTTGACAAAGTCTTCGGCCTCTTTTGGGTGCCAAAAGTGGAGCCGTGATGCATGTGTATTTGAATCAAGGTTGCGTAGAGCGCAGTCAGGTCACATGGCCAGTTCACTCCATTTTTTTAGAGTGTGGTGCAAATGTCATTTTCACATGCAACTTTCTGGTCTTCCATTGAGAGACGCTTATTTATGCCACAAGGTCAAAGAAGTTTGTTTTTTTTGCCGTAACCCAATTCCACAGTGTTTTTGAACAATTTTTTGTAGTTGATGAGTAAAATGTCAAATGACCCTGACGTGATTTGAACACGCAACCTTCTGATCTGGAGTTAGACGCGCTACCGTTGCGCCACAAGGTCAATGAAACTTGAGTGCTCTGACCCTGTTCAGCACTCTTTTCGATCATGTATCTGTACTGGTTCATGAAAAGTCTGATTTGATTTGGATGTGATTTCTAGGCACAATCTTCTGATGTGGAGTGAAACGCACAACCGTTGCGCAACAAGCTCTTGCTGCTGCATGTCAAACTAGATGCAGGAGGCAAAAACTGGCATTGTGTGTCATGTCTGCTTGCTCACTTTTGTTAAACCGTGGTTCTAATAACACGGAGGTTTCAGCTTTTGATCCCCATATGGGCTAGGTTCTCCAGCATCTGAAGTGCCGTCAAGCTATCTTTTGGCAAAGTCTTCGGCCTCTTTTGGGTGCCAAAAGTGGAGCCGTGATGCATGTGTATTTGAATCAAGGTTGCGTAGAGCGCAGTCATGTCACATGGCCCGTTCACTCCATTTTTTTAGAGTGTGGTGCAAATGTCATTTTAACATGCAACTTTCTGGTCTTCCATGGAGAGACGCTTATTTATGCCACAAGGTCAAAGAAGTTTGTTTTTTGCCGTAACCCAATTCCACAGTGTTTTTGAACAATTTTTTGTAGTTGATGAGTAAAATGTCAAATGACCCTGACGTGATTTGAACACGCAACCTTCTGATCTGGAGTTAGACGCGCTACCGTTGCGCCACAAGGTCAATGAAACTTGAGTGCTCTGACCCTGTTCAGCACTCTTTTCGATCATGTATCTGTACTGGTTCATGAAAAGTCTGATTTGATTTGGATGTGATTTCTAGGCACAATCTTCTGATGTGGAGTGAAACGCACAACCGTTGCGCAACAAGCTCTTGCTGCTGCATGTCAAACTAGATGCAGGAGGCAAAAACTGGCATTGTGTGTCATGTCTGCTTGCTCACTTTTGTTAAACCGTGGTTCTAATAACACGGAGGTTTCAGCTTTTGATCCCCATATGGGCTAGGTTCTCCAGCATCTGAAGTGCCGTCAAGCTATCTTTTGGCAAAGTCTTCGGCCTCTTTTGGGTGCCAAAAGTGGAGCCGTGATGCATGTGTATTTGAATCAAGGTTGCGTAGAGCGCAGTCATGTCACATGGCCCGTTCACTTCATTTTTTTAGAGTGTGGTGCAAATGTCATTTTCACATGCAACTTTCTGGTCTTCCATTGAGAGACGCTTATTTATGCCACAAGGTCAAAGAAGTTTGCTTTTTTGCCGTAACCCAATTCCACAGTGTTTTTGAACAATTTTTTGTAGTTGATGAGTAAAATGTCAGATGACCCTGACGTGATTTGAACACGCAACCTTCTGATCTGGAGTCAGATGCGCTACCGTTGCGCCACAAGGTCAATGAAACTTGAGTGCTCTGACCCTGTTCAGCACTGTTTTCGATCATGTATCTGTAGTGGATCATGAAAAGTCTGATTTGATTTGGATGTGATTTCTAGGCACAATCTTCTGTTGTGGAGTGAAACGCACAACCGTTGCGCAACAAGCTCTTGCTGCTGCATGTCAAACTAGATGCAGGAGGCAAAAACTGGCATTGTGTGTCATGTCTGCTTGCTCATTTTTGTTAAACCGTGGTTCTAATAACACGGAGGTTTCAGCTTTTGATCCCCATATGGGCTAGGTTCTCCAGCATCTGAAGTGCCGTCAAGCTATCTTTTGACAAAGTCTTCGGCCTCTTTTAGGTGTCAAAAGTGGAGCCGTGATGCATGTGTATTTGAATCAAGATTGCGTAGAGCGCAGTCATGTCACATGGCCAGTTCACTCCATTTTTTTAGAGTCTGGTGCAAATGTCATTTTAACATGCAACTTTCTGGTCTTCCATTGAGAGACGCTTATTTATGCCACAAGGTCAAAGAAGTTTGCTTTTTTGCCGTAACCCAATTCCACAGTGTTTTTGAACAATTTTTTGTAGTTGATGAGTAAAATGTCAGATGACCCTGACGTGATTTGAACACGCAACCTTCTGATCTGGAGTCAGACGCGCTACTGTTGCGCCACAAGGTCAATGAAACTTGAGTGCTCTGACCCTGTTCAGCACTCTTTTCGATCATGTATCTGTACTGGATCATGAAAAGTCTGATTTGATTTGGATGTGATTTCTAGGCACAATCTTCTGATGTGGAGTGAAACGCACAACCGTTGCGCAACAAGCTCTTGCTGCTGCATGTCAAACTAGATGCAGGAGGCAAAAACTGGCATTGTGTGTCATGTCTGCTTGCTCACTTTTGTTAAACCGTGGTTCTAATAACACGGAGGTTTCAGCTTTTGATCCCCATATGGGCTAGGTTCTCCAGCATATGAAGTGCCGTCAAGCTATCTTTTGACAAAGTCTTCGGCCTCTTTTGGGTACCAAAAGTGGAGCCGTGATGCATGTGTATTTGAATCAAGGTTGCGTAGAGCGCAGTCAGGTCACATGGCCAGTTCACTGCATTTTTTTAGAGTGTGGTGCAAATGTCATTTTCACATGCAACTTTCTGGTCTTCCATTGAGAGACGCTTATTTATGCCACAAGGTCAAAGAAGTTTGTTTTTTTGCCGTAACCCAATTCCACAGTGTTTTTGAACAATTTTTTGTAGTTGATGAGTAAAATGTCAGATGACCCTGACGTGATTTGAACATGCAACCTTCTGATCTGGAGTCAGACGTGCTACCGTTGCGCCACAAGGTCAATGAAACTTGAGTGCTCTGACCCTGGTCAGCACTCTTTTCGATAATGTATCTGTACAGGATCATGAAAAGTCTGATTTGATTTGGATGTGATTTCTAGGCACAATCTTCTGATGTGGAGTGAAACGCACAACCGTTGCGCAACAAGCTCTTGCTGCTGCATGTCAAACTAGATGCAGGAGGCAAAAACTGGCATTGTCTGTCATGTCTGCTTGCTCACTTTTGTTAAACCGTGGTTCTAATAACACGGAGGTTTCAGCTTTTGATCCCCATATGGGCTATGTTCTCCAGCATCTGAAGTGCCGTCAAGCTATCTTTTGGCAAAGTCTTCGGCCTCTTTTGTGTTCCAAAAGTGGAGCCGTGATGCATGTGTATTTGAATCAAGGTTGCGTAGAGCGCAGTCAGGTCACATGGCCAGTTCACTCCATTTTTTTAGAGTGTGGTGCAAATGTCATTTTCACATGCAACTTTCTGGTCTTCCATTGAGAGACGCTTATTTATGCCACAAGGTCAAAGAAGTTTGTTTTTTTGCCGTAACCCAATTCCACAGTGTTTTTGAACAATTTTTTGTAGTTGATGAGTAAAATGTCAGATGACCCTGACGTGATTTGAACACGCAACCTTCTGATCCGGAGTCAGATGCGCTACCGTTGCGCCACAAGGTCAATGAAACTTGAGTGCTCTGACCCTGTTCAGCACTCTTTTCGATCATGTATCTGTAGTGGATCATGAAAAGTCTGATTTGATTTGGATGTGATTTCTAGGCACAATCTTCTGATGTGGAGTGAAACGCACAACCGTTGCGCAACAAGCTCTTGCTGCTTCATGTCAAACTAGATGCAGGAGGCAAAAACTGGCATTGTGTGTCATGTCTGCTTGCTCACTTTTGTTAAACCGTGGTTCTAATAACACGGAGGTTTCAGCTTTTGATCCCCATATGGGCTAGGTTCTCCAGCATCTGAAGTGCCGTCAAGCTATCTTTTGACAAAGTCTTCGGCCTCTTTTAGGTGCCAAAAGTGGAGCCGTGATGCATGTGTATTTGAATCAAGGTTGCGTAGAGCGCAGTCAGGTCACATGGCCAGTTCACTCCATTTTTTTAGAGTGTGGTGCAAATGTCATTTTCACATGCAACTTTCTGGTCTTCCATTGAGAGACGCTTATTTATGCCACAAGGTCAAAGAAGTGTGTTTTTTTGCCGTAACCCAATTCCACAGTGTTTTTGAACAATTTTTTGTAGTTGATGAGTAAAATGTCAGATGACCCTGACGTGATTTGAACACGCAACCTTCTGATCCGGAGTCAGATGCGCTACCGTTGCGCCACAAGGTCAATGAAACTTGAGTGCTCTGACCCTGTTCAGCACTCTTTTCGATCATGTATCTGTAGTGGATCATGAAAAGTCTGATTTGATTTGGATGTGATTTCTAGGCACAATCTTCTGATGTGGAGTGAAACGCACAACCGTTGCGCAACAAGCTCTTGCTGCTTCATGTCAAACTAGATGCAGGAGGCAAAAACTGGCATTGTGTGTCATGTCTGCTTGCTCACTTTTGTTAAACCGTGGTTCTAATAACACGGAGGTTTCAGCTTTTGATCCCCATATGGGCTAGGTTCTCCAGCATCTGAAGTGCCGTCAAGCTATCTTTTGACAAAGTCTTCGGCCTCTTTTAGGTGCCAAAAGTGGAGCCGTGATGCATGTGTATTTGAATCAAGGTTGCGTAGAGCGCAGTCAGGTCACATGGCCAGTTCACTCCATTTTTTTAGAGTCTGGTGCAAATGTCATTTTCACATGCAACTTTCTGGTCTTCCATTGAGAGACGCTTATTTATACCACAAGGTCAAAGAAGTTTGTTTTTTTGCCGTAACCCAATTCCACAGTGTTTTTGAACAATTTTTTGTAGTTGATGAGTAAAATGTCAGATGACCCTGACGTGATTTGAACACGCAACCTTCTGATCTGGAGTCAGACGCGCTACCGTTGCGCCACAAGGTCAATGAAACTTGAGTGCGCTGACCCTGTTCAGCACTCTTTTCGATCATGTATCTGTACTGGATCATGAAAAGTCTGATTTGATTTGGATGTGATTTCTAGGCACAATCTTCTGATGTGGAGTGAAACGCACAACCGTTGCGCAACAAGCTCTTGCTGCTGCATGTCAAACTTGATGCAGGAGGCAAAAACTGGCATTGTGTGTCATGTCTGCTTGCTCACTTTTGTTAAACCGTGGTTCTAATAACACGGAGGTTTCAGCTTTTGATCCCCATATGGGCTATGTTCTCCAGCATCTGAAGTGCCTTCAAGCTATCTTTTGACAAAGTCTTCGGCCTCTTTTGGGTACCAAAAGTGGAGCCGTGATGCATGTGTATTTGAATCAAGGTTGCGTAGAGCGCAGTCATGTCACATGGCCCATTCACTCCATTTTTTTAGAGTGTGGTGCAAATGTCATTTTCACATGCAACTTTCTGGTCTTCCATTGAGAGACGCTTATTTATGCCACAAGGTCAAAGAAGTTTGTTTTTTTGCCGTAACCCAATTCCATAGTGTTTTTGAACAATTTTTTGTAGTTGATGAGTAAAATGTCAGATGACCCTGACGTGATTTGAACACGCAATCCTCTGATCTAAAGTCAGATGCGCTACCGTTGCGCCACAAGGTCAATGAAACTTGAGTGCTCTGACCCTGTTCAGCACTCTTTTCGACCATGTATCTGTACTGGATCATGAAAAGTCTGATTTGATTTGGATGTGATTTCTAGGCACAATCTTCTGAAGTGGAGTGAAACACACAACCGTTGCGCAACAAGCTCTTGCTGCTGCATGTCAAACTAGATGCAGGAGGCAAAAACTGGCATTGTGTGTCATGTCTGCTTGCTCACTTTTGTTAAACCGTGGTTCTAATAACACAGAGGTTTCAGCTTTTGATCCCCATATGGGCTAGGTTCTCCAGCATCTGAAGTGCCGTCAAGCTATCTTTTGACAAAGTCTTCGGCCTCTTTTGGGTGCCAAAAGTGGAGCCGTGATGCATGTGTATTTGAATCAAGGTTGCGTAGAGCGCAGTCATGTCACATGGCCAGTTCACTCCATTTTTTTAGAGTCTGGTGCAAATGTCATTTTAACATGCAACTTTCTGGTCTTCCATTGAGAGACGCTTATTTATGCCACAAGGTGAAAGAAGTGTGTTTTTTTGCCGTAACCCAATTCCACAGTGTTTTTGAACAATTTTTTGTAGTTGATGAGTAAAATGTCAGATGACCCTGACGTGATTTGAACACGCAACCTTCTGATCTGGAGTCAGACGCGCTACCGTTGCGCCACAAGGTCAATGAAACTTGAGTGCTCTGACCCTGTTCAGCACTCTTTTCGATCATGTATCTGTACTGGATCATGAAAAGTCTGATTTGATTTGGATGTGATTTCTAGGCACAATCTTCTGATGTGGAGTGAAACGCACAACCGTTGCGCAACAAGCTCTTGCTGCTGCATGTCAAACTAGATGCAGGAGGCAAAAACTGGCATTGTGTCATGTCTGCTTGCTGATTTTTGTTAAACCGTGGTTCTAATAACACGGAGGTTTCAGCTTTTGATCCCCATATGGGCTAGGTTCTCCAGCATCTGAAGTGCCGTCAAGCTATCTTTTGACAAAGTCTTCGGCCTCTTTTGGGTGCCAAAAGTGGAGCCGTGATGCATGTGTATTTGAATCAAGGTTGCGTAGAGCGCAGTCATGTCACATGGCCAGTTCACTCCATTTTTTTAGAGTGTGGTGCAAATGTCATTTTAACATGCAACTTTCTGGTCTTCCATGGAGAGACGCTTATTTATGCCACAAGGTCAAAGAAGTTTGTTTTTTGCCGTAACCCAATTCCACAGTGTTTTTGAGCAATTTTTTGTAGTTGATGAGTAAAATGTCAGATGACCCTGACGTGATTTGAACACGCAACCTTCTGATCTGGAGTTAGACGCGCTACCGTTGCGCCACAAGGTCAATGGAACTTGAGTGCTCTGACCCTGTTCAGCACTCTTTTCGATCATGTATCTGTACTGGTTCATGAAAAGTCTGATTTGATTTGGATGTGATTTCTAGGCACAATCTTCTGTTGTGGAGTGAAACGCACAACCGTTGCGCAACAAGCTCTTGCTGCTGCATGTCAAACTAGATGCAGGAGGCAAAAACTGGCATTGTGTGTCATGTCTGCTTGCTCACTTTTGTTAAACCGTGGTTCTAATAACACAGAGGTTTCAGCTTTTGATCCCCATATGGGCTATGTTCTCTAGCATCTGAAGTGCCGTCAAGCTATCTTTTGGCAAAGTCTTCGGCCTCTTTTGGGTGCCAAAAGTGGAGCCGTGATGCATGTGTATTTGAATCAAGGTTGCGTAGAGCGCAGTCATGTCACATGGCCCGTTCACTCCATTTTTTTAGAGTGTGGTGCAAATGTCATTTTCACATGCAACTTTCTGGTCTTCCATTGAGAGACGCTTATTTATGCCACAAGGTCAAAGAAGTTTGTTTTTTTGCCGTAACCCAATTCCACAGTGTTTTTGAACAATTTTTTGTAGTTGATGAGTAAAATGTCAGATGACCCTGACGTGATTTGAACACGCAACCTTCTGATCTGGAGTCAGATGCGCTACTGTTGCGCCACAAGGTCAATGAAACTTGAGTGCTCTGACCCTGTTCAGCACTCTTTTCGACCATGTATCTGTACTGGATCATGAAAAGTCTGATTTGATTTGGATGTGATTTCTAGGCACAATCTTCTGATGTGGAGTGAAACGCACAACCGTTGCGCAACAAGCTCTTGCTGCTGCATGTCAAACTAGATGCAGGAGGCAAAAACTGGCATTGTGTGTCATGTCTGCTTGCTCATTTTTGTTAAACCGTGGTTCTAATAACACGGAGGTTTCAGCTTTTGATCCCCATATGGGCTAGGTTCTCCAGCATCTGAAGTGCCGTCAAGCTATCTTTTGACAAAGTCTTCGGCCTCTTTTAGGTGTCAAAAGTGGAGCCGTGATGCATGTGTATTTGAATCAAGGTTGCGTAGAGCGCAGTCATGTCACATGGCCAGTTCACTCCATTTTTTTAGAGTCTGGTGCAAATGTCATTTTAACATGCAACTTTCTGGTCTTCCATTGAGAGACGCTTATTTATGCCACAAGGTCAAAGAAGTTTGCTTTTTTGCCGTAACCCAATTCCACAGTGTTTTTGAACAATTTTTTGTAGTTGATGAGTAAAATGTCAGATGACCCTGACGTGATTTGAACACGCAACCTTCTGATCTGGAGTCAGACGTGCTACCGTTGCGCCACAAGGTCAAGGAAACTTGAGTGCTCTGACCCTGTTCAGCACTCTTTTCGATCATGTATCTGTACTGGATCATGAAAAGTCTGATTTGATTTGGATGTGATTTCTAGGCACAATCTTCTGATGTGGAGTGAAACGCACAACCGTTGCGCAACAAGCTCTTGCTGCTGCATGTCAAACTAGATGCAGGAGGCAAAAACTGGCATTGTGTGTCATGTCTGCTTGCTCACTTTTGTTAAACCGTGGTTCTAATAACACGGAGGTTTCAGCTTTTGATCCCCATATGGGCTAGGTTCTCCAGCATCTGAAGTGCCGTCAAGCTATCTTTTGACAATGTCTTCGGCCTCTTTTAGGTGCCAAAAGTGGAGCCGTGATGCATGTGTATTTGAATCAAGGTTGCGTAGAGCGCAGTCATGTCACATGGCCCGTTCACTCCATTTTTTTAGAGTGTGGTGCAAATGTCATTTTCACATGCAACTTTCTGGTCTTCCATTGAGAGACGCTTATTTATGCCACAAGGTCAAAGAAGTTTGTTTTTTTGCCGTAACCCAATTCCACAGTGTTTTTGAACAATTTTTTGTAGTTGATGAGTAAAATGTCAGATGACCCTGACGTGATTTGAACACGCAACCTTCTGATCTGGAGTCAGACGCGCTACCGTTGCGCCACAAGGTCAATGAAACTTGAGTGCTCTGACCCTGTTCAGCACTCTTTTCGATCATGTATCTGTACTGGATCATGAAAAGTCTGATTTGATTTGGATGTGATTTCTAGGCACAATCTTCTGATGTGGAGTGAAACGCCCAACCGTTGCACAACAAGCTCTTGCTGCTGCATGTCAAACTAGATGCAGGAGGCAAAAACTGGCATTGTGTGTCATGTCTGCTTGCTCACTTTTGTTAAACCGTGGTTCTAATAACACAGAGGTTTCAGCTTTTGATCCCCATATGGGCTAGGTTCTCCAGCATCTGAAGTGCCGTCAAGCTATCTTTTGACAAAGTCTTCAGCCTCTTTTGGGTGCCAAAAGTGGAGCCGTGATGCATGTGTATTTGAATCAAGGTTGCGTAGAGCGCAGTCATTTCACATGGCCAGTTCACTCCTTTTTTTTAGAGTGTGGTGCAAATGTCATTTTCACATGCGAATTTCTGGTCTTCCATTGAGAGACGCTTATTTATGCCACAAGGTCAAAGAAGTTTGTTTTTTTTCCGTAACCCAATTCCACAGTGTTTTTGAACAATTTTTTGTAGTTGATGAGTAAAATGTCAGATGACCCTGACGTGATTTGAACACGCAACCTTCTGATCTGGAGTCAGACGCGCTACCGTTGCGCCACAAGGTCAATGAAACTTGAGTGCTCTGACCCTGGTCAGCACTCTTTTTGATCATGTATCTGTACTGCATCATGAAAAGTCTGATTTGATTTGGATGTGATTTCTAGGCACAATCTTCTGATGTGGAGTGAAACGCACAACCGTTGCGCAACAAGCTCTTGCTGCTGCATGTCAAACTAGATGCAGGAGGCAAAAACTGGCATTGTGTGTCATGTCTGCTTGCTCACTTTTGTTAAAGCGTGGTTCTAATAACACGGAGGTTTCAGCTTTTGATCCCCATATGGGCTAGGTTCTCCAGCATCTGAAGTGCCGTCAAGCTATCTTTTGACAAAGTCTTCGGCCTCTTTTGGGTGCCAAAAGTGGAGCCGTGATGCATGTGTATTTGAATCAAGGTTGCGTAGAGCGCAGTCAGGTCACATGGCCAGTTCACTCCATTTTTTTAGAGTGTGGTGCAAATGTCATTTTCACATGCAACTTTCTGGTCTTCCATTGAGAGACGCTTATTTATGCCACAAGGTCAAAGAAGTTTGTTTTTTTTGCCGTAACCCAATTCCACAGTGTTTTTGAACAATTTTTTGTAGTTGATGAGTAAAATGTCAAATGACCCTGACGTGATTTGAACACGCAACCTTCTGATCTGGAGTTAGACGCGCTACCGTTGCGCCACAAGGTCAATGAAACTTGAGTGCTCTGACCCTGTTCAGCACTCTTTTCGATCATGTATCTGTACTGGTTCATGAAAAGTCTGATTTGATTTGGATGTGATTTCTAGGCACAATCTTCTGATGTGGAGTGAAACGCACAACCGTTGCGCAACAAGCTCTTGCTGCTGCATGTCAAACTAGATGCAGGAGGCAAAAACTGGCATTGTGTGTCATGTCTGCTTGCTCACTTTTGTTAAACCGTGGTTCTAATAACACGGAGGTTTCAGCTTTTGATCCCCATATGGGCTAGGTTCTCCAGCATCTGAAGTGCCGTCAAGCTATCTTTTGGCAAAGTCTTCGGCCTCTTTTGGGTGCCAAAAGTGGAGCCGTGATGCATGTGTATTTGAATCAAGGTTGCGTAGAGCGCAGTCATGTCACATGGCCCGTTCACTCCATTTTTTTAGAGTGTGGTGCAAATGTCATTTTAACATGCAACTTTCTGGTCTTCCATGGAGAGACGCTTATTTATGCCACAAGGTCAAAGAAGTTTGTTTTTTGCCGTAACCCAATTCCACAGTGTTTTTGAACAATTTTTTGTAGTTGATGAGTAAAATGTCAAATGACCCTGACGTGATTTGAACACGCAACCTTCTGATCTGGAGTTAGACGCGCTACCGTTGCGCCACAAGGTCAATGAAACTTGAGTGCTCTGACCCTGTTCAGCACTCTTTTCGATCATGTATCTGTACTGGTTCATGAAAAGTCTGATTTGATTTGGATGTGATTTCTAGGCACAATCTTCTGATGTGGAGTGAAACGCACAACCGTTGCGCAACAAGCTCTTGCTGCTGCATGTCAAACTAGATGCAGGAGGCAAAAACTGGCATTGTGTGTCATGTCTGCTTGCTCACTTTTGTTAAACCGTGGTTCTAATAACACGGAGGTTTCAGCTTTTGATCCCCATATGGGCTAGGTTCTCCAGCATCTGAAGTGCCGTCAAGCTATCTTTTGGCAAAGTCTTCGGCCTCTTTTGGGTGCCAAAAGTGGAGCCGTGATGCATGTGTATTTGAATCAAGGTTGCGTAGAGCGCAGTCATGTCACATGGCCCGTTCACTTCATTTTTTTAGAGTGTGGTGCAAATGTCATTTTCACATGCAACTTTCTGGTCTTCCATTGAGAGACGCTTATTTATGCCACAAGGTCAAAGAAGTTTGCTTTTTTGCCGTAACCCAATTCCACAGTGTTTTTGAACAATTTTTTGTAGTTGATGAGTAAAATGTCAGATGACCCTGACGTGATTTGAACACGCAACCTTCTGATCTGGAGTCAGATGCGCTACCGTTGCGCCACAAGGTCAATGAAACTTGAGTGCTCTGACCCTGTTCAGCACTGTTTTCGATCATGTATCTGTAGTGGATCATGAAAAGTCTGATTTGATTTGGATGTGATTTCTAGGCACAATCTTCTGATGTGGAGTGAAACGCACAACCGTTGCGCAACAAGCTCTTGCTGCTGCATGTCAAACTAGATGCAGGAGGCAAAAACTGGCATTGTGTGTCATGTCTGCTTGCTCACTTTTGTTAAACCGTGGTTCTAATAACACGGAGGTTTCAGCTTTTGATCCCCATATGGGCTAGGTTCTCCAGCATCTGAAGTGCCGTCAAGCTATCTTTTGACAATGTCTTCGGCCTCTTTTAGGTGCCAAAAGTGGAGCCGTGATGCATGTGTATTTGAATCAAGGTTGCGTAGAGCGCAGTCATGTCACATGGCCCGTTCACTCCATTTTTTTAGAGTGTGGTGCAAATGTCATTTTCACATGCAACTTTCTGGTCTTCCATTGAGAGACGCTTATTTATGCCACAAGGTCAAAGAAGTGTGTTTTTTTGCCGTAACCCAATTCCACAGTGTTTTTGAACAATTTTTTGTAGTTGATGAGTAAAATGTCAGATGACCCTGACGTGATTTGAACACGCAACCTTCTGATCCGGAGTCAGATGCGCTACCGTTGCGCCACAAGGTCAATGAAACTTGAGTGCTCTGACCCTGTTCAGCACTCTTTTCGATCATGTATCTGTAGTGGATCATGAAAAGTCTGATTTGATTTGGATGTGATTTCTAGGCACAATCTTCTGATGTGGAGTGAAACGCACAACCGTTGCGCAACAAGCTCTTGCTGCTTCATGTCAAACTAGATGCAGGAGGCAAAAACTGGCATTGTGTGTCATGTCTGCTTGCTCACTTTTGTTAAAGCGTGGTTCTAATAACACGGAGGTTTCAGCTTTTGATCCCCATATGGGCTAGGTTCTCCAGCATCTGAAGTGCCGTCAAGCTATCTTTTGACAAAGTCTTCGGCCTCTTTTAGGTGCCAAAAGTGGAGCCGTGATGCATGTGTATTTGAATCAAGGTTGCGTAGAGCGCAGTCAGGTCACATGGCCAGTTCACTCCATTTTTTTAGAGTCTGGTGCAAATGTCATTTTCACATGCAACTTTCTGGTCTTCCATTGAGAGACGCTTATTTATACCACAAGGTCAAAGAAGTTTGTTTTTTTGCCGTAACCCAATTCCACAGTGTTTTTGAACAATTTTTTGTAGTTGATGAGTAAAATGTCAGATGACCCTGACGTGATTTGAACACGCAACCTTCTGATCTGGAGTTAGACGCGCTACCGTTGCGCCACAAGGTCAATGAAACTTGAGTGCTCTGACCCTGTTCAGCACTCTTTTCGATCATGTATCTGTACTGGTTCATGAAAAGTCTGATTTGATTTGGATGTGATTTCTAGGCACAATCTTCTGATGTGGAGTGAAACGCACAACCGTTGCGCAACAAGCTCTTGCTGCTGCATGTCAAACTAGATGCAGGAGGCAAAAACTGGCATTGTGTGTCATGTCTGCTTGCTCACTTTTGTTAAACCGTGGTTCTAATAACACGGAGGTTTCAGCTTTTGATCCCCATATGGGCTAGGTTCTCCAGCATCTGAAGTGCCGTCAAGCTATCTTTTGGCAAAGTCTTCGGCCTCTTTTGGGTGCCAAAAGTGGAGCCGTGATGCATGTGTATTTGAATCAAGGTTGCGTAGAGCGCAGTCATGTCACATGGCCCGTTCACTCCATTTTTTTAGAGTGTGGTGCAAATGTCATTTTAACATGCAACTTTCTGGTCTTCCATGGAGAGACGCTTATTTATGCCACAAGGTCAAAGAAGTTTGTTTTTTGCCGTAACCCAATTCCACAGTGTTTTTGAACAATTTTTTGTAGTTGATGAGTAAAATGTCAAATGACCCTGACGTGATTTGAACACGCAACCTTCTGATCTGGAGTTAGACGCGCTACCGTTGCGCCACAAGGTCAATGAAACTTGAGTGCTCTGACCCTGTTCAGCACTCTTTTCGATCATGTATCTGTACTGGTTCATGAAAAGTCTGATTTGATTTGGATGTGATTTCTAGGCACAATCTTCTGATGTGGAGTGAAACGCACAACCGTTGCGCAACAAGCTCTTGCTGCTGCATGTCAAACTAGATGCAGGAGGCAAAAACTGGCATTGTGTGTCATGTCTGCTTGCTCACTTTTGTTAAACCGTGGTTCTAATAACACGGAGGTTTCAGCTTTTGATCCCCATATGGGCTAGGTTCTCCAGCATCTGAAGTGCCGTCAAGCTATCTTTTGGCAAAGTCTTCGGCCTCTTTTGGGTGCCAAAAGTGGAGCCGTGATGCATGTGTATTTGAATCAAGGTTGCGTAGAGCGCAGTCATGTCACATGGCCCGTTCACTTCATTTTTTTAGAGTGTGGTGCAAATGTCATTTTCACATGCAACTTTCTGGTCTTCCATTGAGAGACGCTTATTTATGCCACAAGGTCAAAGAAGTTTGCTTTTTTGCCGTAACCCAATTCCACAGTGTTTTTGAACAATTTTTTGTAGTTGATGAGTAAAATGTCAGATGACCCTGACGTGATTTGAACACGCAACCTTCTGATCTGGAGTCAGATGCGCTACCGTTGCGCCACAAGGTCAATGAAACTTGAGTGCTCTGACCCTGTTCAGCACTGTTTTCGATCATGTATCTGTAGTGGATCATGAAAAGTCTGATTTGATTTGGATGTGATTTCTAGGCACAATCTTCTGATGTGGAGTGAAACGCACAACCGTTGCGCAACAAGCTCTTGCTGCTGCATGTCAAACTAGATGCAGGAGGCAAAAACTGGCATTGTGTGTCATGTCTGCTTGCTCACTTTTGTTAAACCGTGGTTCTAATAACACGGAGGTTTCAGCTTTTGATCCCCATATGGGCTAGGTTCTCCAGCATCTGAAGTGCCGTCAAGCTATCTTTTGACAATGTCTTCGGCCTCTTTTAGGTGCCAAAAGTGGAGCCGTGATGCATGTGTATTTGAATCAAGGTTGCGTAGAGCGCAGTCATGTCACATGGCCCGTTCACTCCATTTTTTTAGAGTGTGGTGCAAATGTCATTTTCACATGCAACTTTCTGGTCTTCCATTGAGAGACGCTTATTTATGCCACAAGGTCAAAGAAGTTTGTTTTTTTGCCGTAACCCAATTCCACAGTGTTTTTGAACAATTTTTTGTAGTTGATGAGTAAAGTGTCAGATGACCCTGACGTGATTTGAACACGCAACCTTCTGATCTGGAGTCAGACGCGCTACCGTTGCGCCACAAGGTCAATGAAACTTGAGTGCTCTGACCCTGTTCAGCACTCTTTTCGATCATGTATCTGTACTGGATCATGAAAAGTCTGATTTGATTTGGATGTGATTTCTAGGCACAATCTTCTGATGTGGAGTGAAACGCCCAACCGTTGCACAACAAGCTCTTGCTGCTGCATGTCAAACTAGATGCAGGAGGCAAAAACTGGCATTGTGTGTCATGTCTGCTTGCTCACTTTTGTTAAACCGTGGTTCTAATAACACAGAGGTTTCAGCTTTTGATCCCCATATGGGCTAGGTTCTCCAGCATCTGAAGTGCCGTCAAGCTATCTTTTGACAAAGTCTTCGGCCTCTTTTGGGTGCCAAATGTGGAGCCGTGATGCATGTGTATTTGAATCAAGATTGCGTAGAGCGCAGTCATGTCACATGGCCAGTTCACTCCATTTTTTTAGAGTGTGGTGCAAATGTCATTTTAACATGCAACTTTCTGTTCTTCCATGGAGAGACGCTTATTTATGCCACAAGGTCAAAGAAGTTTGTTTTTTGCCGTAACCCAATTCCACAGTGTTTTTGAACAATTTTTTGTAGTTGATGAGTAAAATGTCAGATGACCCTGACGTGATTTGAACACGCAACCTTCTGATCTGGAGTCAGACGCGCTACCGTTGCGCCACAAGGTCAATGAAACTTGAGTGCTCTGACCCTGTTCAGCACTCTTTTCGATCATGTATCTGTACTGGTTCATGAAAAGTCTGATTTGATTTGGATGTGATTTCTAGGCACAATCTTCTGTTGTGGAGTGAAACGCACAACCGTTGCGCAACAAGCTCTTGCTGCTGCATGTCAAACTAGATGCAGGAGGCAAAAACTGGCATTGTGTGTCATGTCTGCTTGCTCACTTTTGTTAAACCGTGGTTCTAATAACACGGAGGTTTCAGCTTTTGATCCCCATATGGGCTATGTTCTCCAGCATCTGAAGTGCCGTCAAGCTATCTTTTGGCAAAGTCTTCGGCCTCTTTTGGGTGCCAAAAATGGAGCCGTAATGCATGTGTATTTGAATCAAGGTTGCGTAGAGCGCAGTCATGTCACATGGCCCGTTCACTCCATTTTTTTAGAGTGTGGTGCAAATGTCATTTTCACATGCAACTTTCTGGTCTTCCATTGAGAGACGCTTATTTATGCCACAAGGTCAAAGAAGTTTGTTTTTTTTCCATAACCCAATTCCACAGTGTTTTTGAACAATTTTTTGTAGTTGATGAGTAAAATGTCAGATGACCCTGACGTGATTTGAACACGCAACCTTCTGATCTGGAGTCAGATGCGCTACTGTTGCGCCACAAGGTCAATGAAACTTGAGTGCTCTGACCCTGTTCAGCACTCTTTTCGACCATGTATCTGTACTGGATCATGAAAAGTCTGATTTGATTTGGATGTGATTTCTAGGCACAATCTTCTGAAGTGGAGTGAAACACACAACCGTTGCGCAACAAGCTCTTGCTGCTGCATGTCAAACTAGATGCAGGAGGCAAAAACTGGCATTGTGTGTCATGTCTGCTTGCTCACTTTTGTTAAACCGTGGTTCTAATAACACGGAGGTTTCAGCTTTTGATCCCCATATGGGCTAGGTTCTCCAGCATCTGAAGTGCCGTCAAGCTATCTTTTGACAAAGTCTTCGGCCTCTTTTGGGTGCCAAAAGTGGAGCCGTGATGCATGTGTATTTGAATCAAGGTTGCGTAGAGCGCAGTCATGTCACATGGCCAGTTCACTCCATTTTTTTAGAGTGTGGTGCAAATGTCATTTTAACATGCAACTTTCTGGTCTTCCATGGAGAGACGCTTATTTATGCCACAAGGTCAAAGATGTTTGTTTTTTGCCGTAACCCAATTCCACAGTGTTTTTGAACAATTTTTTGTAGTTGATGAGTAAAATGTCAGATGACCCTGACGTGATTTGAACACGCAACCTTCTGATCTGGAGTTAGACGCGCTACCGTTGCGCCACAAGGTCAATGAAACTTGAGTGCTCTGACCCTGTTCAGCACTCTTTTCGATCATGTATCTGTAGTGGATCATGAAAAGTCTGATTTGATTTGGATGTGATTTCTAGGCACAATCTTCTGATGTGGAGTGAAACGCACAACCGTTGCGCAACAAGCTCTTGCTGCTGCATGTCAAACTAGATGCAGGAGGCAAAAACTGGCATTGTGTGTCATGTCTGCTTGCTCACTTTTGTTAAACCGTGGTTCTAATAACACGGAGGTTTCAGCTTTTGATCCCCATATGGGCTAGGTTCTCCAGCATCTGAAGTGCCGTCAAGCTATCTTTTGACAAAGTCTTCGGCCTCTTTTAGGTGCCAAAAGTGGAGCCGTGATGCATGTGTATTTGAATCAAGGTTGCGTAGAGCGCAGTCATGTCACATGGCCCGTTCACTCCATTTTTTTAGAGTGTGGTGCAAATGTCATTTTCACATGCAACTTTCTGGTCTTCCATTGAGAGACGCTTATTTATGCCACAAGGTCAAAGAAGTTTGTTTTTTTGCCGTAACCCAATTCCACAGTGTTTTTGAACAATTTTTTGTAGTTGATGAGTAAAAAGTCAGATGACCCTGACGTGATTTGAACACGCAACCTTCTGATCTGGAGTCAGACGCGCTACCGTTGCGCCACAATGTCAATGAAACTTGAGTGCTCTGACCCTGTTCAGCACTCTTTTCGATCATGTATATGTACTGGATAATGAAAAGTCTGATTTGATTTGGATGTGATTTCTAGGCACAATCTTCTGATGTGGAGTGAAACGCACAACCGTTGCGCAACAAGCTCTTGCTGCTGCATGTCAAACTAGATGCAGGAGGCAAAAACTGGCATTGTGTGTCATGTCTGCTTGCTCACTTTTGTTAAACCGTGGTTCTAATAACACGGAGGTTTCAGCTTTTGATCCCCATATGGGCTAGGTTCTCCAGCATCTGAAGTGCCGTCAAGCTATCTTTTGACAAAGTCTTCGGGCTCTTGTGGGTTCCAAAAGTGGAGCCGTGATGCATGTGTATTTGAATCAAGGTTGCGTAGAGCGCAGTCATGTCACATGGCCAGTTCACTCCATTTTTTTAGAGTCTGGTGCAAATGTCATTTTAACATGCAACTTTCTGGTCTTCCATTGAGAGATGCTTATTTATGCCACAAGGTCAATGAAACTTGAGTGCTCTGACCCTGTTCAGCACTCTTTTCGATCATGTATCTGTACTGGTTCATGAAAAGTCTGATTTGATTTGGATGTGATTTCTAGGCACAATCTTCTGTTGTGGAGTGAAACGCACAACCGTTGCGCAACAAGCTCTTGCTGCTGCATGTCAAACTAGATGCAGGAGGCAAAAACTGGCATTGTGTGTCATGTCTGCTTGCTCACTTTTGTTAAACCGTGGTTCTAATAACACGGAGGTTTCAGCTTTTGATCCCCATATGGGCTATGTTCTCCAGCATCTGAAGTGCCGTCAAGCTATCTTTTGGCAAAGTCTTCGGCCTCTTTTGGGTGCCAAAAATGGAGCCGTGATGCATGTGTATTTGAATCAAGGTTGCGTAGAGCGCAGTCATGTCACATGGCCAGTTCACTCCATTTTTTTAGAGTGTGGTGCAAATGTTAGGTGAACATGCAGCTCTCTGCTCTTCTATTGAGAGATGCTTATTTATGCCGCAAGGTCAAACAAGTTTGTTTTTTTGCCATAACCCAATTCCACAGTGTTCTTGAACAATTTTTTGTAGTTGATGAGTAAAATGTCAGATGACCCTGACGTGATTTGAACACACAACCTTCGGATCTGGAGTCAGACGCGCTACCGTTGCGCCACAAGGTCAATGAAACTTGAGTGCTCTGACCCTGTTCAGCACTCTTTTCGATCATGTATCTGTACTGGTTCATGAAAAGTCTGATTTGATTTGGATGTGATTTCTAGGCACAATCTTCTGATGTGGAGTGAAACGCACAACCGTTGCGCAACAAGCTCTTGCTGCTGCATGTCAAACTAGATGCAGGAGGCAAAAACTGGCATTGTGTGTCATGTCTGCTTGCTCACGTTTGTTAAACCGTGGTTCTAATAACACGGAGGTTTCAGCTTTTGATCCCCATATGGGCTAGGTTCTCCAGCATCTGAAGTGCCGTCAAGCTATCTTTTGAGAAAGTCTTCGGCCTCTTTTGGGTGCCAAAAGTGGAGCCGTGATGCATGTGTATTTGAATCAAGGTTGCGTAGAGCGCAGTCATGTCACATGGCCAGTTCACTCCATTTTTTTAGAGTGTGGTGCAAATGTTAGGTGAACATGCAGCTCTCTGCTCTTCTATTGAGAGATGCTTATTTATGCCGCAAGGTCAAACAAGTTTGTTTTTTTGCCATAACCCAATTCCACAGTGTTTTTGAACAATTTTTTGTAGTTGATGAGTAAAATGTCAGATGACCCTGACGTGATTTGAACACGCAACCTTCTGATCTGGAGTCAGACGCGCTACCGTTGCGCCACAAGGTCAATGAAACTTGAGTGCTCTGACCCTGTTCAGCACTCTTTTCGATCATGTATCTGTACTGGATCATGAAAAGTCTGATTTGATTTGGATGTGATTTCTAGGCACAATCTTCTGATGTGGAGTGAAACGCACAACCGTTGCGCAACAAGCTCTTGCTGCTGCATGTCAAACTAGATGCAGGAGGCAAAAACTGGCATTGTGTGTCATGTCTGCTTGCTCACTTTTGTTAAACCGTGGTTCTAATAACACAGAGGTTTCAGCTTTTGATCCCCATATGGGCTAGGTTCTCCAGCATCTGAAGTGCCGTCAAGCTATCTTTTGACAAAGTCTTCGGCCTCTTTTGGGTGCCAAATGTGGAGCCGTGATGCATGTGTATTTGAATCAAGGTTGCGTAGAGCGCAGTCATGTCACATGGCCAGTTCACTCCATTTTTTTAGAGTGTGGTGCAAATGTCATTTTAACATGCAACTTTCTGTTCTTCCATGGAGAGACGCTTATTTATGCCACAAGGTCAAAGAAGTTTGTTTTTTGCCGTAACCCAATTCCACAGTGTTTTTGAACAATTTTTTGTAGTTGATGAGTAAAATGTCAGATGACCCTGACGTGATTTGAACACGCAACCTTCTGATCTGGAGTCAGACGCGCTACCGTTGCGCCACAAGGTCAATGAAACTTGAGTGCTCTGACCCTGTTCAGCACTCTTTTCGATCATGTATCTGTACTGGTTCATGAAAAGTCTGATTTGATTTGGATGTGATTTCTAGGCACAATCTTCTGTTGTGGAGTGAAACGCACAACCGTTGCGCAACAAGCTCTTGCTGCTGCATGTCAAACTAGATGCAGGAGGCAAAAACTGGCATTGTGTGTCATGTCTGCTTGCTCACTTTTGTTAAACCGTGGTTCTAATAACACGGAGGTTTCAGCTTTTGATCCCCATATGGGCTATGTTCTCCAGCATCTGAAGTGCCGTCAAGCTATCTTTTGGCAAAGTCTTCGGCCTCTTTTGGGTGCCAAAAATGGAGCCGTAATGCATGTGTATTTGAATCAAGGTTGCGTAGAGCGCAGTCATGTCACATGGCCCGTTCACTCCATTTTTTTAGAGTGTGGTGCAAATGTCATTTTCACATGCAACTTTCTGGTCTTCCATTGAGAGACGCTTATTTATGCCACAAGGTCAAAGAAGTTTGTTTTTTTGCCGTAACCCAATTCCACAGTGTTTTTGAACAATTTTTTGTAGTTGATGAGTAAAATGTCAGATGACCCTGACGTGATTTGAACACGCAACCTTCTGATCTGGAGTCAGACGCGCTACCGTTGCGCCACAAGGTCAATGAAACTTGAGTGCTCTGACCCTGTTCAGCACTCTTTTCGATCATGTATCTGTACTGGTTCATGAAAAGTCTGATTTGATTTGGATGTGATTTCTAGGCACAATCTTCTGTTGTGGAGTGAAACGCACAACCGTTGCGCAACAAGCTCTTGCTGCTGCATGTCAAACTAGATGCAGGAGGCAAAAACTGGCATTGTGTGTCATGTCTGCTTGCTCACTTTTGTTAAACCGTGGTTCTAATAACACGGAGGTTTCAGCTTTTGATCCCCATATGGGCTATGTTCTCCAGCATCTGAAGTGCCGTCAAGCTATCTTTTGGCAAAGTCTTCGGCCTCTTTTGGGTGCCAAAAATGGAGCCGTAATGCATGTGTATTTGAATCAAGGTTGCGTAGAGCGCAGTCATGTCACATGGCCCGTTCACTCCATTTTTTTAGAGTGTGGTGCAAATGTCATTTTCACATGCAACTTTCTGGTCTTCCATTGAGAGACGCTTATTTATGCCACAAGGTCAAAGAAGTTTGTTTTTTTTCCATAACCCAATTCCACAGTGTTTTTGAACAATTTTTTGTAGTTGATGAGTAAAATGTCAGATGACCCTGACGTGATTTGAACACGCAACCTTCTGATCTGGAGTCAGATGCGCTACTGTTGCGCCACAAGGTCAATGAAACTTGAGTGCTCTGACCCTGTTCAGCACTCTTTTCGACCATGTATCTGTACTGGATCATGAAAAGTCTGATTTGATTTGGATGTGATTTCTAGGCACAATCTTCTGAAGTGGATTGAAACACACAACCGTTGCGCAACAAGCTCTTGCTGCTGCATGTCAAACTAGATGCAGGAGGCAAAAACTGGCATTGTGTGTCATGTCTGCTTGCTCACTTTTGTTAAACCGTGGTTCTAATAACACGGAGGTTTCAGCTTTTGATCCCCATATGGGCTAGGTTCTCCAGCATCTGAAGTGCCGTCAAGCTATCTTTTGACAAAGTCTTCGGCCTCTTTTGGGTGCCAAAAGTGGAGCCGTGATGCATGTGTATTTGAATCAAGGTTGCGTAGAGCGCAGTCATGTCACATGGCCAGTTCACTCCATTTTTTTAGAGTGTGGTGCAAATGTCATTTTAACATGCAACTTTCTGGTCTTCCATGGAGAGACGCTTATTTATGCCACAAGGTCAAAGATGTTTGTTTTTTGCCGTAACCCAATTCCACAGTGTTTTTGAACAATTTTTTGTAGTTGATGAGTAAAATGTCAGATGACCCTGACGTGATTTGAACACGCAACCTTCTGATCTGGAGTCAGACGCGCTACCGTTGCGCCACAAGGTCAATGAAACTTGAGTGCTCTGACCCTGTTCAGCACTCTTTTCGATCATGTATCTGTAGTGGATCATGAAAAGTCTGATTTGATTTGGATGTGATTTCTAGGCACAATCTTCTGATGTGGAGTGAAACGCACAACCGTTGCGCAACAAGCTCTTGCTGCTGCATGTCAAACTAGATGCAGGAGGCAAAAACTGGCATTGTGTGTCATGTCTGCTTGCTCACTTTTGTTAAACCGTGGTTCTAATAACACGGAGGTTTCAGCTTTTGATCCCCATATGGGCTAGGTTCTCCAGCATCTGAAGTGCCGTCAAGCTATCTTTTGACAAAGTCTTCGGCCTCTTTTAGGTGCCAAAAGTGGAGCCGTGATGCATGTGTATTTGAATCAAGGTTGCGTAGAGCGCAGTCATGTCACATGGCCCGTTCACTCCATTTTTTTAGAGTGTGGTGCAAATGTCATTTTCACATGCAACTTTCTGGTCTTCCATTGAGAGACGCTTATTTATGCCACAAGGTCAAAGAAGTTTGTTTTTTTGCCGTAACCCAATTCCACAGTGTTTTTGAACAATTTTTTGTAGTTGATGAGTAAAAAGTCAGATGACCCTGACGTGATTTGAACACGCAACCTTCTGATCTGGAGTCAGACGCGCTACCGTTGCGCCACAATGTCAATGAAACTTGAGTGCTCTGACCCTGTTCAGCACTCTTTTCGATCATGTATATGTACTGGATAATGAAAAGTCTGATTTGATTTGGATGTGATTTCTAGGCACAATCTTCTGATGTGGAGTGAAACGCACAACCGTTGCGCAACAAGCTCTTGCTGCTGCATGTCAAACTAGATGCAGGAGGCAAAAACTGGCATTGTGTGTCATGTCTGCTTGCTCACTTTTGTTAAACCGTGGTTCTAATAACACGGAGGTTTCAGCTTTTGATCCCCATATGGGCTAGGTTCTCCAGCATCTGAAGTGCCGTCAAGCTATCTTTTGACAAAGTCTTCGGGCTCTTGTGGGTTCCAAAAGTGGAGCCGTGATGCATGTGTATTTGAATCAAGGTTGCGTAGAGCGCAGTCATGTCACATGGCCAGTTCACTCCATTTTTTTAGAGTCTGGTGCAAATGTCATTTTAACATGCAACTTTCTGGTCTTCCATTGAGAGATGCTTATTTATGCCACAAGGTCAATGAAACTTGAGTGCTCTGACCCTGTTCAGCACTCTTTTCGATCATGTATCTGTACTGGTTCATGAAAAGTCTGATTTGATTTGGATGTGATTTCTAGGCACAATCTTCTGTTGTGGAGTGAAACGCACAACCGTTGCGCAACAAGCTCTTGCTGCTGCATGTCAAACTAGATGCAGGAGGCAAAAACTGGCATTGTGTGTCATGTCTGCTTGCTCACTTTTGTTAAACCGTGGTTCTAATAACACGGAGGTTTCAGCTTTTGATCCCCATATGGGCTATGTTCTCCAGCATCTGAAGTGCCGTCAAGCTATCTTTTGGCAAAGTCTTCGGCCTCTTTTGGGTGCCAAAAATGGAGCCGTGATGCATGTGTATTTGAATCAAGGTTGCGTAGAGCGCAGTCATGTCACATGGCCAGTTCACTCCATTTTTTTAGAGTGTGGTGCAAATGTTAGGTGAACATGCAGCTCTCTGCTCTTCTATTGAGAGATGCTTATTTATGCCGCAAGGTCAAACAAGTTTGTTTTTTTGCCATAACCCAATTCCACAGTGTTTTTGAACAATTTTTTGTAGTTGATGAGTAAAATGTCAGATGACCCTGACGTGATTTGAACACACAACCTTCGGATCTGGAGTCAGACGCGCTACCGTTGCGCCACAAGGTCAATGAAACTTGAGTGCTCTGACCCTGTTCAGCACTCTTTTCGATCATGTATCTGTACTGGTTCATGAAAAGTCTGATTTGATTTGGATGTGATTTCTAGGCACAATCTTCTGATGTGGAGTGAAACGCACAACCGTTGCGCAACAAGCTCTTGCTGCTGCATGTCAAACTAGATGCAGGAGGCAAAAACTGGCATTGTGTGTCATGTCTGCTTGCTCACGTTTGTTAAACCGTAGTTCTAATAACACGGAGGTTTCAGCTTTTGATCCCCATATGGGCTAGGTTCTCCAGCATCTGAAGTGCCGTCAAGCTATCTTTTGAGAAAGTCTTCGGCCTCTTTTGGGTGCCAAAAGTGGAGCCGTGATGCATGTGTATTTGAATCAAGGTTGCGTAGAGCGCAGTCATGTCACATGGCCAGTTCACTCCATTTTTTTAGAGTGTGGTGCAAATGTTAGGTGAACATGCAGCTCTCTGCTCTTCTATTGAGAGATGCTTATTTATGCCGCAAGGTCAAACAAGTTTGTTTTTTTGCCATAACCCAATTCCACAGTGTTTTTGAACAATTTTTTGTAGTTGATGAGTAAAATGTCAGATGACCCTGACGTGATTTGAACACGCAGCAACCTTCTGATCTGGAGTCAGACGCGCTACCGTTGCACCACAAGGTCAATGAAACTTGAGTGCTCTGACCCTGTTCAGCACTCTTTTCGATCATGTATCTGTACTGGATCATGAAAAGTCTGATTTGATTTGGATGTGATTTCTAGGCACAATCTTCTGATGTGGAGTGAAACGCACAACCGTTGCGCAACAAGCTCTTGCTGCTGCATGTCAAACTAGATGCAGGAGGCAAAAACTGGCATTGTGTGTCATGTCTGCTTGCTCACGTTTGTTAAACCGTGGTTCTAATAACACGGAGGTTTCAGCTTTTGATCCCCATATGGGCTAGGTTCTCCAGCATCTGAAGTGCCGTCAAGCTATCTTTTGGCAAAGTCTTCGGCCTCTTTTGGGTGTCAAAAGTGGAGCCGTGATGCACGTGTATTTGAATCAAGGTTGCGTAGAGCGCAGTCAAGTCACATGGCCAGTTCACTCCATTTTTTTAGAGTGTGGTGCAAATGTTATGTGAACATGCAACTCTCTGCTCTTCTATTGAGAGACGCTTATTTATGCCGCAAGGTCAAAGAAGTTTGTTTTTTTGCCGTAACCCAATTCCACAGTGTTTTTGAACAATTTTTTTGTAGTTGATGAGTAAAATGTCAGATGACCCTGACGTGATTTGAACACGCAACCTTCTGATCTGGAGTCAGACGCGCTACCGTTGCGCCACAAGGTCAATGAAACTTGAGTGCTCTGACCCTGTTCAGCACTCTTTTCGATCATGTATCTGTAGTGGATCATGAAAAGTCTGATTTGATTTGGATGTGATTTCTAGGCACAATCTTCTGATGTGGAGTGAAACGCACAACCGTTGCGCAACAAGCTCTTGCTGCTGCATGTCAAACTAGATGCAGGAGGCAAAAACTGGCATTGTGTGTCATGTCTGCTTGCTCACTTTTGTTAAACCGTGGTTCTAATAACACGGAGGTTTCAGCTTTTGATCCCCATATGGGCTAGGTTCTCCAGCATCTGAAGTGCCGTCAAGCTATCTTTTGACAAAGTCTTCGGGCTCTTGTGGGTTCCAAAAGTGGAGCCGTGATGCATGTGTATTTGAATCAAGGTTGCGTAGAGCGCAGTCATGTCACATGGCCAGTTCACTCCATTTTTTTAGAGTCTGGTGCAAATGTCATTTTAACATGCAACTTTCTGGTCTTCCATTGAGCGATGCTTATTTATGCCACAAGGTCAAAGAAGTTTGTTTTTTTGCCGTAACCCAATTCCACAGTGTTTTTGAACAATTTTTTGTAGTTGATGAGTAAAATCTCAGATGACCCTGACGTGATTTGAACACGCAACCTTCTGATCTGGAGTCAGACGCGCTACCGTTGCGCCACAAGGTCAATGAAACTTGAGTGCTCTGACCCTGTTCAGCACTCTTTTCGATCATGTATCTGTACTGGTTCATGAAAAGTCTGATTTGATTTGGATGTGATTTCTAGGCACAATCTTCTGTTGTGGAGTGAAACGCACAACCGTTGCGCAACAAGCTCTTGCTGCTGCATGTCAAACTAGATGCAGGAGGCAAAAACTGGCATTGTGTGTCATGTCTGCTTGCTCACTTTTGTTAAACCGTGGTTCTAATAACACGGAGGTTTCAGCTTTTGATCCCCATATGGGCTATGTTCTCCAGCATCTGAAGTGCCGTCAAGCTATCTTTTGGCAAAGTCTTCGGCCTCTTTTGGGTGCCAAAAATGGAGCCGTGATGCATGTGTATTTGAATCAAGGTTGCGTAGAGCGCAGTCATGTCACATGGCCAGTTCACTCCATTTTTTTAGAGTGTGGTGCAAATGTTAGGTGAACATGCAGCTCTCTGCTCTTCTATTGAGAGATGCTTATTTATGCCGCAAGGTCAAACAAGTTTGTTTTTTTGCCATAACCCAATTCCACAGTGTTTTTGAACAATTTTTTGTAGTTGATGAGTAAAATGTCAGATGACCCTGACGTGATTTGAACACGCAACCTTCTGATCTGGAGTCAGACGCGCTACCGTTGCGCCACAAGGTCAATGAAACTTGAGTGCTCTGACCCTGTTCAGCACTCTTTTCGATCATGTATCTGTACTGGATCATGAAAAGTCTGATTTGATTTGGATGTGATTTCTAGGCACAATCTTCTGATGTGGAGTGAAACGCACAACCGTTGCGCAACAAGCTCTTGCTGCTGCATGTCAAACTAGATGCAGGAGGCAAAAACTGGCATTGTGTGTCATGTCTGCTTGCTCACTTTTGTTAAACCGTGGTTCTAATAACACAGAGGTTTCAGCTTTTGATCCCCATATGGGCTAGGTTCTCCAGCATCTGAAGTGCCGTCAAGCTATCTTTTGACAAAGTCTTCGGCCTCTTTTGGGTGCCAAATGTGGAGCCGTGATGCATGTGTATTTGAATCAAGGTTGCGTAGAGCGCAGTCATGTCACATGGCCAGTTCACTCCATTTTTTTAGAGTGTGGTGCAAATGTCATTTTAACATGCAACTTTCTGTTCTTCCATGGAGAGACGCTTATTTATGCCACAAGGTCAAAGAAGTTTGTTTTTTGCCGTAACCCAATTCCACAGTGTTTTTGAACAATTTTTTGTAGTTGATGAGTAAAATGTCAGATGACCCTGACGTGATTTGAACACGCAACCTTCTGATCTGGAGTCAGACGCGCTACCGTTGCGCCACAAGGTCAATGAAACTTGAGTGCTCTGACCCTGTTCAGCACTCTTTTCGATCATGTATCTGTACTGGTTCATGAAAAGTCTGATTTGATTTGGATGTGATTTCTAGGCACAATCTTCTGTTGTGGAGTGAAACGCACAACCGTTGCGCAACAAGCTCTTGCTGCTGCATGTCAAACTAGATGCAGGAGGCAAAAACTGG
The DNA here is from genome assembly GCF_035609145.1 of Eleutherodactylus coqui. NCBI lineage: Eukaryota > Metazoa > Chordata > Amphibia > Anura > Eleutherodactylidae > Eleutherodactylus > Eleutherodactylus coqui. The sequence continues at coordinate 320,810,871 of NC_089838.1, read as the reverse complement.
CATTGTGTGTCATGTCTGCTTGCTCACTTTTGTTAAACCGTGGTTCTAATAACACGGAGGTTTCAGCTTTTGATCCCCATATGGGCTATGTTCTCCAGCATCTGAAGTGCCGTCAAGCTATCTTTTGGCAAAGTCTTCGGCCTCTTTTGGGTGCCAAAAATGGAGCCGTAATGCATGTGTATTTGAATCAAGGTTGCGTAGAGCGCAGTCATGTCACATGGCCCGTTCACTCCATTTTTTTAGAGTGTGGTGCAAATGTCATTTTCACATGCAACTTTCTGGTCTTCCATTGAGAGACGCTTATTTATGCCACAAGGTCAAAGAAGTTTGTTTTTTTGCCGTAACCCAATTCCACAGTGTTTTTGAACAATTTTTTGTAGTTGATGAGTAAAATGTCAGATGACCCTGACGTGATTTGAACACGCAACCTTCTGATCTGGAGTCAGACGCGCTACCGTTGCGCCACAAGGTCAATGAAACTTGAGTGCTCTGACCCTGTTCAGCACTCTTTTCGATCATGTATCTGTACTGGTTCATGAAAAGTCTGATTTGATTTGGATGTGATTTCTAGGCACAATCTTCTGATGTGGAGTGAAACGCACAACCGTTGCGCAACAAGCTCTTGCTGCTGCATGTCAAACTAGATGCAGGAGGCAAAAACTGGCATTGTGTGTCATGTCTGCTTGCTCACTTTTGTTAAACCGTGGTTCTAATAACACAGAGGTTTCAGCTTTTGATCCCCATATGGGCTAGGTTCTCCAGCATCTGAAGTGCCGTCAAGCTATCTTTTGACAAAGTCTTCGGCCTCTTTTGGGTGCCAAATGTGGAGCCGTGATGCATGTGTATTTGAATCAAGGTTGCGTAGAGCGCAGTCAAGTCACATGGCCAGTTCACTCCATTTTTTTAGAGTGTGGTGCAAATGTCATTTTAACATGCAACTTTCTGTTCTTCCATGGAGAGACGCTTATTTATGCCACAAGGTCAAAGAAGTTTGTTTTTTGCCGTAACCCAATTCCACAGTGTTTTTGAACAATTTTTTGTAGTTGATGAGTAAAATGTCAGATGACCCTGACGTGAATTGAACACGCAACCTTCTGATCTGGAGTCAGACGCGCTACCGTTGCGCCACAAGGTCAATGAAACTTGAGTGCTCTGACCCTGTTCAGCACTCTTTTCGATCATGTATCTGTACTGGTTCATGAAAAGTCTGATTTGATTTGGATGTGATTTCTAGGCACAATCTTCTGTTGTGGAGTGAAACGCACAACCGTTGCGCAACAAGCTCTTGCTGCTGCATGTCAAACTAGATGCAGGAGGCAAAAACTGGCATTGTGTGTCATGTCTGCTTGCTCACTTTTGTTAAACCGTGGTTCTAATAACACGGAGGTTTCAGCTTTTGATCCCCATATGGGCTATATTCTCCAGCATCTGAAGTGCCGTCAAGCTATCTTTTGGCAAAGTCTTCGGCCTCTTTTGGGTGCCAAAAATGGAGCCGTAATGCATGTGTATTTGAATCAAGGTTGCGTAGAGCGCAGTCATGTCACATGGCCCGTTCACTCCATTTTTTTAGAGTGTGGTGCAAATGTCATTTTCACATGCAACTTTCTGGTCTTCCATTGAGAGACGCTTATTTATGCCACAAGGTCAAAGAAGTTTGTTTTTTTTCCATAACCCAATTCCACAGTGTTTTTGAACAATTTTTTGTAGTTGATGAGTAAAATGTCAGATGACCCTGATGTGATTTGAACACGCAACCTTCTGATCTGGAGTCAGATGCGCTACTGTTGCGCCACAAGGTCAATGAAACTTGAGTGCTCTGACCCTGTTCAGCACTCTTTTCGACCATGTATCTGTACTGGATCATGAAAAGTCTGATTTGATTTGGATGTGATTTCTAGGCACAATCTTCTGAAGTGGAGTGAAACACACAACCGTTGCGCAACAAGCTCTTGCTGCTGCATGTCAAACTAGATGCAGGAGGGAAAAACTGGCATTGTGTGTCATGTCTGCTTGCTCACTTTTGTTAAACCGTGGTTCTAATAACACGGAGGTTTCAGCTTTTGATCCCCATATGGGCTAGGTTCTCCAGCATCTGAAGTGCCGTCAAGCTATCTTTTGACAAAGTCTTCGGCCTCTTTTGGGTGCCAAAAGTGGAGCCGTGATGCATGTGTATTTGAATCAAGGTTGCGTAGAGCGCAGTCATGTCACATGGCCAGTTCACTCCATTTTTTTAGAGTGTGGTGCAAATGTCATTTTAACATGCAACTTTCTGGTCTTCCATGGAGAGACGCTTATTTATGCCACAAGGTCAAAGATGTTTGTTTTTTGCCGTAACCCAATTCCACAGTGTTTTTGAACAATTTTTTGTAGTTGATGAGTAAAATGTCAGATGACCCTGACGTGATTTGAACACGCAACCTTCTGATCTGGAGTCAGACGCGCTACCGTTGCGCCACAAGGTCAATGAAACTTGAGTGCTCTGACCCTGTTCAGCACTCTTTTCGATCATGTATCTGTAGTGGATCATGAAAAGTCTGATTTGATTTGGATGTGATTTCTAGGCACAATCTTCTGATGTGGAGTGAAACGCACAACCGTTGCGCAACAAGCTCTTGCTGCTGCATGTCAAACTAGATGCAGGAGGCAAAAACTGGCATTGTGTGTCATGTCTGCTTGCTCACTTTTGTTAAACCGTGGTTCTAATAACACGGAGGTTTCAGCTTTTGATCCCCATATGGGCTAGGTTCTCCAGCATCTGAAGTGCCGTCAAGCTATCTTTTGACAAAGTCTTCGGCCTCTTTTAGGTGCCAAAAGTGGAGCCGTGATGCATGTGTATTTGAATCAAGGTTGCGTAGAGCGCAGTCATGTCACATGGCCCGTTCACTCCATTTTTTTAGAGTGTGGTGCAAATGTCATTTTCACATGCAACTTTCTGGTCTTCCATTGAGAGACGCTTATTTATGCCACAAGGTCAAAGAAGTTTGTTTTTTTGCCGTAACCCAATTCCACAGTGTTTTTGAACAATTTTTTGTAGTTGATGAGTAAAATGTCAGATGACCCTGACGTGATTTGAACACGCAACCTTCTGATCTGGAGTCAGACGCGCTACCGTTGCGCCACAAGGTCAATGAAACTTGAGTGCTCTGACCCTGTTCAGCACTCTTTTCGATCATGTATATGTACTGGATAATGAAAAGTCTGATTTGATTTGGATGTGATTTCTAGGCACAATCTTCTGATGTGGAGTGAAACGCACAACCGTTGCGCAACAAGCTCTTGCTGCTGCATGTCAAACTAGATGCAGGAGGCAAAAACTGGCATTGTGTGTCATGTCTGCTTGCTCAGTTTTGTTAAACCGTGGTTCTAATAACACGGAGGTTTCAGCTTTTGATCCCCATATGGGCTAGGTTCTCCACCATCTGAAGTGCCGTCAAGCTATCTTTTGACAAAGTCTTTGGGCTCTTGTGGGTTCCAAAAGTGGAGCCGTGATGCATGTGTATTTGAATCAAGGTTGCGTAGAGCGCAGTCATGTCACATGGCCAGTTCACTCCATTTTTTTAGAGTCTGGTGCAAATGTCATTTTAACATGCAACTTTCTGGTCTTCCATTGAGAGATGCTTATTTATGCCACAAGGTCAAAGAAGTTTGTTTTTTTGCCGTAACCCAATTCCACAGTGTTTTTGAACAATTTTTTGTAGTTGATGAGTAAAATGTCAGATGACCCTGACGTGATTTGAACACGCAACCTTCTGATCTGGAGTCAGACGCGCTACCGTTGCGCCACAAGGTCAATGAAACTTGAGTGCTCTGACCCTGTTCAGCACTCTTTTCGATCATGTATCTGTACTGGATCATGAAAAGTCTGATTTGATTTGGATGTGATTTCTAGGCACAATCTTCTGTTGTGGAGTGAAACGCACAACCGTTGCGCAACAAGCTCTTGCTGCTGCATGTCAAACTAGATGCAGGAGGCAAAAACTGGCATTGTGTGTCATGTCTGCTTGCTCACTTTTGTTAAACCGTGGTTCTAATAACACGGAGGTTTCAGCTTTTGATCCCCATATGGGCTATGTTCTCCAGCATCTGAAGTGCCGTCAAGCTATCTTTTGGCAAAGTCTTCGGCCTCTTTTGGGTGCCAAAAATGGAGCCGTGATGCATGTGTATTTGAATCAAGGTTGCGTAGAGCGCAGTCATGTCACATGGCCAGTTCACTCCATTTTTTTAGAGTGTGGTGCAAATGTTAGGTGAACATGCAGCTCTCTGCTCTTCTATTGAGAGATGCTTATTTATGCCGCAAGGTCAAACAAGTTTGTTTTTTTGCCATAACCCAATTCCACAGTGTTTTTGAACAATTTTTTGTAGTTGATGAGTAAAATGTCAGATGACCCTGACGTGATTTGAACACACAACCTTCGGATCTGGAGTCAGACGCGCTACCGTTGCTCCACAAGGTCAATGAAACTTGAGTGCTCTGACCCTGTTCAGCACTCTTTTCGATCATGTATCTGTACTGGTTCATGAAAAGTCTGATTTGATTTGGATGTGATTTCTAGGCACAATCTTCTGATGTGGAGTGAAACGCACAACCGTTGCGCAACAAGCTCTTGCTGCTGCATGTCAAACTAGATGCAGGAGGCAAAAACTGGCATTGTGTGTCATGTCTGCTTGCTCACGTTTGTTAAACCGTGGTTCTAATAACACGGAGGTTTCAGCTTTTGATCCCCATATGGGCTAGGTTCTCCAGCATCTGAAGTGCCGTCAAGCTATCTTTTGGCAAAGTCTTCGGCCTCTTTTGGGTGTCAAAAGTGGAGCCGTGATGCACGTGTATTTGAATCAAGGTTGCGTAGAGCGCAGTCAAGTCACATGGCCAGTTCACTCCATTTTTTTAGAGTGTGGTGCAAATGTTATGTGAACATGCAACTCTCTGCTCTTCTATTGAGAGACGCTTATTTATGCCGCAAGGTCAAAGAAGTTTGTTTTTTTGCCGTAACCCAATTCCACAGTGTTTTTGAACAATTTTTTTGTAGTTGATGAGTAAAATGTCAGATGACCCTGACGTGATTTGAACACGCAACCTTCTGATCTGGAGTCAGACGCGCTACCGTTGCGCCACAAGGTCAATGAAACTTGAGTGCTCTGACCCTGTTCAGCACTCTTTTCGATCATGTATCTGTAGTGGATCATGAAAAGTCTGATTTGATTTGGATGTGATTTCTAGGCACAATCTTCTGATGTGGAGTGAAACGCACAACCGTTGCGCAACAAGCTCTTGCTGCTGCATGTCAAACTAGATGCAGGAGGCAAAAACTGGCATTGTGTGTCATGTCTGCTTGCTCACTTTTGTTAAACCGTGGTTCTAATAACACGGAGGTTTCAGCTTTTGATCCCCATATGGGCTAGGTTCTCCAGCATCTGAAGTGCCGTCAAGCTATCTTTTGACAAAGTCTTCGGCCTCTTTTGGGTGCCAAAAGTGGAGCCGTGATGCATGTGTATTTGAATCAAGGTTGCGTAGAGCGCAGTCATGTCACATGGCCAGTTCACTCCATTTTTTTAGAGTGTGGTGCAAATGTCATTTTAACATGCAACTTTCTGGTCTTCCATGGAGAGACGCTTATTTATGCCACAAGGTCAAAGATGTTTGTTTTTTGCCGTAACCCAATTCCACAGTGTTTTTGAACAATTTTTTGTAGTTGATGAGTAAAATGTCAGATGACCCTGACGTGATTTGAACACACAACCTTCGGATCTGGAGTCAGACGCGCTACCGTTGCGCCACAAGGTCAATGAAACTTGAGTGCTCTGACCCTGTTCAGCACTCTTTTCGATCATGTATCTGTACTGGTTGATGAAAAGTCTGATTTGATTTGGATGTGATTTCTAGGCACAATCTTCTGATGTGGAGTGAAACGCACAACCGTTGCGCAACAAGCTCTTGCTGCTGCATGTCAAACTAGATGCAGGAGGCAAAAACTGGCATTGTGTGTCATGTCTGCTTGCTCACGTTTGTTAAACCGTGGTTCTAATAACACGGAGGTTTCAGCTTTTGATCCCCATATGGGCTAGGTTCTCCAGCATCTGAAGTGCCGTCAAGCTATCTTTTGACAAAGTCTTCGGCCTCTTTTGGGTGCCAAAAGTGGAGCCGTGATGCATGTGTATTTGAATCAAGGTTGCGTAGAGCGCAGTCATGTCACATGGCCAGTTCACTCCATTTTTTTAGAGTGTGGTGCAAATGTTAAGTGAACATGCAGCTCTCTGCTCTTCTATTGAGAGATGCTTATTTATGCCGCAAGGTCAAACAAGTTTGTTTTTTTGCCATAACCCAATTCCACAGTGTTTTTGAACAATTTTTTGTAGTTGATGAGTAAAATGTCAGATGACCCTGACGTGATTTGAACACGCAGCAACCTTCTGATCTGGAGTCAGACGCGCTACCGTTGCACCACAAGGTCAATGAAACTTGAGTGCTCTGACCCTGTTCAGCACTCTTTTCGATCATGTATCTGTACTGGATCATGAAAAGTCTGATTTGATTTGGATGTGATTTCTAGGCACAATCTTCTGAAGTGGAGTGAAACACACAACCGTTGCGCAACAAGCTCTTGCTGCTGCATGTCAAACTAGATGCAGGAGGCAAAAACTGGCATTGTATGTCATGTCTGCTTGCTCACTTTTGTTAAACCGTGGTTCTAATAACACGGAGGTTTCAGCTTTTGATCCCCATATGGGCTAGGTTCTCCAGCATCTGAAGTGCCGTCAAGCTATCTTTTGACAAAGTCTTCGGCCTCTTTTGGGTGCCAAAAGTGGAGCCGTGATGCATGTGTATTTGAATCAAGGTTGCGTAGAGCGCAGTCATGTCACATGGCCAGTTCACTCCATTTTTTTAGAGTGTGGTGCAAATGTCATTTTAACATGCAACTTTCTGGTCTTCCATGGAGAGACGCTTATTTATGCCACAAGGTCAAAGATGTTTGTTTTTTGCCGTAACCCAATTCCACAGTGTTTTTGAACAATTTTTTGTAGTTGATGAGTAAAATGTCAGATGACCCTGACGTGATTTGAACACACAACCTTCGGATCTGGAGTCAGACGCGCTACCGTTGCGCCACAAGGTCAATGAAACTTGAGTGCTCTGACCCTGTTCAGCACTCTTTTCGATCATGTATCTGTACTGGTTCATGAAAAGTCTGATTTGATTTGGATGTGATTTCTAGGCACAATCTTCTGATGTGGAGTGAAACGCACAAGCGTTGCGCAACAAGCTCTTGCTGCTGCATGTCAAACTAGATGCAGGAGGCAAAAACTGGCATTGTGTGTCATGTCTGCTTGCTCACTTTTGTTAAACCGTGGTTCTAATAACACGGAGGTTTCAGCTTTTGATCCCCATATGGGCTAGGTTCTCCAGCATCTGAAGTGCCGTCAAGCTATCTTTTGACAAAGTCTTCGGCCTCTTTTGGGTGCCAAAAGTGGAGCCGTGATGCATGTGTATTTGAATCAAGGTTGCGTAGAGCGCAGTCATGTCACATGGCCAGTTCACTCCATTTTTTTAGAGTGTGGTTCAAATGTTAGGTGAACATGCAGCTCTCTGGTCTTCTATTGAGAGATGCTTATTTATGCCGCAAGGTCAAACAAGTTTGTTTTTTTGCCATAACCCAATTCCACAGTGTTTTTGAACAATTTTTTGTAGTTGATGAGTAAAATGTCAGATGACCCTGACGTGATTTGAACACGCAGCAACCTTCTGATCTGGAGTCAGACGCGCTACCGTTGCACCACAAGGTCAATGAAACTTGAGTGCTCTGACCCTGTTCAGCACTCTTTTCGATCATGTATCTGTACTGGATCATGAAAAGTCTGATTTGATTTGGATGTGATTTCTAGGCACAATCTTCTGAAGTGGAGTGAAACACACAACCGTTGCGCAACAAGCTCTTGCTGCTGCATGTCAAACTAGATGCAGGAGGCAAAAACTGGCATTGTATGTCATGTCTGCTTGCTCACTTTTGTTAAACCGTGGTTCTAATAACACGGAGGTTTCAGCTTTTGATCCCCATATGGGCTAGGTTCTCCAGCATCTGAAGTGCCGTCAAGCTATCTTTTGACAAAGTCTTCGGCCTCTTTTGGGTGCCAAAAGTGGAGCCGTGATGCATGTGTATTTGAATCAAGGTTGCGTAGAGCGCAGTCATGTCACATGGCCAGTTCACTCCATTTTTTTAGAGTGTGGTGCAAATGTCATTTTAACATGCAACTTTCTGGTCTTCCATGGAGAGACACTTATTTATGCCACAAGGTCAAAGATGTTTGTTTTTTGCCGTAACCCAATTCCACAGTGTTTTTGAACAATTTTTTGTAGTTGATGAGTAAAATGTCAGATGACCCTGACGTGATTTGAACACACAACCTTCGGATCTGGAGTCAGACGCGCTACCGTTGCGCCACAAGGTCAATGAAACTTGAGTGCTCTGACCCTGTTCAGCACTCTTTTCGATCATGTATCTGTACTGGTTCATGAAAAGTCTGATTTGATTTGGATGTGATTTCTAGGCACAATCTTCTGATGTGGAGTGAAACGCACAACCGTTGCGCAACAAGCTCTTGCTGCTGCATGTCAAACTAGATGCAGGAGGCAAAAACTGGCATTGTGTGTCATGTCTGCTTGCTCACGTTTGTTAAACCGTGGTTCTAATAACACGGAGGTTTCAGCTTTTGATCCCCATATGGGCTAGGTTCTCCAGCATCTGAAGTGCCGTCAAGCTATCTTTTGACAAAGTCTTCGGCCTCTTTTGGGTGCCAAAAGTGGAGCCGTGATGCATGTGTATTTGAATCAAGGTTGCGTAGAGCGCAGTCATGTCACATGGCCAGTTCACTCCATTTTTTTAGAGTGTGGTGCAAATGTCATTTTAACATGCAACTTTCTGGTCTTCCATGGAGAGACACTTATTTATGCCACAAGGTCAAAGATGTTTGTTTTTTGCCGTAACCCAATTCCACAGTGTTTTTGAACAATTTTTTGTAGTTGATGAGTAAAATGTCAGATGACCCTGACGTGATTTGAACACACAACCTTCGGATCTGGAGTCAGACGCGCTACCGTTGCGCCACAAGGTCAATGAAACTTGAGTGCTCTGACCCTGTTCAGCACTCTTTTCGATCATGTATCTGTACTGGTTCATGAAAAGTCTGATTTGATTTGGATGTGATTTCTAGGCACAATCTTCTGATGTGGAGTGAAACGCACAACCGTTGCGCAACAAGCTCTTGCTGCTGCATGTCAAACTAGATGCAGGAGGCAAAAACTGGCATTGTGTGTCATGTCTGCTTGCTCACGTTTGTTAAACCGTGGTTCTAATAACACGGAGGTTTCAGCTTTTGATCCCCATATGGGCTAGGTTCTCCAGCATCTGAAGTGCCGTCAAGCTATCTTTTGACAAAGTCTTCGGCCTCTTTTGGGTGCCAAAAGTGGAGCCGTGATGCATGTGTATTTGAATCAAGGTTGCGTAGAGCGCAGTCATGTCACATGGCCAGTTCACTCCATTTTTTTAGAGTGTGGTGCAAATGTTAGGTGAACATGCAGCTCTCTGCTCTTCTATTGAGAGATGCTTATTTATGCCGCAAGGTCAAACAAGTTTGTTTTTTTGCCATAACCCAATTCCACAGTGTTTTTGAACAATTTTTTGTAGTTGATGAGTAAAATGTCAGATGACCCTGACGTGATTTGAACACGCAGCAACCTTCTGATCTGGAGTCAGACGCGCTACCGTTGCACCACAAGGTGAATGAAACTTGAGTGCTCTGACCCTGTTCAGCACTCTTTTCGATCATGTATCTGTACTGGATCATGAAAAGTCTGATTTGATTTGGATGTGATTTCTAGGCACAATCTTCTAAAGTGGAGTGAAACACACAACCGTTGCGCAACAAGCTCTTGCTGCTGCATGTCAAACTAGATGCAGGAGGCAAAAACTGGCATTGTATGTCATGTCTGCTTGCTCACTTTTGTTAAACCGTGGTTCTAATAACACGGAGGTTTCAGCTTTTGATCCCCATATGGGCTAGGTTCTCCAGCATCTGAAGTGCCGTCAAGCTATCTTTTGACAAAGTCTTCGGCCTCTTTTGGGTGCCAAAAGTGGAGCCGTGATGCATGTGTATTTGAATCAAGGTTGCGTAGAGCGCAGTCATGTCACATGGCCAGTTCACTCCATTTTTTTAGAGTGTGGTGCAAATGTCATTTTAACATGCAACTTTCTGGTCTTCCATGGAGAGACGCTTATTTATGCCACAAGGTCAAAGATGTTTGTTTTTTGCCGTAACCCAATTCCACAGTGTTTTTGAACAATTTTTTGTAGTTGATGAGTAAAATGTCAGATGACCCTGACGTGATTTGAACACACAACCTTCGGATCTGGAGTCAGACGCGCTACCGTTGCGCCACAAGGTCAATGAAACTTGAGTGCTCTGACCCTGTTCAGCACTCTTTTCGATCATGTATCTGTACTGGTTCATGAAAAGTCTGATTTGATTTGGATGTGATTTCTAGGCACAATCTTCTGATGTGGAGTGAAACGCACAACCGTTGCGCAACAAGCTCTTGCTGCTGCATGTCAAACTAGATGCAGGAGGCAAAAACTGGCATTGTGTGTCATGTCTGCTTGCTCACGTTTGTTAAACCGTGGTTCTAATAACACGGAGGTTTCAGCTTTTGATCCCCATATGGGCTAGGTTCTCCAGCATCTGAAGTGCCGTCAAGCTATCTTTTGGCAAAGTCTTCGGCCTCTTTTGGGTGTCAAAAGTGGAGCCGTGATGCACATGTATTTGAATCAAGGTTGCGTAGAGCGCAGTCAAGTCACATGGCCAGTTCACTCCATTTTTTTAGAGTGTGGTGCAAATGTTATGTGAACATGCAACTCTCTGCTCTTCTATTGAGAGACGCTTATTTATGCCGCAAGGTCAAAGAAGTTTGTTTTTTTGCCGTAACCCAATTCCACAGTGTTTTTGAACAATTTTTTTGTAGTTGATGAGTAAAATGTCAGATGACCCTGACGTGATTTGAACACGCAACCTTCTGATCTGGAGTCAGACGCGCTACCGTTGCGCCACAAGGTGAATGAAACTTGAGTGCTCTGACCCTGTTCAGCACTCTTTTCGATCATGTATCTGTACTGGTTCATGAAAAGTCTGATTTGATTTGGATGTGATTTCTAGGCACAATCTTCTGATGTGGAGTGAAACGCACAACCGTTGCGCAACAAGCTCTTGCTGCTGCATGTCAAACTAGATGCAGGAGGCAAAAACTGGCATTGTGTGTCATGTCTGCTTGCTCACGTTTGTTAAACCGTGGTTCTAATAACACGGAGGTTTCAGCTTTTGATCCCCATATGGGCTAGGTTCTCCAGCATCTGAAGTGCCGTCAAGCTATCTTTTGACAAAGTCTTCGGCCTCTTTTAGTTGCCAAAAGTGGAGCCGTGATGCATGTGTATTTGAATCAAGGTTGCGTAGAGCGCAGTCATGTCACATGGCCCGTTCACTCCATTTTTTTAGAGTTTGGTGCAAATGTCCTTTTCACATGCAACTTTCTGGTCTTCCATTGAGAGACGCTTATTTATGCCACAAGGTCAAAGAAGTTTGTTTTTTTGCCGTAACCCAATTCCACAGTGTTTTTGAACAATTTTTTGTAGTTGATGAGTAAAATGTCAAATGACCCTGACGTGATTTGAACACGCAGCAACCTTCTGATCTGGAGTCAGACGCGCTACCGTTGCACCACAAGGTCAATGAAACTTGAGTGCTCTGACCCTGTTCAGCACTCTTTTCGATCATGTATCTGTACTGGATCATGAAAAGTCTGATTTCATTTGGATGTGATTTCTAGGCACAATCTTCTGAAGTGGAGTGAAACACACAACCGTTGCGCAACAAGCTCTTGCTGCTGCATGTCAAACTAGATGCAGGAGGCAAAAACTGGCATTGTATGTCATGTCTGCTTGCTCACTTTTGTTAAACCGTGGTTCTAATAACACGGAGGTTTCAGCTTTTGATCCCCATATGGGCTAGGTTCTCCAGCATCTGAAGTGCCGTCAAGCTATCTTTTGACAAAGTCTTCGGCCTCTTTTGGGTGCCAAAAGTGGAGCCGTGATGCATGTGTATTTGAATCAAGGTTGCGTAGAGCGCAGTCATGTCACATGGCCAGTTCACTCCATTTTTTTAGAGTGTGGTGCAAATGTCATTTTAACATGCAACTTTCTGGTCTTCCATGGAGAGACGCTTATTTATGCCACAAGGTCAAAGATGTTTGTTTTTTGCCGTAACCCAATTCCACAGTGTTTTTGAACAATTTTTTGTAGTTGATGAGTAAAATGTCAGATGACCCTGACGTGATTTGAACACACAACCTTCGGATCTGGAGTCAGACGCGCTACCGTTGCGCCACAAGGTCAATGAAACTTGAGTGCTCTGACCCTGTTCAGCACTCTTTTCGATCATGTATCTGTACTGGTTCATGAAAAGTCTGATTTGATTTGGATGTGATTTCTAGGCACAATCTTCTGATGTGGAGTGAAACGCACAACCGTTGCGCAACAAGCTCTTGCTGCTGCATGTCAAACTAGATGCAGGAGGCAAAAACTGGCATTGTGTGTCATGTCTGCTTGCTCACGTTTGTTAAACCGTGGTTCTAATAACACGGAGGTTTCAGCTTTTGATCCCCATATGGGCTAGGTTCTCCAGCATCTGAAGTGCCGTCAAGCTATCTTTTGACAAAGTCTTCGGCCTCTTTTGGGTGCCAAAAGTGGAGCCGTGATGCATGTGTATTTGAATCAAGGTTGCGTAGAGCGCAGTCATGTCACATGGCCAGTTCACTCCATTTTTTTAGAGTGTGGTGCAAATGTTAGGTGAACATGCAGCTCTCTGCTCTTCTATTGAGAGATGCTTATTTATGCCGCAAGGTCAAAGAAGTTTGTTTTTTTGCCATAACTCAATTCCACAGTGTTTTTGAACAATTTTTTGTAGTTGATGAGTAAAATGTCAGATGACCCTGACGTGATTTGAACACGCAGCAACCTTCTGATCTGGAGTCAGACGCGCTACCGTTGCACCACAAGGTCAATGAAACTTGAGTGCTCTGACCCTGTTCAGCACTCTTTTCGATCATGTATCTGTACTGGATCATGAAAAGTCTGACTTGATTTGGATGTGATTTCTAGGCACAATCTTCTGAAGTGGAGTGAAACACACAACCGTTGCGCAACAAGTTCTTGCTGCTGCATGTCAAACTAGATGCAGGAGGCAAAAACTGGCATTGTGTGTCATGTCTGCTTGCTCACTTTTGTTAAACCGTGGTTCTAATAACACGGAGGTTTCAGCTTTTGATCCCCATATGGGCTAGGTTCTCCAGCATCTGAAGTGCCGTCAAGCTATCTTTTGACAAAGTCTTTGGCCTCTTTTGGGTGCCAAAAGTGGAGCCGTGATGCATGTGTATTTGAATCAAGGTTGCGTAGAGCGCAGTCATGTCACATGGCCAGTTCACTCCATTTTTTTAGAGTGTGGTGCAAATGTCATTTTCCCAGGCAACTTTCTGGTCTTCCATTGAGAGACGCTTATTTATGCCACAAGGTCAAAGAAGTTTGTTTTTTTGCCGTAACCCAATTCCACAGTGTTTTTGAACAATTTTTTGTAGTTGATGAGTAAAATGTCAGATGACCCTGACGTGATTTGAACACGCAACCTTCTGATCTGGAGTCAGACGCGCTACCGTTGCGCCACAAGGTCAATGAAACTTGAGTGCTCTGACCCTGTTCAGCACTCTTTTCGATCATGTATCTGTACTGGATCATGAAAAGTCTGATTTGATTTGGATGTGATTTCTAGGCACAATCTTCTGATGTGGAGTGAAACGCACAACCGTTGCGCAACAAGCTCTTGCTGTTGCATGTCAAACTAGATGCAGGAGGCAAAAACTGGCATTGTGTGTCATGTCTGCTTGCTCACTTTTGTTAAACCGTGGTTCTAATAACACGGAGGTTTCAGCTTTTGATCCCCATATGGGCTAGGTTCTCCAGCATCTGAAGTGCCGTCAAGCTATCTTTTGAGAAAGTCTTCGGGCTCTTTTGGGTGCCAAAAGTGGAGCCGTGATGCATGTGTATTTGAATCAAGGTTGCGTAGAGCGCAGTCATGTCACATGGCCAGTTCACTCCATTTTTTTAGAGTGTGGTGCAAATGTCATTTTCACATGCAACTTTCTGGTCTTCCATTGAGAGACGCTTATTTATGCCACAAGGTCAAAGAAGTTTGTTTTTTTGCCGTAACCCAATTCCACAGTGTTTTTGAACGATTTTTTGTAGTTGATGAGTAAAATGTCAGATGACCCTGACGTGATTTGAACACGCAACCTTCTGATCTGGAGTCAGACGCGCTACCGTTGCGCCACAAGGTCAATGAAATTTGAGTGCTCTGACCCTGTTCAGCACTCTTTTCGATCATGTATCTGTACTGGATCATGAAAAGTCTGATTTGATTTGGATGTGATTTCTAGGCACAATCTTCTGATGTGGAGTGAAACGCACAACCGTTGCGCAACAAGCTCTTGCTGCTGCATGTCAAACTAGATGCAGGAGGCAAAAACTGGCATTGTGTGTCATGTCTGCTTGCTCACTTTTGTTAAACCGTGGTTCTAATAACACGGAGGTTTCAGCTTTTGATCCCCATATGGGCTAGGTTCTCCAGCATCTGAAGTGCCGTCAAGCTATCTTTTGACAAAGTCTTCGGCCTCTTTTAGGTGCCAAAAGTGGAGCCGTGATGCATGTGTATTTGAATCAAGGTTGCGTAGAGCGCAGTCATGTCACATGGTCAGTTCACTCCATTTTTTTAGAGTGTGGTGCAAATGTCATTTTCACATGCAACTTTCTGGTCTTCTATTGAGAGACGCTTATTTATGCCACGAGGTCAAAGAAGTTTGTTTTTTTGCCGTAACCCAATTCCACAGTGTTTTTGAACAATTTTTTGTAGTTGATGAGTAAAATGTCAGATGACCCTGACGTGATTTGAACACGCAACCTTCTGATCTGGAGTCAGACGCGCTACCGTTGCGCCACAAGGTCAATGAAACTTGAGTGCTCTGACCCTGTTCAGCACTCTTTTCGATCATGTATCTGTACTGGATCATGAAAAGTCTGATTTGATTTGGATGTGATTTCTTGGCACAATCTTCTGATGTGGAGTGAAACGCACAACCGTTGCGCAACAAGCTCTTGCTGCTGCATGTCAAACTAGATGCAGGAGGCACTAACTGGCATTGTGTGTCATGTCTGCTTGCTCACTTTTGTTAAACCGTGGTTCTAATAACACGGAGGTTTCAGCTTTTGATCCCCATATGGGCTAGGTTCTCCAGCATCTGAAGTGCCGTCAAGCTATCTTTTGACAAAGTCTTTGGCCTCTTTTGGGTGCCAAAAGTGGGGCCGTGATGCATGTGTATTTGAATCAAGGTTGCGTAGAGCGCAGTCATGTCACATGGCCAGTTCACTCCATTTTTTTAGAGTGTAGTGCAAATGTCATTTTCACATGCAACTTTCTGGTCTTCCATTGAGAGACGCTTATTTATGCCACAAGGTCAAAGAAGTTTGTTTTTTTGCCGTAACCCAATTCCACAGTGTTTTTGAACAATTTTTTGTAGTTGATGAGTAAAATGTCAGATGACCCTGACGTGATTTGAGCACGCAACCTTCTGATCTGGAGTCAGACGCGCTACCGTTGCGCCACAAGGTCAATGAAACTTGAGTGCTCTGACCCTGTTCAGCACTCTTTTCGATCATGTATCTGTACTGGATCATGAAAAGTCTGATTTGATTTGGATGTGATTTCTAGGCACAATCTTCTGATGTGGAGTGAAACGCACAACCGTTGCGCAACAAGCTCTTGCTGCTGCATGTCAAACTAGATGCAGGAGGCAAAAACTGGCATTGTGTGTCATGTCTGCTTGCTCACTTTTGTTAAACCGTGGTTCTAATAACACGGAGGTTTCAGCTTTTGATCCCCATATGGGCTAGGTTCTCCAGCATCTGAAGTGCCGTCAAGCTATCTTTTGACAAAGTCTTTGGCCTCTTTTGGGTGCCAAAAGTGGGGCCGTGATGCATGTGTATTTGAATCAAGGTTGCGTAGAGCGCAGTCATGTCACATGGCCAGTTCACTCCATTTTTTTAGAGTGTGGTGCAAATGTCATTTTCACATGCAACTTTCTGGTCTTCCATTGAGAGACGCTTATTTATGCCACAAGGTCAAAGAAGTTTGTTTTTTTGCCGTAACCCAATTCCACAGTGTTTTTGAACGATTTTTTGTAGTTGATGAGTAAAATGTCAGATGACCCTGACGTGATTTGAACACGCAACCTTCTGATCTGGAGTCAGACGCGCTACCGTTGCGCCACAAGGTCAATGAAATTTGAGTGCTCTGACCCTGTTCAGCACTCTTTTCGATCATGTATCTGTACTGGATCATGAAAAGTCTGATTTGATTTGGATGTGATTTCTAGGCACAATCTTCTGATGTGGAGTGAAACGCACAACCGTTGCGCAACAAGCTCTTGCTGCTGCATGTCAAACTAGATGCAGGAGGCAAAAACTGGCATTGTGTGTCATGTCTGCTTGCTCACTTTTGTTAAACCGTGGTTCTAATAACACGGAGGTTTCAGCTTTTGATCCCCATATGGGCTAGGTTCTCCAGCATCTGAAGTGCCGTCAAGCTATCTTTTGACAAAGTCTTCGGCCTCTTTTAGGTGCCAAAAGTGGAGCCGTGATGCATGTGTATTTGAATCAAGGTTGCGTAGAGCGCAGTCATGTCACATGGCCAGTTCACTCCATTTTTTTAGAGTGTAGTGCAAATGTCATTTTCACATGCAACTTTCTGGTCTTCCATTGAGAGACGCTTATTTATGCCACAAGGTCAAAGAAGTTTGTTTTTTTGCCGTAACCCAATTCCACAGTGTTTTTGAACAATTTTTTGTAGTTGATGAGTAAAATGTCAGATGACCCTGACGTGATTTGAACACGCAACCTCCTGATCTGGAGTCAGACGCGCTACCGTTGCGCCACAAGGTCAATGAAACTTGAGTGCTCTGACCCTGTTCAGCACTCTTTTCGATCATGTATCTGTACTGGATCATGAAAAGTCTGATTTGATTTGGATGTGATTTCTAGGCACAATCTTCTGATGTGGAGTGAAACGCACAACCGTTGCGCAACAAGCTCTTGCTGCTGCATGTCAAACTAGATGCAGGAGGCAAAAACTGGCATTGTGTGTCATGTCTGCTTGCTCACTTTTGTTAAACCGTGGTTCTAATAACACGGAGGTTTCAGCTTTTGATCCCCATATGGGCTAGGTTCTCCAGCATCTGAAGTGCCGTCAAGCTATCTTTTGACAAAGTCTTTGGCCTCTTTTGGGTGCCAAAAGTGGGGCCGTGATGCATGTGTATTTGAATCAAGGTTGCGTAGAGCGCAGTCATGTCACATGGCCAGTTCACTCCATTTTTTTAGAGTGTGGTGCAAATGTCATTTTCACATGCAACTTTCTGGTCTTCCATTGAGAGACGCTTATTTATGCCACAAGGTCAAAGAAGTTTGTTTTTTTGCCGTAACCCAATTCCACAGTGTTTTTGAACAATTTTTTGTAGTTGATGAGTAAAATGTCAGATGACCCTGACGTGATTTGAACACGCAACCTTCTGATCTGGAGTCAGACGCGCTACCGTTGCACCACAAGGTCAATGAAACTTGAGTGCTCTGACCCTGTTCAGCACTCTTTTCGATCATGTATCTGTACTGGATCATGAAAAGTCTGATTTGATTTGGATGTGATTTCTTGGCACAATCTTCTGATGTGGAGTGAAACGCACAACCGTTGCGCAACAAGCTCTTGCTGCTGCATGTCAAACTAGATGCAGGAGGCAAAAACTGGCATTGTGTGTCATGTCTGCTTGCTCACTTTTGTTAAACCGTGGTTCTAATAACACGGAGGTTTCAGCTTTTGATCCCCATATGGGCTAGGTTCTCCAGCATCTGAAGTGCCGTCAAGCTATCTTTTGACAAAGTCTTCGGCCTCTTTTAGGTGCCAAAAGTGGAGCCGTGATGCATGTGTATTTGAATCAAGGTTGCGTAGAGCGCAGTCATGTCACATGGCCAGTTCACTCCATTTTTTTAGAGTGTGGTGCAAATGTCATTTTCACATGCAACTTTCTGGCCTTCTATTGAGAGACGCTTATTTATGCCACGAGGTCAAAGAAGTTTGTTTTTTTGCCGTAACCCAATTCCACAGTGTTTTTGAACAATTTTTTGTAGTTGATGAGTAAAATGTCAGATGACCCTGACATGATTTGAACACGCAACCGTCTGATCTGGAGTCAGACGCGCTACCGTTGCGCCACAAGGTCAATGAAACTTGAGTGCTCTGACCCTGTTCAGCACTCTTTTCGATCATGTATCTGTACTGGATCATGAAAAGTCTGATTTGATTTGGATGTGATTTCTAGGCACAATCTTCTGAAGTGGAGTGAAACACACAACCGTTGCGCAACAAGCTCTTGCTGCTGCATGTCAAACTAGATGCAGGAGGCAAAAACTGGCATTGTATGTCATGTCTGCTTGCTCACTTTTGTTAAACCGTGGTTCTAATAACACGGAGGTTTCAGCTTTTTATCCCCATATGGGCTAGGTTCTCCAGCATCTGAAGTGCCGTCAAGCTATCTTTTGACAAAGTCTTCGGCCTCTTTTGGGTGCCAAAAGTGGAGCCGTGATGCATGTGTATTTGAATCAAGGTTGCGTAGAGCGCAGTCATGTCACATGGCCAGTTCACTCCATTTTTTTAGAGTGTGGTGCAAATGTCATTTTAACATGCAACTTTCTGGTCTTCCATGGAGAGACGCTTATTTATGCCACAAGGTCAAAGATGTTTGTTTTTTGCCGTAACCCAATTCCACAGTGTTTTTGAACAATTTTTTGTAGTTGATGAGTAAAATGTCAGATGACCCTGACGTGATTTGAACACACAACCTTCGGATCTGGAGTCAGACGCGCTACCGTTGCGCCACAAGGTCAATGAAACTTGAGTGCTCTGACCCTGTTCAGCACTCTTTTCGATCATGTATCTGTACTGGTTCATGAAAAGTCTGATTTGATTTGGATGTGATTTCTAGGCACAATCTTCTGATGTGGAGTGAAACGCACAACCGTTGCGCAACAAGCTCTTGCTGCTGCATGTCAAACTAGATGCAGGAGGCAAAAACTGGCATTGTGTGTCATGTCTGCTTGCTCACGTTTGTTAAACCGTGGTTCTAATAACACGGAGGTTTCAGCTTTTGATCCCCATATGGGCTAGGTTCTCCAGCATCTGAAGTGCCGTCAAGCTATCTTTTGGCAAAGTCTTCGGCCTCTTTTGGGTGTCAAAAGTGGAGCCGTGATGCACGTGTATTTGAATCAAGGTTGCGTAGAGCGCAGTCAAGTCACATGGCCAGTTCACACCATTTTTTTAGAGTGTGGTGCAAATGTTATGTGAACATGCAACTCTCTGCTCTTCTATTGAGAGACGCTTATTTATGCCGCAAGGTCAAAGAAGTTTGTTTTTTTGCCGTAACCCAATTCCACAGTGTTTTTGAACAATTTTTTTGTAGTTGATGAGTAAAATGTCAGATGACCCTGACGTGATTTGAACACGCAACCTTCTGATCTGGAGTCAGACGCGCTACCGTTGCGCCACAAGGTCAATGAAACTTGAGTGCTCTGACCCTGTTCAGCACTCTTTTCGATCATGTATCTGTAGTGGATCATGAAAAGTCTGATTTGATTTGGATGTGATTTCTAGGCACAATCTTCTGATGTGGAGTGAAACGCACAACCGTTGCGCAACAAGCTCTTGCTGCTGCATGTCAAACTAGATGCAGGAGGCAAAAACTGGCATTGTGTGTCGTGTCTGCTTGCTCACTTTTGTTAAACCGTGGTTCTAATAACACGGAGGTTTCAGCTTTTGATCCCCATATGGGCTAGGTTCTCCAGCATCTGAAGTGCCGTCAAGCTATCTTTTGACAAAGTCTTCGGCCTCTTTTAGTTGCCAAAAGTGGAGCCGTGATGCATGTGTATTTGAATCAAGGTTGCGTAGAGCGCAGTCATGTCACATGGCCCGTTCACTCCATTTTTTTAGAGTTTGGTGCAAATGTCATTTTCACATGCAACTTTCTGGTCTTCCATTGAGAGACGCTTATTTATGCCACAAGGTCAAAGAAGTTTGTTTTTTTGCCGTAACCCAATTCCACAGTGTTTTTGAACAATTTTTTGTAGTTGATGAGTAAAATGTCAGATGACCCTGACGTGATTTGAACACGCAACCTTCTGATCTGGAGTCAGACGCGCTACCGTTGCGCCACAAGGTCAATGAAACTTGAGTGCTCTGACCCTGTTCAGCACTCTTTTCGATCATGTATATGTACTGGATAATGAAAAGTCTGATTTGATTTGGATGTGATTTCTAGGCACAATCTTCTGATGTGGAGTGAAACGCACAACCGTTGCGCAACAAGCTCTTGCTGCTGCATGTCAAACTAGATGCAGGAGGCAAAAACTGGCATTGTGTGTCATGTCTGCTTGCTCACTTTTGTTAAACCGTGGTTCTAATAACACGGAGGTTTCAGCTTTTGATCCCCATATGGGCTAGGTTCTCCAGCATCTGAAGTGCCGTCAAGCTATCTTTTGACAAAGTCTTCGGGCTCTTGTGGGTTCCAAAAGTGGAGCCGTGATGCATGTGTATTTGAATCAAGGTTGCGTAGAGCGCAGTCATGTCACATGGCCAGTTCACTCCATTTTTTTAGAGTCTGGTGCAAATGTCATTTTAACATGCAACTTTCTGGTCTTCCATTGAGAGATGCTTATTTATGCCACAAGGTCAAAGAAGTTTGTTTTTTTGCCGTAACCCAATTCCACAGTGTTTTTGAACAATTTTTTGTAGTTGATGAGTAAAATGTCAGATGACCCTGACGTGATTTGAACACGCAACCTTCTGATCTGGAGTCAGACGCGCTACCGTTGCGCCACAAGGTCAATGAAACTTGAGTGCTCTGACCCTGTTCAGCACTCTTTTCGATCATGTATCTGTACTGGATCATGAAAAGTCTGATTTGATTTGGATGTGATTTCTAGGCACAATCTTCTGATGTGGAGTGAAACGCACAACCGTTGCGCAACAAGCTCTTGCTGTTGCATGTCAAACTAGATGCAGGAGGCAAAAACTGGCATTGTGTGTCATGTCTGCTTGCTCACTTTTGTTAAACCGTGGTTCTAATAACACGGAGGTTTCAGCTTTTGATCCCCATATGGGCTAGGTTCTCCAGCATCTGAAGTGCCGTCAAGCTATCTTTTGAGAAAGTCTTCGGGCTCTTTTGGGTGCCAAAAGTGGAGCCGTGATGCATGTGTATTTGAATCAAGGTTGCGTAGAGCGCAGTCATGTCACATGGCCAGTTCACTCCATTTTTTTAGAGTGTGGTGCAAATGTCATTTTCACATGCAACTTTCTGGTCTTCCATTGAGAGACGCTTATTTATGCCACAAGGTCAAAGAAGTTTGTTTTTTTGCCGTAACCCAATTCCACAGTGTTTTTGAACGATTTTTTGTAGTTGATGAGTAAAATGTCAGATGACCCTGACGTGATTTGAACACGCAACCTTCTGATCTGGAGTCAGACGCGCTACCGTTGCGCCACAAGGTCAATGAAATTTGAGTGCTCTGACCCTGTTCAGCACTCTTTTCGATCATGTATCTGTACTGGATCATGAAAAGTCTGATTTGATTTGGATGTGATTTCTAGGCACAATCTTCTGATGTGGAGTGAAACGCACAACCGTTGCGCAACAAGCTCTTGCTGCTGCATGTCAAACTAGATGCAGGAGGCAAAAACTGGCATTGTGTGTCATGTCTGCTTGCTCACTTTTGTTAAACCGTGGTTCTAATAACACGGAGGTTTCAGCTTTTGATCCCCATATGGGCTAGGTTCTCCAGCATCTGAAGTGCCGTCAAGCTATCTTTTGACAAAGTCTTCGGCCTCTTTTAGGTGCCAAAAGTGGAGCCGTGATGCATGTGTATTTGAATCAAGGTTGCGTAGAGCGCAGTCATGTCACATGGTCAGTTCACTCCATTTTTTTAGAGTGTGGTGCAAATGTCATTTTCACATGCAACTTTCTGGTCTTCTATTGAGAGACGCTTATTTATGCCACGAGGTCAAAGAAGTTTGTTTTTTTGCCGTAACCCAATTCCACAGTGTTTTTGAACAATTTTTTGTAGTTGATGAGTAAAATGTCAGATGACCCTGACGTGATTTGAACACGCAACCTTCTGATCTGGAGTCAGACGCGCTACCGTTGCGCCACAAGGTCAATGAAACTTGAGTGCTCTGACCCTGTTCAGCACTCTTTTCGATCATGTATCTGTACTGGATCATGAAAAGTCTGATTTGATTTGGATGTGATTTCTTGGCACAATCTTCTGATGTGGAGTGAAACGCACAACCATTGCGCAACAAGCTCTTGCTGCTGCATGTCAAACTAGATGCAGGAGGCACTAACTGGCATTGTGTGTCATGTCTGCTTGCTCACTTTTGTTAAACCGTGGTTCTAATAACACGGAGGTTTCAGCTTTTGATCCCCATATGGGCTAGGTTCTCCAGCATCTGAAGTGCCGTCAAGCTATCTTTTGACAAAGTCTTTGGCCTCTTTTGGGTGCCAAAAGTGGGGCCGTGATGCATGTGTATTTGAATCAAGGTTGCGTAGAGCGCAGTCATGTCACATGGCCAGTTCACTCCATTTTTTTAGAGTCTGGTGCAAATGTCATTTTAACATGCAACTTTCTGGTCTTCCATTGAGAGATGCTTATTTATGCCACAAGGTCAAAGAAGTTTGTTTTTTTGCCGTAACCCAATTCCACAGTGTTTTTGAACAATTTTTTGTAGTTGATGAGTAAAATGTCAGATGACCCTGACGTGATTTGAACACGCAACCTTCTGATCTGGAGTCAGACGCGCTACCGTTGCGCCACAAGGTCAATGAAACTTGAGTGCTCTGACCCTGTTCAGCACTCTTTTCGATCATGTATCTGTACTGGATCATGAAAAGTCTGATTTGATTTGGATGTGATTTCTAGGCACAATCTTCTGATGTGGAGTGAAACGCACAACCGTTGCGCAACAAGCTCTTGCTGTTGCATGTCAAACTAGATGCAGGAGGCAAAAACTGGCATTGTGTGTCATGTCTGCTTGCTCACTTTTGTTAAACCGTGGTTCTAATAACACGGAGGTTTCAGCTTTTGATCCCCATATGGGCTAGGTTCTCCAGCATCTGAAGTGCCGTCAAGCTATCTTTTGACAAAGTCTTTGGCCTCTTTTGGGTGCCAAAAGTCGGGCCGTGATGCATGTGTATTTGAATCAAGGTTGCGTAGAGCGCAGTCATGTCACATGGCCAGTTCACTCCATTTTTTTAGAGTGTGGTGCAAATGTCATTTTCACATGCAACTTTCTGGTCTTCCATTGAGAGACGCTTATTTATGCCACAAGGTCAAAGAAGTTTGTTTTTTTGCCGTAACCCAATTCCACAGTGTTTTTGAACAATTTTTTGTAGTTGATGAGTAAAATGTCAGATGACCCTGACGTGATTTGAACACGCAACCTTCTGACCTGGAGTCAGACGTGCTACCGTTGCGCCACAAGGTCAATGAAACTTGAGTGCTCTGACCCTGTTCAGCACTCTTTTCGATCATGTATCTGTACTGGATCATGAAAAGTCTGATTTGATTTGGATGTGATTTCTAGGCACAATCTTCTGATGTGGAGTGAAACGCACAACCGTTGCGCAACAAGCTCTTGCTGCTGCATGTCAAACTAGATGCAGGAGGCAAAAACTGGCATTGTGTGTCATGTCTGCTTGCTCACTTTTGTTAAACCGTGGTTCTAATAACACGGAGGTTTCAGCTTTTGATCCCCATATGGGCTAGGTTCTCCAGCATCTGAAGTGCCGTCAAGCTATCTTTTGACAAAGTCTTCGGCCTCTTTTAGGTGCCAAAAGTGGAGCCGTGATGCATGTGTATTTGAATCAAGGTTGCGTAGAGCGCAGTCATGTCACATGGCCAGTTCACTCCATTTTTTTAGAGTGTAGTGCAAATGTCATTTTCACATGCAACTTTCTGGTCTTCCATTGAGAGACGCTTATTTATGCCACGAGGTCAAAGAAGTTTGTTTTTTTGCCGTAACCCAATTCCACAGTGTTTTTGAACAATTTTTTGTAGTTGATGAGTAAAATGTCAGATGACCCTGCCGTGATTTGAACACGCAACCTTCTGATCTGGAGTCAGACGCGCTACCGTTGCGCCACAAGGTCAATGAAACTTGAGTGCTCTGACCCTGTTCAGCACTCTTTTCGATCATGTATCTGTACTGGATCATGAAAAGTCTGATTTGATTTGGATGTGATTTCTTGGCACAATCTTCTGATGTGGAGTGAAACGCACAACCGTTGCGCAACAAGCTCTTGCTGCTGCATGTCAAACTAGATGCAGGAGGCAAAAACTGGCATTGTGTGTCATGTCTGCTTGCTCACTTTTGTTAAACCGTGGTTCTAATAACACGGAGGTTTCAGCTTTTGATCCCCATATGGGCTAGGTTCTCCAGCATCTGAAGTGCCGTCAAGCTATCTTTTGACAAAGTCTTCGGCCTCTTTTAGGTGCCAAAAGTGGAGCCGTGATGCATGTGTATTTGAATCAAGGTTGCGTAGAGCGCAGTCATGTCACATGGCCAGTTCACTCCATTTTTTTAGAGTGTGGTGCAAATGTCATTTTCACATGCAACTTTCTGGTCTTCTATTGAGAGACGCTTATTTATGCCACGAGGTCAAAGAAGTTTGTTTTTTTGCCGTAACCCAATTCCACAGTGTTTTTGAACAATTTTTTGTAGTTGATGAGTAAAATGTCAGATGACCCTGACATGATTTGAACACGCAACCGTCTGATCTGGAGTCAGACGCGCTACCGTTGCGCCACAAGGTCAATGAAACTTGAGTGCTCTGACCCTGTTCAGCACTCTTTTCGATCATGTATCTGTACTGGATCATGAAAAGTCTGATTTGATTTGGATGTGATTTCTAGGCGCAATCTTCTGATGTGGAGTGAAACGCACAACCATTGCGCAACAAGCTCTTGCTGCTGCATGTCAAACTAGATGCAGGAGGCAAAAACTGGCATTGTGTGTCATGTCTGCTTGCTCACTTTTGTTAAACCGTGGTTCTAATAACACGGAGGTTTCAGCTTTTGATCCCCATATGGGCTAGGTTCTCCAGCATCTGAAGTTCCGTCAAGCTATCTTTTCACAAAGTCTTCGGCCTCTTTTGGGTTCCAAAAGTGGAGCCGTGATGCATGTGTATTTGAATCAAGGTTGCGTAGAGCGCAGTCATGTCACATGGCCAGTTCACTCCATTTTTTTAGAGTGTGGTGCAAATGTCATTTTCACATGCAACTTTCTGGTCTTCTATTGAGAGACGCTTATTTATGCCACGAGGTCAAAGAAGTTTGTTTTTTTGCCGTAACCCAATTCCACAGTGTTTTTGAACAATTTTTTGTGGTTGATGAGTAAAATGTCAGATGACCCTGACGTGATTTGAACACGCAACCTTCTGATCTGGAGTCAGACGCGCTACCGTTGCGACACAAGGTCAATGAAACTTGAGTGCTCTGACCCTGTTCAGCACTCTTTTCGATCATGTATCTGTACTGGATCATGAAAAGTCTGATTTGATTTGGATGTGATTTCTAGGCACAATCTTCTGATGTGGAGTGAAACGCACAACCGTTGCGCAACAAGCTCTTGCTGCTGCATGTCAAACTAGATGCAGGAGGCAAAAACTGGCATTGTGTGTCATGTCTGCTTGCTCACTTTTGTTAAACCGTGGTTCTAATAACACGGAGGTTTCAGCTTTTGATCCCCATATGGGCTAGGTTCTCCAGCATCTGAAGTGCCGTCAAGCTATCTTTTGACAAAGTCTTCGGCCTCTTTTAGGTGCCAAAAGTGGAGCCGTGATGCATGTGTATTTGAATCAAGGTTGCGTAGAGCGCAGTCATGTCACATGGCCAGTTCACTCCATTTTTTTAGAGTGTGGTGCAAATGTCATTTTCACATGCAACTTTCTGGTCTTCTATTGAGAGACGCTTATTTATGCCACGAGGTCAAAGAAGTTTGTTTTTTTGCCGTAACCCAATTCCACAGTGTTTTTGAACAATTTTTTGTAGTTGATGAGTAAAATGTCAGATGACCCTGACGTGATTTGAACACGCAACCTTCTGATCTGGAGTCAGACGCGCTACCGTTGCGCCACAAGGTCAATGAAACTTGAGTGTGCTGACACTGTTCAGCACTCTTTTCGATCATGTATCTGTACTGGTTCATGAAAAGTCTGATTTGATTTGGATGTGATTTCTAGGCACAATCTTCTGATGTGGAGTGAAACGCACAACCGTTGCGCAACAAGCTCTTGCTGCTGCATGTCAAACTAGATGCAGGAGGCAAAAACTGGCATTGTGTGTCATGTCTGCTTGCTCACTTTTGTTAAACCGTGGTTCTAATAACACGGAGGTTTCAGCTTTTGATCCCCATATGGGCTAGGTTCTCCAGCATCTGAAGTGCCGTCAAGCTATCTTTTGACAAAGTCTTCGGCCTCTTTTAGGTGCCAAAAGTGGAGCCGTGATGCATGTGTATTTGAATCAAGGTTGCGTAGAGCGCAGTCATGTCACATGGCCAGTTCACTCCATTTTTTTAGAGTCTGGTGCAAATGTCATTTTCACATGCAACTTTCTGGTCTTCTATTGAGAGACGCTTATTTATGCCACGAGGTCAAAGAAGTTTGTTTTTTTGCCGTAACCCAATTCCACAGTGTTTTTGAACAATTTTTTGTAGTTGATGAGTAAAATGTCAGATGACCCTGACGTGATTTGAACACGCAACCTTCTGATCTGGAGTCAGACGCGCTACCGTTGCGCCACAAGGTCAATGAAACTTGAGTGCTCTGACCCTGTTCAGCACTCTTTTCGATCATGTATCTGTACTGGATCATGAAAAGTCTGATTTGATTTGGATGTGATTTCTAGGCACAATCTTCTGATGTGGAGTGAAACGCACAACCGTTGCGCAACAAGCTCTTGCTGCTGCATGTCAAACTAGATGCAGGAGGCAAAAACTGGCATTGTGTGTCATGTCTGCTTGCTCACTTTTGTTAAACCGTGGTTCTAATAACACGGAGGTTTCAGCTTTTGATCCCCATATGGGCTAGGTTCTCCAGCATCTGAAGTGCCGTCAAGCTATCTTTTGACAAAGTCTTTGGCCTCTTTTGGGTGCCAAAAGTGGAGCCGTGATGCATGTGTATTTGAATCAAGGTTGCGTAGAGCGCAGTCATGTCACATGGCCAGTTCACTCCATTTTTTTAGAGTCTGGTGCAAATGTCATTTTCACATGCAACTTTCTGGTCTTCCATTGAGAGACGCTTATTTATGCCACAAGGTCAAAGAAGTTTGCTTTTTTGCCGTAACCCAATTCCACAGTGTTTTTGAACAATTTTTTGTAGTTGATGAGTAAAATGTCAGATGACCCTGACGTGATTTGAACACGCAACCTTCTGATCTGGAGTCAGACGCGCTACCGTTGCGCCACAAGGTCAATGAAACTTGAGTGTGCTGACACTGTTCAGCACTCTTTTCGATCATGTATCTGTACTGGTTCATGAAAAGTCTGATTTGATTTGGATGTGATTTCTAGGCACAATCTTCTGATGTGGAGTGAAACGCACAACCGTTGCGCAACAAGCTCTTGCTGCTGCATGTCAAACTAGATGCAGGAGGCAAAAACTGGCATTGTGTGTCATGTCTGCTTGCTCACTTTTGTTAAACCGTGGTTCTAATAACACGGAGGTTTCAGCTTTTGATCCCCATATGGGCTAGGTTCTCCAGCATCTGAAGTGCCGTCAAGCTATCTTTTGACAAAGTCTTCGGCCACTTTTGGGTGCCAAAAGTGGAGCCGTGATGCATGTGTATTTGAATAAAGGTTGCGTAGAGCGCAGTCATGTCACATGGCCAGTTCACTCCATTTTTTTAGAGTGTGGTGCAAATGTCATTTTCCCATGCAACTTTCTGGTCTTCCATTGAGAGACGCTTATTTATTCCACAAGGTCAAAGAAGTTTGTTTTTTTGCCGTAACCCAATTCCACAGTGTTTTTGAACAATTTTTTGTAGTTGATGAGTAAAATGTCAGATGACCCTGACGTGATTTGAACACGCAACCTTCTGATCTGGAGTCAGACGCGCTACCGTTGCGCCACAAGGTCAATGAAACTTGAGTGCTCTGACCCTGTTCAGCACTCTTTTCGATCATGTATCTGTACTGGATCATGAAAAGTCTGATTTGATTTGGATGTGATTTCTAGGCACAATCTTCTGATGTGGAGTGAAACGCACAACCGTTGCGCAACAAGCTCTTGCTGCTGCATGTCAAACTAGATGCAGGAGGCAAAAACTGGCATTGTGTGTCATGTCTGCTTGCTCACTTTTGTTAAACCGTGGTTCTAATAACACGGAGGTTTCAGCTTTTGATCCCCATATGGGCTAGGTTCTCCAGCATCTGAAGTGCCGTCAAGCTATCTTTTGACAAAGTCTTTGGCCTCTTTTGGGTGCCAAAAGTGGAGCCGTGATGCATGTGTATTTGAATCAAGGTTGCGTAGAGCGCAGTCATGTCACATGGCCAGTTCACTCCATTTTTTTAGAGTCTGGTGCAAATGTCATTTTCACATGCAACTTTCTGGTCTTCCATTGAGAGACGCTTATTTATGCCACAAGGTCAAAGAAGTTTGCTTTTTTTGCCGTAACCCAATTCCACAGTGTTTTTGAACAATTTTTTGTAGTTGATGAGTAAAATGTCAGATGACCCTGACGTGATTTGAACACGCAACCTTCTGATCTGGAGTCAGACGCGCTACCGTTGCGCCACAAGGTCAATGAAACTTGAGTGTGCTGACACTGTTCAGCACTCTTTTCGATCATGTATCTGTACTGGTTCATGAAAAGTCTGATTTGATTTGGATGTGATTTCTAGGCACAATCTTCTGATGTGGAGTGAAACGCACAACCGTTGCGCAACAAGCTCTTGCTGCTGCATGTCAAACTAGATGCAGGAGGCAAAAACTGGCATTGTGTGTCATGTCTGCTTGCTCACTTTTGTTAAACCGTGGTTCTAATAACACGGAGGTTTCAGCTTTTGATCCCCATATGGGCTAGGTTCTCCAGCATCTGAAGTGCCGTCAAGCTATCTTTTGACAAAGTCTTCGGCCACTTTTGGGTGCCAAAAGTGGAGCCGTGATGCATGTGTATTTGAATAAAGGTTGCGTAGAGCGCAGTCATGTCACATGGCCAGTTCACTCCATTTTTTTAGAGTGTGGTGTAAATGTCATTTTCCCATGCAACTTTCTGGTCTTCCATTGAGAGACGCTTATTTATGCCACAAGGTCAAAGAAGTTTGTTTTTTTGCCGTAACCCAATTCCACAGTGTTTTTGAACAATTTTTTGTAGTTGATGAGTAAAATGTCAGATGACCCTGACGTGATTTGAACACGCAACCTTCTGATCTGGAGTCAGACGCGCTACCGTTGCGCCACAAGGTCAATGAAACTTGAGTGCTCTGACCCTGTTCAGCACTCTTTTCGATCATGTATCTGTACTGGATCATGAAAAGTCTGATTTGATTTGGATGTGATTTCTAGGCACAATCTTCTGATGTGGAGTGAAACGCACAACCGTTGCGCAACAAGCTCTTGCTGCTGCATGTCAAACTAGATGCAGGAGGCAAAAACTGGCATTGTGTGTCATGTCTGCTTGCTCACTTTTGTTAAACCGTGGTTCTAATAACACCGAGGTTTCAGCTTTTGATCCCCTTATGGGCTAGGTTCTCCAGCATCTGAAGTGCCGTCAAGCTATCTTTTGACAAAGTCTTCGGCCTCTTTTGGGTTCCAAAAGTGGAGCCGTGATGCATGTGTATTTGAATCAAGGTTGCGTAGAGCGCAGTCATGTCACATGGCCAGTTCACTCCATTTTTTTAGAGTGTGGTGCAAATGTCATTTTCACATGCAACTTTCTGGTCTTCTATTGAGAGACGCTTATTTATGCCACGAGGTCAAAGAAGTTTGTTTTTTTGCCGTAACCCAATTCCACAGTGTTTTTGAACAATTTTTTGTAGTTGATGAGTAAAATGTCAGATGACCCTGACGTGATTTGAACACGCAACCTTCTGATCTGGAGTCAGACGCGCTACCGTTGCGCCACAAGGTCAATGAAACTTGAGTGTGCTGACACTGTTCAGCACTCTTTTCGATCATGTATCTGTACTGGATCATGAAAAGTCTGATTTGATTTGGATGTGATTTCTAGGCACAATCTTCTGATGTGGAGTGAAACGCACAACCGTTGCGCAACAAGCTCTTGCTGCTGCATGTCAAACTAGATGCAGGAGGCAAAAACTGGCATTGTGTGTCATGTCTGCTTGCTCACTTTTGTTAAACCGTGGTTCTAATAACACGGAGGTTTCAGCTTTTGATCCCCATATGGGCTAGGTTCTCCAGCATCTGAAGTGCCGTCAAGCTATCTTTTGACAAAGTCTTCGGCCTCTTTTGGGTGCCAAAAGTGGAGCCGTGATGCATGTGTATTTGAATAAAGGTTGCGTAGAGCGCAGTCATGTCACATGGCCAGTTCACTCCATTTTTTTAGAGTGTGGTGCAAATGTCATTTTCCCATGCAACTTTCTGGACTTCCATTGAGAGACGCTTATTTATGCCACAAGGTCAAAGAAGTTTGTTTTTTTGCCGTAACCCAATTCCACAGTGTTTTTGAACAATTTTTTGTAGTTGATGAGTAAAATGTCAGATGACCCTGACGTGATTTGAACACGCAACCTTCTGATCTGGAGGCAGACGCGCTACCGTTGCGCCACAAGGTCAATGAAACTTGAGTGCTCTGACCCTGTTCAGCACTCTTTTCGATCATGTATCTGTACTGGATCATGAAAAGTCTGATTTGATTTGGATGTGATTTCTAGGCACAATTTTCTGATGTGGAGTGAAACGCACAACCGTTGCGCAACAAGCTCTTGCTGCTGCATGTCAAACTAGATGCAGGAGGCAAAAACTGGCATTGTGTGTCATGTCTGCTTGCTCACTTTTGTTAAACCGTGGTTCTAATAACACGGAGGTTTCAGCTTTTGATCCCCATATGGGCTAGGTTCTCCAGCATCTGAAGTGCCGTCAAGCTATCTTTTGACAAAGTCTTTGGCCTCTTTTGGGTGCCAAAAGTGGAGCCGTGATGCATGTGTATTTGAATCAAGGTTGCGTAGAGCGCAGTCATGTCACATGGCCAGTTCACTCCATTTTTTTAGAGTCTGGTGCAAATGTCATTTTCACATGCAACTTTCTGGTCTTCCATTGAGAGACGCTTATTTATGCCACAAGGTCAAAGAAGTTTGCTTTTTTTGCCGTAACCCAATTCCACAGTGTTTTTGAACAATTTTTTGTAGTTGATGAGTAAAATGTCAGATGACCCTGACATGATTTGAACACGCAACCTTCTGATGTGGAGACAGACGCGCTACCGTTGCGCCACAAGGTCAATGAAACTTGAGTGCTCTGACCCTGTTCAGCACTCTTTTCGATCATGTATCTGTACTGGATCATGAAAAGTCTGATTTGATTTGGATGTGATTTCTAGGCACAATCTTCTGATGTGGAGTGAAACGCACAACCGTTGCGCAACAAGCTCTTGCTGCTGCATGTCAAACTAGATGCAGGAGGCAAAAACTGGCATTGTGTGTCATGTCTGCTTGCTCACTTTTGTTAAACCGTGGTTCTAATAACACGGAGGTTTCAGCTTTTGATCCCCATATGGGCTAGGTTCTCCAGCATCTGAAGTGCCGTCAAGCTATCTTTTGACAAAGTCTTCGGCCTCTTTTAGGTGCCAAAAGTGGAGCCGTGATGCATGTGTATTTGAATCAAGGTTGCGTAGAGCGCAGTCATGTCACATGGCCAGTTCACTACATTTTTTTAGAGTGTGGTGCAAATGTCATTTTCACATGCAACTTTCTGGTCTTCTATTAAGAGACGCTTATTTATGCCACGAGGTCAAAGAAGTTTGTTTTTTTGCCGTAACCCAATTCCACAGTGTTTTTGAACAATTTTTTGTAGTTGATGAGTAAAATGTCAGATGACCCTGACGTGATTTGAACACGCAACCTTCTAATCTGGAGTCAGACGCGCTACCGTTGCGCCACAAGGTCAATGAAACTTGAGTGTGCTGACACTGTTCAGCACTCTTTTCGATCATGTATCTGTACTGGTTCATGAAAAGTCTGATTTGATTTGGATGTGATTTCTAGGCACAATCTTCTGATGTGGAGTGAAACGCACAACCGTTGCGCAACAAGCTCTTGCTGCTGCATGTCAAACTAGATGCAGGAGGCAAAAACTGGCATTGTGTGTCATGTCTGCTTGCTCACTTTTGTTAAACCGTGGTTCTAATAACACGGAGGTTTCAGCTTTTGATCCCCATATGGGCTAGGTTCTCCAGCATCTGAAGTGCCGTCAAGCTATCTTTTGACAAAGTCTTCGGCCTCTTTTGGGTGCCAAAAGTGGAGCCGTGATGCATGTGTATTTGAATAAAGGTTGCGTAGAGCGCAGTCATGTCACATGGCCAGTTCACTCCATTTTTTTAGAGTGTGGTGCAAATGTCATTTTCCCATGCAACTTTCTGGTCTTCCATTGAGAGACGCTTATTTATGCCACAAGGTCAAAGAAGTTTGTTTTTTTGCCGTAACCCAATTCCACAGTGTTTTTGAACAATTTTTTGTAGTTGATGAGTAAAATGTCAGATGACCCTGACGTGATTTGAACACGCAACCTTCTGATCTGGAGGCAGACGCGCTACCGTTGCGCCACAAGGTCAATGAAACTTGAGTGCTCTGACCCTGTTCAGCACTCTTTTCGATCATGTATCTGTACTGGATCATGAAAAGTCTGATTTGATTTGGATGTGATTTCTAGGCACAATTTTCTGATGTGGAGTGAAACGCACAACCGTTGCGCAACAAGCTCTTGCTGCTGCATGTCAAACTAGATGCAGGAGGCAAAAACTGGCATTGTGTGTCATGTCTGCTTGCTCACTTTTGTTAAACCGTGGTTCTAATAACACGGAGGTTTCAGCTTTTGATCCCCATATGGGCTAGGTTCTCCAGCATCTGAAGTGCCGTCAAGCTATCTTTTGACAAAGTCTTCGGCCTCTTTTAGGTGCCAAAAGTGGAGCCGTGATGCATGTGTATTTGAATCAAGGTTGCGTAGAGCGCAGTCATGTCACATGGCCAGTTCACTCCATTTTTTTAGAGTGTGGTGCAAATGTCATTTTCACATGCAACTTTCTGGTCTTCCATTGAGAGACGCTTATTTATGCCACAAGGTCAAAGAAGTTTGTTTTTTTGCCGTAACCCAATTCCACAGTGTTTTTGAACAATTTTTTGTAGTTGATGAGTAAAATGTCAGATGACCCTGACGTGATTTGAACACGCAACCTTCTGATCTGGAGGCAGACGCGCTACCGTTGCGCCACAAGGTCAATGAAACTTGAGTGCTCTGACCCTGTTCAGCACTCTTTTCGATCATGTATCTGTACTGGATCATGAAAAGTCTGATTTGATTTGGATGTGATTTCTAGGCACAATTTTCTGATGTGGAGTGAAACGCACAACCGTTGCGCAACAAGCTCTTGCTGCTGCATGTCAAACTAGATGCAGGAGGCAAAAACTGGCATTGTGTGTCATGTCTGCTTGCTCACTTTTGTTAAACCGTGGTTCTAATAACACGGAGGTTTCAGCTTTTGATCCCCATATGGGCTAGGTTCTCCAGCATCTGAAGTGCCGTCAAGCTATCTTTTGACAAAGTCTTCGGCCTCTTTTGGGTGCCAAAAGTGGAGCCGTGATGCATGTGTATTTGAATAAAGGTTGCGTAGAGCGCAGTCATGTCACATGGCCAGTTCACTCCATTTTTTTAGAGTGTGGTGCAAATGTCATTTTCCCATGCAACTTTCTGGTCTTCCATTGAGAGACGCTTATTTATGCCACAAGGTCAAAGAAGTTTGTTTTTTTGCCGTAACCCAATTCCACAGTGTTTTTGAACAATTTTTTGTAGTTGATGAGTAAAATGTCAGATGACCCTGACGTGATTTGAACACGCAACCTTCTGATCTGGAGGCAGACGCGCTACCGTTGCGCCACAAGGTCAATGAAACTTGAGTGCTCTGACCCTGTTCAGCACTCTTTTCGATCATGTATCTGTACTGGATCATGAAAAGTCTGATTTGATTTGGATGTGATTTCTAGGCACAATCTTCTGATGTGGAGTGAAACGCACAACCGTTGCGCAACAAGCTCTTGCTGCTGCATGTCAAACTAGATGCAGGAGGCAAAAACTGGCATTGTGTGTCATGTCTGCTTGCTCACTTTTGTTAAACCGTGGTTCTAATAACACGGAGGTTTCAGCTTTTGATCCCCATATGGGCTAGGTTCTCCAGCATCTGAAGTGCCGTCAAGCTATCTTTTGACAAAGTCTTCGGCCTCTTTTAGGTGCCAAAAGTGGAGCCGTGATGCATGTGTATTTGAATCAAGGTTGCGTAGAGCGCAGTCATGTCACATGGCCAGTTCACTACATTTTTTTAGAGTGTGGTGCAAATGTCATTTTCACATGCAACTTTCTGGTCTTCTATTAAGAGACGCTTATTTATGCCACGAGGTCAAAGAAGTTTGTTTTTTTGCCGTAACCCAATTCCACAGTGTTTTTGAACAATTTTTTGTAGTTGATGAGTAAAATGTCAGATGACCCTGACGTGATTTGAACACGCAACCTTCTAATCTGGAGTCAGACGCGCTACCGTTGCGCCACAAGGTCAATGAAACTTGAGTGTGCTGACACTGTTCAGCACTCTTTTCGATCATGTATCTGTACTGGTTCATGAAAAGTCTGATTTGATTTGGATGTGATTTCTAGGCACAATCTTCTGATGTGGAGTGAAACGCACAACCGTTGCGCAACAAGCTCTTGCTGCTGCATGTCAAACTAGATGCAGGAGGCAAAAACTGGCATTGTGTGTCATGTCTGCTTGCTCACTTTTGTTAAACCGTGGTTCTAATAACACGGAGGTTTCAGCTTTTGATCCCCATATGGGCTAGGTTCTCCAGCATCTGAAGTGCCGTCAAGCTATCTTTTGACAAAGTCTTCGGCCTCTTTTGGGTGCCAAAAGTGGAGCCGTGATGCATGTGTATTTGAATAAAGGTTGCGTAGAGCGCAGTCATGTCACATGGCCAGTTCACTCCATTTTTTTAGAGTGTGGTGCAAATGTCATTTTCCCATGCAACTTTCTGGTCTTCCATTGAGAGACGCTTATTTATGCCACAAGGTCAAAGAAGTTTGTTTTTTTGCCGTAACCCAATTCCACAGTGTTTTTGAACAATTTTTTGTAGTTGATGAGTAAAATGTCAGATGACCCTGACGTGATTTGAACACGCAACCTTCTGATCTGGAGGCAGACGCGCTACCGTTGCGCCACAAGGTCAATGAAACTTGAGTGCTCTGACCCTGTTCAGCACTCTTTTCGATCATGTATCTGTACTGGATCATGAAAAGTCTGATTTGATTTGGATGTGATTTCTAGGCACAATTTTCTGATGTGGAGTGAAACGCACAACCGTTGCGCAACAAGCTCTTGCTGCTGCATGTCAAACTAGATGCAGGAGGCAAAAACTGGCATTGTGTGTCATGTCTGCTTGCTCACTTTTGTTAAACCGTGGTTCTAATAACACGGAGGTTTCAGCTTTTGATCCCCATATGGGCTAGGTTCTCCAGCATCTGAAGTGCCGTCAAGCTATCTTTTGACAAAGTCTTCGGCCTCTTTTAGGTGCCAAAAGTGGAGCCGTGATGCATGTGTATTTGAATCAAGGTTGCGTAGAGCGCAGTCATGTCACATGGCCAGTTCACTCCATTTTTTTAGAGTGTGGTGCAAATGTCATTTTCACATGCAACTTTCTGGTCTTCCATTGAGAGACGCTTATTTATGCCACAAGGTCAAAGAAGTTTGTTTTTTTGCCGTAACCCAATTCCACAGTGTTTTTGAACAATTTTTTGTAGTTGATGAGTAAAATGTCAGATGACCCTGACGTGATTTGAACACGCAACCTTCTGATCTGGAGGCAGACGCGCTACCGTTGCGCCACAAGGTCAATGAAACTTGAGTGCTCTGACCCTGTTCAGCACTCTTTTCGATCATGTATCTGTACTGGATCATGAAAAGTCTGATTTGATTTGGATGTGATTTCTAGGCACAATTTTCTGATGTGGAGTGAAACGCACAACCGTTGCGCAACAAGCTCTTGCTGCTGCATGTCAAACTAGATGCAGGAGGCAAAAACTGGCATTGTGTGTCATGTCTGCTTGCTCACTTTTGTTAAACCGTGGTTCTAATAACACGGAGGTTTCAGCTTTTGATCCCCATATGGGCTAGGTTCTCCAGCATCTGAAGTGCCGTCAAGCTATCTTTTGACAAAGTCTTCGGCCTCTTTTGGGTGCCAAAAGTGGAGCCGTGATGCATGTGTATTTGAATAAAGGTTGCGTAGAGCGCAGTCATGTCACATGGCCAGTTCACTCCATTTTTTTAGAGTGTGGTGCAAATGTCATTTTCCCATGCAACTTTCTGGTCTTCCATTGAGAGACGCTTATTTATGCCACAAGGTCAAAGAAGTTTGTTTTTTTGCCGTAACCCAATTCCACAGTGTTTTTGAACAATTTTTTGTAGTTGATGAGTAAAATGTCAGATGACCCTGACGTGATTTGAACACGCAACCTTCTGATCTGGAGGCAGACGCGCTACCGTTGCGCCACAAGGTCAATGAAACTTGAGTGCTCTGACCCTGTTCAGCACTCTTTTCGATCATGTATCTGTACTGGATCATGAAAAGTCTGATTTGATTTGGATGTGATTTCTAGGCACAATTTTCTGATGTGGAGTGAAACGCACAACCGTTGCGCAACAAGCTCTTGCTGCTGCATGTCAAACTAGATGCAGGAGGCAAAAACTGGCATTGTGTGTCATGTCTGCTTGCTCACTTTTGTTAAACCGTGGTTCTAATAACACGGAGGTTTCAGCTTTTGATCCCCATATGGGCTAGGTTCTCCAGCATCTGAAGTGCCGTCAAGCTATCTTTTGACAAAGTCTTCGGCCTCTTTTAGGTGCCAAAAGTGGAGCCGTGATGCATGTGTATTTGAATCAAGGTTGCGTAGAGCGCAGTCATGTCACATGGCCAGTTCACTCCATTTTTTAGAGTGTGGTGCAAATGTCATTTTCACATGCAACTTTCTGGTCTTCCATTGAGAGACGCTTATTTATGCCACAAGGTCAAAGAAGTTTGTTTTTTTGCCGTAACCCAATTCCACAGTGTTTTTGAACAATTTTTTGTAGTTGATGAGTAAAATGTCAGATGACCCTGATGTGATTTGAACACGCAACCTTCTGATCTGGAGGCAGACGCGCTACCGTTGCGCCACAAGGTCAATGAAACTTGAGTGCTCTGACCCTGTTCAGCACTCTTTTCGATCATGTATCTGTACTGGATCATGAAAAGTCTGATTTGATTTGGATGTGATTTCTAGGCACAATCTTCTGATGTGGAGTGAAACGCACAACCGTTGCGCAACAAGCTCTTGCTGCTGCATGTCAAACTAGATGCAGGAGGCAAAAACTGGCATTGTGTGTCATGTCTGCTTGCTCACTTTTGTTAAACCGTGGTTCTAATAACACGGAGGTTTCAGCTTTTGATCCCCATATGGGCTAGGTTCTCCAGCATCTGAAGTGCCGTCAAGCTATCTTTTGACAAAGTCTTTGGCCTCTTTTGGGTGCCAAAAGTGGAGCCGTGATGCATGTGTATTTGAATCAAGGTTGCGTAGAGCGCAGTCATGTCACATGGCCAGTTCACTCCATTTTTTTAGAGTCTGGTGCAAATGTCATTTTCACATGCAACTTTCTGGTCTTCCATTGAGAGACGCTTATTTATGCCACAAGGTCAAAGAAGTTTGCTTTTTTTGCCGTAACCCAATTCCACAGTGTTTTTGAACAATTTTTTGTAGTTGATGAGTAAAATGTCAGATGACCCTGACATGATTTGAACACGCAACCTTCTGATGTGGAGACAGACGCGCTACCGTTGCGCCACAAGGTCAATGAAACTTGAGTGCTCTGACCCTGTTCAGCACTCTTTTCGATCATGTATCTGTACTGGATCATGAAAAGTCTGATTTGATTTGGATGTGATTTCTAGGCACAATCTTCTGATGTGGAGTGAAACGCACAACCGTTGCGCAACAAGCTCTTGCTGCTGCATGTCAAACTAGATGCAGGAGGCAAAAACTGGCATTGTGTGTCATGTCTGCTTGCTCACTTTTGTTAAACCGTGGTTCTAATAACACGGAGGTTTCAGCTTTTGATCCCCATATGGGCTAGGTTCTCCAGCATCTGAAGTGCCGTCAAGCTATCTTTTGACAAAGTCTTCGGCCTCTTTTAGGTGCCAAAAGTGGAGCCGTGATGCATGTGTATTTGAATCAAGGTTGCGTAGAGCGCAGTCATGTCACATGGCCAGTTCACTACATTTTTTTAGAGTGTGGTGCAAATGTCATTTTCACATGCAACTTTCTGGTCTTCTATTAAGAGACGCTTATTTATGCCACGAGGTCAAAGAAGTTTGTTTTTTTGCCGTAACCCAATTCCACAGTGTTTTTGAACAATTTTTTGTAGTTGATGAGTAAAATGTCAGATGACCCTGACGTGATTTGAACACGCAACCTTCTAATCTGGAGTCAGACGCGCTACCGTTGCGCCACAAGGTCAATGAAACTTGAGTGTGCTGACACTGTTCAGCACTCTTTTCGATCATGTATCTGTACTGGTTCATGAAAAGTCTGATTTGATTTGGATGTGATTTCTAGGCACAATCTTCTGATGTGGAGTGAAACGCACAACCGTTGCGCAACAAGCTCTTGCTGCTGCATGTCAAACTAGATGCAGGAGGCAAAAACTGGCATTGTGTGTCATGTCTGCTTGCTCACTTTTGTTAAACCGTGGTTCTAATAACACGGAGGTTTCAGCTTTTGATCCCCATATGGGCTAGGTTCTCCAGCATCTGAAGTGCCGTCAAGCTATCTTTTGACAAAGTCTTCGGCCTCTTTTGGGTGCCAAAAGTGGAGCCGTGATGCATGTGTATTTGAATAAAGGTTGCGTAGAGCGCAGTCATGTCACATGGCCAGTTCACTCCATTTTTTTAGAGTGTGGTGCAAATGTCATTTTCACATGCAACTTTCTGGTCTTCCATTGAGAGACGCTTATTTATGCCACAAGGTCAAAGAAGTTTGCTTTTTTTGCCGTAACCCAATTCCACAGTGTTTTTGAACAATTTTTTGTAGTTGATGAGTAAAATGTCAGATGACCCTGACGTGATTTGAACACGCAACCTTCTGATCTGGAGGCAGACGCGCTACCGTTGCGCCACAAGGTCAATGAAACTTGAGTGCTCTGACCCTGTTCAGCACTCTTTTCGATCATGTATCTGTACTGGTTCATGAAAAGTCTGATTTGATTTGGATGTGATTTCTAGGCACAATCTTCTGATGTGGAGTGAAACGCACAACCGTTGCGCAACAAGCTCTTGCTGCTGCATGTCAAACTAGATGCAGGAGGCAAAAACTGGCATTGTGTGTCATGTCTGCTTGCTCACTTTTGTTAAACCGTGGTTCTAATAACACGGAGGTTTCAGCTTTTGATCCCCATATGGGCTAGGTTCTCCAGCATCTGAAGTGCCGTCAAGCTATCTTTTGACAAAGTCTTCGGCCTCTTTTAGGTGCCAAAAGTGGAGCCGTGATGCATGTGTATTTGAATCAAGGTTGCGTAGAGCGCAGTCATGTCACATGGCCAGTTCACTCCATTTTTTTAGAGTGTGGTGCAAATGTCATTTTCACATGCAACTTTCTGGTCTTCTATTGAGAGACGCTTATTTATGCCACAAG
The DNA here is from genome assembly GCF_035609145.1 of Eleutherodactylus coqui. Classification (NCBI taxonomy): domain Eukaryota; kingdom Metazoa; phylum Chordata; class Amphibia; order Anura; family Eleutherodactylidae; genus Eleutherodactylus; species Eleutherodactylus coqui. The sequence goes on along the minus strand of NC_089838.1, from coordinate 320,770,703 downwards.
GTCAAAGAAGTTTGTTTTTTTGCCGTAACCCAATTCCACAGTGTTTTTGAACAATTTTTTGTAGTTGATGAGTAAAATGTCAGATGACCCTGACGTGATTTGAACACGCAACCTTCTGATCTGGAGTCAGACGCGCTACCGTTGCGCCACAAGGTCAATGAAACTTGAGTGTGCTGACACTGTTCAGCACTCTTTTCGATCATGTATCTGTACTGGTTCATGAAAAGTCTGATTTGATTTGGATGTGATTTCTAGGCACAATCTTCTGATGTGGAGTGAAACGCACAACCGTTGCGCAACAAGCTCTTGCTGCTGCATGTCAAACTAGATGCAGGAGGCAAAAACTGGCATTGTGTGTCATGTCTGCTTGCTCACTTTTGTTAAACCGTGGTTCTAATAACACGGAGGTTTCAGCTTTTGATCCCCATATGGGCTAGGTTCTCCAGCATCTGAAGTGCCGTCAAGCTATCTTTTGACAAAGTCTTCGGCCTCTTTTGGGTGCCAAAAGTGGAGCCGTGATGCATGTGTATTTGAATAAAGGTTGCGTAGAGCGCAGTCATGTCACATGGCCAGTTCACTCCATTTTTTTAGAGTGTGGTGCAAATGTCATTTTCCCATGCAACTTTCTGGTCTTCCATTGAGAGACGCTTATTTATGCCACAAGGTCAAAGAAGTTTGTTTTTTTGCCGTAACCCAATTCCACAGTGTTTTTGAACAATTTTTTGTAGTTGATGAGTAAAATGTCAGATGACCCTGACGTGATTTGAACACGCAACCTTCTGATCTGGAGGCAGACGCGCTACCGTTGCGCCACAAGGTCAATGAAACTTGAGTGCTCTGACCCTGTTCAGCACTCTTTTCGATCATGTATCTGTACTGGATCATGAAAAGTCTGATTTGATTTGGATGTGATTTCTAGGCACAATTTTCTGATGTGGAGTGAAACGCACAACCGTTGCGCAACAAGCTCTTGCTGCTGCATGTCAAACTAGATGCAGGAGGCAAAAACTGGCATTGTGTGTCATGTCTGCTTGCTCACTTTTGTTAAACCGTGGTTCTAATAACACGGAGGTTTCAGCTTTTGATCCCCATATGGGCTAGGTTCTCCAGCATCTGAAGTGCCGTCAAGCTATCTTTTGACAAAGTCTTCGGCCTCTTTTAGGTGCCAAAAGTGGAGCCGTGATGCATGTGTATTTGAATCAAGGTTGCGTAGAGCGCAGTCATGTCACATGGCCAGTTCACTCCATTTTTTTAGAGTGTGGTGCAAATGTCATTTTCACATGCAACTTTCTGGTCTTCCATTGAGAGACGCTTATTTATGCCACAAGGTCAAAGAAGTTTGTTTTTTTGCCGTAACCCAATTCCACAGTGTTTTTGAACAATTTTTTGTAGTTGATGAGTAAAATGTCAGATGACCCTGATGTGATTTGAACACGCAACCTTCTGATCTGGAGGCAGACGCGCTACCGTTGCGCCACAAGGTCAATGAAACTTGAGTGCTCTGACCCTGTTCAGCACTCTTTTCGATCATGTATCTGTACTGGATCATGAAAAGTCTGATTTGATTTGGATGTGATTTCTAGGCACAATCTTCTGATGTGGAGTGAAACGCACAACCGTTGCGCAACAAGCTCTTGCTGCTGCATGTCAAACTAGATGCAGGAGGCAAAAACTGGCATTGTGTGTCATGTCTGCTTGCTCACTTTTGTTAAACCGTGGTTCTAATAACACGGAGGTTTCAGCTTTTGATCCCCATATGGGCTAGGTTCTCCAGCATCTGAAGTGCCGTCAAGCTATCTTTTGACAAAGTCTTTGGCCTCTTTTGGGTGCCAAAAGTGGAGCCGTGATGCATGTGTATTTGAATCAAGGTTGCGTAGAGCGCAGTCATGTCACATGGCCAGTTCACTCCATTTTTTTAGAGTCTGGTGCAAATGTCATTTTCACATGCAACTTTCTGGTCTTCCATTGAGAGACGCTTATTTATGCCACAAGGTCAAAGAAGTTTGCTTTTTTTGCCGTAACCCAATTCCACAGTGTTTTTGAACAATTTTTTGTAGTTGATGAGTAAAATGTCAGATGACCCTGACGTGATTTGAACACGCAACCTTCTGATCTGGAGTCAGACGCGCTACCGTTGCGCCACAAGGTCAAGGAAACTTGAGTGTGCTGACACTGTTCAGCACTCTTTTCGATCATGTATCTGTACTGGTTCATGAAAAGTCTGATTTGATTTGGATGTGATTTCTAGGCACAATCTTCTGATGTGGAGTGAAACGCACAACCGTTGCGCAACAAGCTCTTGCTGCTGCATGTCAAACTAGATGCAGGAGGCAAAAACTGGCATTGTGTGTCATGTCTGCTTGCTCACTTTTGTTAAACCGTGGTTCTAATAACACGGAGGTTTCAGCTTTTGATCCCCATATGGGCTAGGTTCTCCAGCATCTGAAGTGCCGTCAAGCTATCTTTTGACATAGTCTTCGGCCACTTTTGGGTGCCAAAAGTGGAGCCGTGATGCATGTGTATTTGAATAAAGGTTGCGTAGAGCGCAGTCATGTCACATGGCCAGTTCACTCCATTTTTTTAGAGTGTGGTGCAAATGTCATTTTCCCATGCAACTTTCTAGTCTTCCATTGAGAGACGCTTATTTATGCCACAAGGTCAAAGAAGTTTGTTTTTTTGCCGTAACCCAATTCCACAGTGTTTTTGAACAATTTTTTGTAGTTGATGAGTAAAATGTCAGATGACCCTGACGTGATTTGAACACGCAACCTTCTGATCTGGAGTCAGACACGCTACCGTTGCGCCACAAGGTCAATGAAACTTGAGTGCTCTGACCCTGTTCAGCACTCTTTTCGATCATGTATCTGTACTGGATCATGAAAAGTCTGATTTGATTTGGATGTGATTTCTAGGCACAATCTTCTGATGTGGAGTGAAACGCACAACCGTTGCGCAACAAGCTCTTGCTGCTGCATGTCAAACTAGATGCAGGAGGCAAAAACTGGCATTGTGTGTCATGTCTGCTTGCTCACTTTTGTTAAACCGTGGTTCTAATAACACGGAGGTTTCAGCTTTTGATCCCCATATGGGCTAGGTTCTCCAGCATCTGAAGTGCCGTCAAGCTATCTTTTGACAAAGTCTTTGGCCTCTTTTGGGTGCCAAAAGTGGAGCCGTGATGCATGTGTATTTGAATCAAGGTTGCGTAGAGCACAGTCATGTCACATGGCCAGTTCACTCCATTTTTTTAGAGTCTGGTGCAAATGTCATTTTCACATGCAACTTTCTGGTCTTCCATTGAGAGACGCTTATTTATGCCACAAGGTCAAAGAAGTTTGCTTTTTTTGCCGTAACCCAATTCCACAGTGTTTTTGAACAATTTTTTGTAGTTGATGAGTAAAATGTCAGATGACCCTGACGTGATTTGAACACGCAACCTTCTGATCTGGAGTCAGACGCGCTACCGTTGCGCCACAAGGTCAATGAAACTTGAGTGTGCTGACACTGTTCAGCACTCTTTTCGATCATGTATCTGTACTGGTTCATGAAAAGTCTGATTTGATTTGGATGTGATTTCTAGGCACAATCTTCTGATGTGGAGTGAAACGCACAACCGTTGCGCAACAAGCTCTTGCTGCTGCATGTCAAACTAGATGCAGGAGGCAAAAACTGGCATTGTGTGTCATGTCTGCTTGCTCACTTTTGTTAAACCGTGGTTCTAATAACACAGAGGTTTCAGCTTTTGATCCCCATATGGGCTAGGTTCTCCAGCATCTGAAGTGCCGTCAAGCTATCTTTTGACAAAGTCTTCGGCCTCTTTTAGGTGCCAAAAGTGGAGCCGTGATGCATGTGTATTTGAATCAAGGTTGCGTAGAGCGCAGTCATGTCACATGGCCAGTTCACTCCATTTTTTTAGAGTGTGGTGCAAATGTCATTTTCACATGCAACTTTCTGGTCTTCTATTGAGAGACGCTTATTTATGCCACAAGGTCAAAGAAGTTTGTTTTTTTGCCGTAACCCAATTCCACAGTGTTTTTGAACAATTTTTTGTAGTTGATGAGTAAAATGTCAGATGACCCTGACGTGATTTGAACACGCAACCTTCTGATCTGGAGTCAGACGCGCTACCGTTGCGCCACAAGGTCAATGAAACTTGAGTGTGCTGACACTGTTCAGCACTCTTTTCGATCATGTATCTGTACTGGTTCATGAAAAGTCTGATTTGATTTGGATGTGATTTCTAGGCACAATCTTCTGATGTGGAGTGAAACGCACAACCGTTGCGCAACAAGCTCTTGCTGCTGCATGTCAAACTAGATGCAGGAGGCAAAAACTGGCATTGTGTGTCATGTCTGCTTGCTCACTTTTGTTAAACCGTGGTTCTAATAACACGGAGGTTTCAGCTTTTGATCCCCATATGGGCTAGGTTCTCCAGCATCTGAAGTGCCGTCAAGCTATCTTTTGACAAAGTCTTCGGCCTCTTTTGGGTGCCAAAAGTGGAGCCGTGATGCATGTGTATTTGAATAAAGGTTGCGTAGAGCGCAGTCATGTCACATGGCCAGTTCACTCCATTTTTTTAGAGTGTGGTGCAAATGTCATTTTCCCATGCAACTTTCTGGTCTTCCATTGAGAGACGCTTATTTATGCCACAAGGTCAAAGAAGTTTGTTTTTTTGCCGTAACCCAATTCCACAGTGTTTTTGAACAATTTTTTGTAGTTGATGAGTAAAATGTCAGATGACCCTGACGTGATTTGAACACGCAACCTTCTGATCTGGAGGCAGACGCGCTACCGTTGCGCCACAAGGTCAATGAAACTTGAGTGCTCTGACCCTGTTCAGCACTCTTTTCGATCATGTATCTGTACTGGATCATGAAAAGTCTGATTTGATTTGGATGTGATTTCTAGGCACAATTTTCTGATGTGGAGTGAAACGCACAACCGTTGCGCAACAAGCTCTTGCTGCTGCATGTCAAACTAGATGCAGGAGGCAAAAACTGGCATTGTGTGTCATGTCTGCTTGCTCACTTTTGTTAAACCGTGGTTCTAATAACACGGAGGTTTCAGCTTTTGATCCCCATATGGGCTAGGTTCTCCAGCATCTGAAGTGCCGTCAAGCTATCTTTTGACAAAGTCTTCGGCCTCTTTTAGGTGCCAAAAGTGGAGCCGTGATGCATGTGTATTTGAATCAAGGTTGCGTAGAGCGCAGTCATGTCACATGGCCAGTTCACTCCATTTTTTTAGAGTGTGGTGCAAATGTCATTTTCACATGCAACTTTCTGGTCTTCCATTGAGAGACGCTTATTTATGCCACAAGGTCAAAGAAGTTTGTTTTTTTGCCGTAACCCAATTCCACAGTGTTTTTGAACAATTTTTTGTAGTTGATGAGTAAAATGTCAGATGACCCTGACGTGATTTGAACACGCAACCTTCTGATCTGGAGTCAGACGCGCTACCGTTGCGCCACATGGTCAATGAAACTTGAGTGCTCTGACCCTGTTCAGCACTCTTTTCGATCATGTATCTGTACTGGATCATGAAAAGTCTGATTTGATTTGGATGTGATTTCTAGGCACAATCTTCTGATGTGGAGTAAAACGCACAACCGTTGCGCAACAAGCTCTTGCTGCTGCATGTCAAACTAGATGCAGGAGGCAAAAACTGGCATTGTGTGTCATGTCTGCTTGCTCACTTTTGTTAAACCGTGGTTCTAATAACACGGAGGTTTCAGCTTTTGATCCCCATATGGGCTAGGTTCTCCAGCATCTGAAGTGCCGTCAAGCTATCTTTTGACAAAGTCTTTGGCCTCTTTTGGGTGCCAAAAGTGGAGCCGTGATGCATGTGTATTTGAATCAAGGTTGCGTAGAGCGCAGTCATGTCACATGGCCAGTTCACTCCATTTTTTTAGAGTCTGGTGCAAATGTCATTTTCCCATGCAACTTTCTAGTCTTCCATTGAGAGACGCTTATTTATGCCACAAGGTCAAAGAAGTTTGTTTTTTTGCCGTAACCCAATTCCACAGTGTTTTTGAACAATTTTTTGTAGTTGATGAGTAAAATGTCAGATGACCCTGACGTGATTTGAACACGCAACCTTCTGATCTGGAGTCAGACACGCTACCGTTGCGCCACAAGGTCAATGAAACTTGAGTGCTCTGACCCTGTTCAGCACTCTTTTCGATCATGTATCTGTACTGGATCATGAAAAGTCTGATTTGATTTGGATGTGATTTCTAGGCACAATCTTCTGATGTGGAGTGAAACGCACAACCGTTGCGCAACAAGCTCTTGCTGCTGCATGTCAAACTAGATGCAGGAGGCAAAAACTGGCATTGTGTGTCATGTCTGCTTGCTCACTTTTGTTAAACCGTGGTTCTAATAACACGGAGGTTTCAGCTTTTGATCCCCATATGGGCTAGGTTCTCCAGCATCTGAAGTGCCGTCAAGCTATCTTTTGACAAAGTCTTTGGCCTCTTTTGGGTGCCAAAAGTGGAGCCGTGATGCATGTGTATTTGAATCAAGGTTGCGTAGAGCACAGTCATGTCACATGGCCAGTTCACTCCATTTTTTTAGAGTCTGGTGCAAATGTCATTTTCACATGCAACTTTCTGGTCTTCCATTGAGAGACGCTTATTTATGCCACAAGGTCAAAGAAGTTTGCTTTTTTTGCCGTAACCCAATTCCACAGTGTTTTTGAACAATTTTTTGTAGTTGATGAGTAAAATGTCAGATGACCCTGACGTGATTTGAACACTCAACCTTCTGATCTGGAGTCAGACGCGCTACCGTTGCGCCACAAGGTCAATGAAACTTGAGTGTGCTGACACTGTTCAGCACTCTTTTCGATCATGTATCTGTACTGGTTCATGAAAAGTCTGATTTGATTTGGATGTGATTTGTAGGCACAATCTTCTGATGTGGAGTGAAACGCACAACCGTTGCGCAACAAGCTCTTGCTGCTGCATGTCAAACTAGATGCAGGAGGCAAAAACTGGCATTGTGTGTCATGTCTGCTTGCTCACTTTTGTTAAACCGTGGTTCTAATAACACGGGGGTTTCAGCTTTTGATCCCCATATGGGCTAGGTTCTCCAGCATCTGAAGTGCCGTCAAGCTATCTTTTGACAAAGTCTTCGGCCTCTTTTAGGTGCCAAAAGTGGAGCCGTGATGCATGTGTATTTGAATCAAGGTTGCGTAGAGCGCAGTCATGTCACATGGCCAGTTCACTCCATTTTTTTAGAGTGTGGTGCAAATGTCATTTTCACATGCAACTTTCTGGTCTTCTATTGAGAGACGCTTATTTATGCCACGAGGTCAAAGAAGTTTGTTTTTTTGCCGTAACCCAATTCCACAGTGTTTTTGAACAATTTTTTGTAGTTGATGAGTAAAATGTCAGATGACCCTGACGTGATTTGAACACGCAACCTTCTGATCTGGAGTCAGACGCGCTACCGTTGCGCCACAAGGTCAATGAAACTTGAGTGTGCTGACACTGTTCAGCACTCTTTTCGATCATGTATCTGTACTGGTTCATGAAAAGTCTGATTTGATTTGGATGTGATTTCTAGGCACAATCTTCTGATGTGGAGTGAAACGCACAACCGTTGCGCAACAAGCTCTTGCTGCTGCATGTCAAACTAGATGCAGGAGGCAAAAACTGGCATTGTGTGTCATGTCTGCTTGCTCACTTTTGTTAAACCGTGGTTCTAATAACACGGAGGTTTCAGCTTTTGATCCCCATATGGGCTAGGTTCTCCAGCATCTGAAGTGCCGTCAAGCTATCTTTTGACAAAGTCTTCGGCCTCTTTTGGGTGCCAAAAGTGGAGCCGTGATGCATGTGTATTTGAATAAAGGTTGCGTAGAGCGCAGTCATGTCACATGGCCAGTTCACTCCATTTTTTTAGAGTGTGGTGCAAATGTCATTTTCCCATGCAACTTTCTGGTCTTCCATTGAGAGACGCTTATTTATGCCACAAGGTCAAAGAAGTTTGTTTTTTTGCCGTAACCCAATTCCACAGTGTTTTTGAACAATTTTTTGTAGTTGATGAGTAAAATGTCAGATGACCCTGACGTGATTTGAACACGCAACCTTCTGATCTGGAGGCAGACGCGCTACCGTTGCGCCACAAGGTCAATGAAACTTGAGTGCTCTGACCCTGTTCAGCACTCTTTTCGATCATGTATCTGTACTGGATCATGAAAAGTCTGATTTGATTTGGATGTGATTTCTAGGCACAATTTTCTGATGTGGAGTGAAACGCACAACCGTTGCGCAACAAGCTCTTGCTGCTGCATGTCAAACTAGATGCAGGAGGCAAAAACTGGCATTGTGTGTCATGTCTGCTTGCTCACTTTTGTTAAACCGTGGTTCTAATAACACGGAGGTTTCAGCTTTTGATCCCCATATGGGCTAGGTTCTCCAGCATCTGAAGTGCCGTCAAGCTATCTTTTGACAAAGTCTTCGGCCTCTTTTAGGTGCCAAAAGTGGAGCCGTGATGCATGTGTATTTGAATCAAGGTTGCGTAGAGCGCAGTCATGTCACATGGCCAGTTCACTCCATTTTTTTAGAGTGTGGTGCAAATGTCATTTTCACATGCAACTTTCTGGTCTTCCATTGAGAGACGCTTATTTATGCCACAAGGTCAAAGAAGTTTGTTTTTTTGCCGTAACCCAATTCCACAGTGTTTTTGAACAATTTTTTGTAGTTGATGAGTAAAATGTCAGATGACCCTGACGTGATTTGAACACGCAACCTTCTGATCTGGAGTCAGACGCGCTACCGTTGCGCCACATGGTCAATGAAACTTGAGTGCTCTGACCCTGTTCAGCACTCTTTTCGATCATGTATCTGTACTGGATCATGAAAAGTCTGATTTGATTTGGATGTGATTTCTATGCACAATCTTCTGATGTGGAGTGAAACGCACAACCGTTGCGCAACAAGCTCTTGCTGCTGCATGTCAAACTAGATGCAGGAGGCAAAAACTGGCATTGTGTGTCATGTCTGCTTGCTCACTTTTGTTAAACCGTGGTTCTAATAACACGGAGGTTTCAGCTTTTGATCCCCATATGGGCTAGGTTCTCCAGCATCTGAAGTGCCGTCAAGCTATCTTTTGACAAAGTCTTTGGCCTCTTTTGAGTGCCAAAAGTGGAGCCGTGATGCATGTGTATTTGAATCAAGGTTGCGTAGAGCACAGTCATGTCACATGGCCAGTTCACTCCATTTTTTTAGAGTCTGGTGCAAATGTCATTTTCACATGCAACTTTCTGGTCTTCCATTGAGAGACGCTTATTTATGCCACAAGGTCAAAGAAGTTTGCTTTTTTTGCCGTAACCCAATTCCACAGTGTTTTTGAACAATTTTTTGTAGTTGATGAGTAAAATGTCAGATGACCCTGACGTGATTTGAACACGCAACCTTCTGATCTGGAGTCAGACGCGCTACCGTTGCGCCACAAGGTCAATGAAACTTGAGTGTGCTGACACTGTTCAGCACTCTTTTCGATCATGTATCTGTACTGGTTCATGAAAAGTCTGATTTGATTTGGATGTGATTTCTAGGCACAATCTTCTGATGTGGAGTGAAACGCACAACCGTTGCGCAACAAGCTCTTGCTGCTGCATGTCAAACTAGATGCAGGAGGCAAAAACTGGCATTGTGTGTCATGTCTGCTTGCTCACTTTTGTTAAACCGTGGTTCTAATAACACGGAGGTTTCAGCTTTTGATCCCCATATGGGCTAGGTTCTCCAGCATCTGAAGTGCCGTCAAGCTATCTTTTGACAAAGTCTTCGGCCACTTTTGGGTGCCAAAAGTGGAGCCGTGATGCATGTGTATTTGAATAAAGGTTGCGTAGAGCGCAGTCATGTCACATGGCCAGTTCACTCCATTTTTTTAGAGTGTGGTGCAAATGTCATTTTCCCATGCAACTTTCTGGTCTTCCATTGAGAGACGCTTATTTATGCCACAAGGTCAAAGAAGTTTGTTTTTTTGCCGTAACCCAATTCCACAGTGTTTTTGAACAATTTTTTGTAGTTGATGAGTAAAATGTCAGATGACCCTGACGTGATTTGAACACGCAACCTTCTGATCTGGAGTCAGACGCGCTACCGTTGCGCCACAAGGTCAATGAAACTTGAGTGCTCTGACCCTGTTCAGCACTCTTTTCGATCATGTATCTGTACTGGATCATGAAAAGTCTGATTTGATTTGGATGTGATTTCTAGGCACAATCTTCTGATGTGGAGTGAAACGCACAACCGTTGCGCAACAAGCTCTTGCTGCTGCATGTCAAACTAGATGCAGGAGGCAAAAACTGGCATTGTGTGTCATGTCTGCTTGCTCACTTTTGTTAAACCGTGGTTCTAATAACACCGAGGTTTCAGCTTTTGATCCCCATATGGGCTAGGTTCTCCAGCATCTGAAGTGCCGTCAAGCTATCTTTTGACAAAGTCTTCGGCCTCTTTTGGGTTCCAAAAGTGGAGCCGTGATGCATGTGTATTTGAATCAAGGTTGCGTAGAGCGCAGTCATGTCACATGGCCAGTTCACTCCATTTTTTTAGAGTGTGGTGCAAATGTCATTTTCACATGCAACTTTCTGGTCTTCTATTGAGAGACGCTTATTTATGCCACGAGGTCAAAGAAGTTTGTTTTTTTGCCGTAACCCAATTCCACAGTGTTTTTGAACAATTTTTTGTGGTTGATGAGTAAAATGTCAGATGACCCTGACGTGATTTGAACACGCAACCTTCTGATCTGGAGTCAGACGCGCTACCGTTGCGCCACAAGGTCAATGAAACTTGAGTGCTCTGACCCTGTTCAGCACTCTTTTCGATCATGTATCTGTACTGGATCATGAAAAGTCTGATTTGATTTGGATGTGATTTCTAGGCACAATCTTCTGATGTGGAGTGAAACGCACAACCGTTGCGCAACAAGCTCTTGCTGCTGCATGTCAAACTAGATGCAGGAGGCAAAAACTGGCATTGTGTGTCATGTCTGCTTGCTCACTTTTGTTAAACCGTGGTTCTAATAACACGGAGGTTTCAGCTTTTGATCCCCATATGGGCTAGGTTCTCCAGCATCTGAAGTGCCGTCAAGCTATCTTTTGACAAAGTCTTCGGCCTCTTTTAGGTGCCAAAAGTGGAGCCGTGATGCATGTGTATTTGAATCAAGGTTGCGTAGAGCGCAGTCATGTCACATGGCCAGTTCACTCCATTTTTTTAGAGTGTGGTGCAAATGTCATTTTCACATGCAACTTTCTGGTCTTCTATTGAGAGACGCTTATTTATGCCACGAGGTCAAAGAAGTTTGTTTTTTTGCCGTAACCCAATTCCACAGTGTTTTTGAACAATTTTTTGTAGTTGATGAGTAAAATGTCAGATGACCCTGACGTGATTTGAACACGCAACCTTCTGATCTGGAGTCAGACGCGCTACCGTTGCGCCACAAGGTCAATGAAACTTGAGTGTGCTGACACTGTTCAGCACTCTTTTCGATCATGTATCTGTACTGGTTCATGAAAAGTCTGATTTGATTTGGATGTGATTTCTAGGCACAATCTTCTGATGTGGAGTGAAACGCACAACCGTTGCGCAACAAGCTCTTGCTGCTGCATGTCAAACTAGATGCAGGAGGCAAAAACTGGCATTGTGTGTCATGTCTGCTTGCTCACTTTTGTTAAACCGTGGTTCTAATAACACGGAGGTTTCAGCTTTTGATCCCCATATGGGCTAGGTTCTCCAGCATCTGAAGTGCCGTCAAGCTATCTTTTGACAAAGTCTTCGGCCTCTTTTGGGTGCCAAAAGTGGAGCCGTGATGCATGTGTATTTGAATAAAGGTTGCGTAGAGCGCAGTCATGTCACATGGCCAGTTCACTCCATTTTTTTAGAGTGTGGTGCAAATGTCATTTTCCCATGCAACTTTCTGGTCTTCCATTGAGAGACGCTTATTTATGCCACAAGGTCAAAGAAGTTTGTTTTTTTGCCGTAACCCAATTCCACAGTGTTTTTGAACAATTTTTTGTAGTTGATGAGTAAAATGTCAGATGACCCTGACGTGATTTGAACACGCAACCTTCTGATCTGGAGGCAGACGCGCTACCGTTGCGCCACAAGGTCAATGAAACTTGAGTGCTCTGACCCTGTTCAGCACTCTTTTCGATCATGTATCTGTACTGGATCATGAAAAGTCTGATTTGATTTGGATGTGATTTCTAGGCACAATTTTCTGATGTGGAGTGAAACGCACAACCGTTGCGCAACAAGCTCTTGCTGCTGCATGTCAAACTAGATGCAGGAGGCAAAAACTGGCATTGTGTGTCATGTCTGCTTGCTCACTTTTGTTAAACCGTGGTTCTAATAACACGGAGGTTTCAGCTTTTGATCCCCATATGGGCTAGGTTCTCCAGCATCTGAAGTGCCGTCAAGCTATCTTTTGACAAAGTCTTCGGCCTCTTTTAGGTGCCAAAAGTGGAGCCGTGATGCATGTGTATTTGAATCAAGGTTGCGTAGAGCGCAGTCATGTCACATGGCCAGTTCACTCCATTTTTTTAGAGTGTGGTGCAAATGTCATTTTCACATGCAACTTTCTGGTCTTCCATTGAGAGACGCTTATTTATGCCACAAGGTCAAAGAAGTTTGTTTTTTTGCCGTAACCCAATTCCACAGTGTTTTTGAACAATTTTTTGTAGTTGATGAGTAAAATGTCAGATGACCCTGACGTGATTTGAACACGCAACCTTCTGATCTGGAGTCAGACGCGCTACCGTTGCGCCACAAGGTCAATGAAACTTGAGTGCTCTGACCCTGTTCAGCACTCTTTTCGATCATGTATCTGTACTGGATCATGAAAAGTCTGATTTGATTTGGATGTGATTTCTAGGCACAATCTTCTGATGTGGAGTGAAACGCACAACCGTTGCGCAACAAGCTCTTGCTGCTGCATGTCAAACTAGATGCAGGAGGCAAAAACTGGCATTGTGTGTCATGTCTGCTTGCTCACTTTTGTTAAACCGTGGTTCTAATAACACGGAGGTTTCAGCTTTTGATCCCCATATGGGCTAGGTTCTCCAGCATCTGAAGTGCCGTCAAGCTATCTTTTGACAAAGTCTTTGGCCTCTTTTGGGTGCCAAAAGTGGAGCCGTGATGCATGTGTATTTGAATCAAGGTTGCGTAGAGCGCAGTCATGTCACATGGCCAGTTCACTCCATTTTTTTAGAGTCTGGTGCAAATGTCATTTTCACATGCAACTTTCTGGTCTTCCATTGAGAGACGCTTATTTATGCCACAAGGTCAAAGAAGTTTGCTTTTTTTGCCGTAACCCAATTCCACAGTGTTTTTGAACAATTTTTTGTAGTTGATGAGTAAAATGTCAGATGACCCTGACGTGATTTGAACACGCAACCTTCTGATCTGGAGTCAGACGCGCTACCGTTGCGCCACAAGGTCAATGAAACTTGAGTGTGCTGACACTGTTCAGCACTCTTTTCGATCATGTATCTGTACTGGTTCATGAAAAGTCTGATTTGATTTGGATGTGATTTCTAGGCACAATCTTCTGATGTGGAGTGAAACGCACAACCGTTGCGCAACAAGCTCTTGCTGCTGCATGTCAAACTAGATGCAGGAGGCAAAAACTGGCATTGTGTGTCATGTCTGCTTGCTCACTTTTGTTAAACCGTGGTTCTAATAACACGGAGGTTTCAGCTTTTGATCCCCATATGGGCTAGGTTCTCCAGCATCTGAAGTGCCGTCAAGCTATCTTTTGACAAAGTCTTCGGCCACTTTTGGGTGCCAAAAGTGGAGCCGTGATGCATGTGTATTTGAATAAAGGTTGCGTAGAGCGCAGTCATGTCACATGGCCAGTTCACTCCATTTTTTTAGAGTGTGGTGCAAATGTCATTTTCACATGCAACTTTCTGGTCTTCCATTGAGAGACGCTTATTTATGCCACAAGGTCAAAGAAGTTTGTTTTTTTGCCGTAACCCAATTCCACAGTGTTTTTGAACAATTTTTTGTAGTTGATGAGTAAAATGTCAGATGACCCTGACGTGATTTGAACACGCAACCTTCTGATCTGGAGTCAGACGCGCTACCGTTGCGCCACAAGGTCAATGAAACTTGAGTACTCTGACCCTGTTCAGCACTCTTTTCGATCATGTATCTGTACTGGATCATGAAAAGTCTGATTTGATTTGGATGTGATTTCTAGGCACAATCTTCTGATGTGGAGTGAAACGCACAACCGTTGCGCAACAAGCTCTTGCTGCTGCATGTCAAACTAGATGCAGGAAGCAAAAACTGGCATTGTGTGTCATGTCTGCTTGCTCACTTTTGTTAAACCGTGGTTCTAATAACACGGAGGTTTCAGCTTTTGATCCCCATATGGGCTAGGTTCTCCAGCATCTGAAGTGCCGTCAAGCTATCTTTTGACAAAGTCTTCGGCCACTTTTGGGTGCCAAAAGTGGAGCCGTGATGCATGTGTATTTGAATAAAGGTTGCGTAGAGCGCAGTCATGTCACATGGCCAGTTCACTCCATTTTTTTAGAGTGTGGTGCAAATGTCATTTTCCCATGCAACTTTCTGGTCTTCCATTGAGAGACGCTTATTTATGCCACAAGGTCAAAGAAGTTTGTTTTTTTGCCGTAACCCAATTCCACAGTGTTTTTGAACAATTTTTTGTAGTTGATGAGTAAAATGTCAGATGACCCTGACGTGATTTGAACACGTAACCTTCTGATCTGGAGTCAGACGCGCTACCGTTGCGCCACAAGGTCAATGAAACTTGAGTGCTCTGACCCTGTTCAGCACTCTTTTCGATCATGTATCTGTACTGGATCATGAAAAGTCTGATTTGATTTGGATGTGATTTCAAGGCACAATTTTCTGATGTGGAGTGAAACGCACAACCGTTGCGCAACAAGCTCTTGCTGCTGCATGTCAAACTAGATGCAGGAGGCAAAAACTGGCATTGTGTGTCATGTCTGCTTGCTCACTTTTGTTAAACCGTGGTTCTAATAACACGGAGGTTTCAGCTTTTGATCCCCATATGGGCTAGGTTCTCCAGCATCTGAAGTGCCGTCAAGCTATCTTTTGACAAAGTCTTCGGCCTCTTTTAGGTGCCAAAAGTGGAGCCGTGATGCATGTGTATTTGAATCAAGGTTGCGTAGAGCGCAGTCATGTCACATGGCCAGTTCACTCCATTTTTTTAGAGTGTGGTGCAAATGTCATTTTCACATGCAACTTTCTGGTCTTCCATTGAGAGACGCTTATTTATGCCACAAGGTCAAAGAAGTTTGTTTTTTTGCCGTAACCCAATTCCACAGTGTTTTTGAATAATTTTTTGTAGTTGATGAGTAAAATGTCAGATGACCCTGACGTGATTTGAACACGCAACCTTCTGATCTGGAGTCAGACGCGCTACCGTTGCACCACAAGGTCAATGAAACTTGAGTGCTCTGACCCTGTTCAGCACTCTTTTCGATCATGTATCTGTACTGGATCATGAAAAGTCTGATTTGATTTGGATTTGATTTCTAGGCACAATCTTCTGATGTGGAGTGAAACGCACAACCGTTGCGCAACAAGCTCTTGCTGCTGCATGTCAAACTAGATGCAGGAGGCAAAAACTGGCATTGTCTGTCATGTCTGCTTGCTCACTTTTGTTAAACCGTGGTTCTAATAACACGGAGGTTTCAGCTTTTTATCCCCATATGGGCTAGGTTCTCCAGCATCTGAAGTGCCGTCAAGCTATCTTTTGACAAAGTCTTCGGCCTCTTTTAGGTGCCAAAAGTGGAGCCGTGATGCATGTGTATTTGAATCAAGGTTGCGTAGAGCGCAGTCATGTCACATGGCCAGTTCACTCCATTTTTTTAGAGTGTGGTGCAAATGTCATTTTCACATGCAACTTTCTGGTCTTCCATTGAGAGACGCTTATTTATGCCACAAGGTCAAAGAAGTTTGTTTTTTTGCCGTAACCCAATTCCACAGTGTTTTTGAACAATTTTTTGTAGTTGATGAGTAAAATGTCAGATGACCCTGACGTGATTTGAACACGCAACCTTCTGATCTGGAGTCAGACGCGCTACCGTTGCGCCACAAGGTCAATGAAACTTGAGTGCTCTGACCCTGTTCAGCACTCTTTTCGATCATGTATCTGTACTGGATCATGAAAAGTCTGATTTGATTTGGATGTGATTTCTAGGCACAATCTTCTGATGTGGAGTGAAACGCACAACCGTTGCGCAACAAGCTCTTGCTGCTGCATGTCAAACTAGATGCAGGAGGCAAAAACTGGCATTGTCTGTCATGTCTGCTTGCTCACTTTTGTTAAACCGTGGTTCTAATAACACGGAGGTTTCAGCTTTTGATCCCCATATGGGCTAGGTTCTCCAGCATCTGAAGTGCCGTCAAGCTATCTTTTGACAAAGTCTTTGGCCTCTTTTGGGTGCCAAAAGTGGAGCCGTGATGCATGTGTATTTGAATCAAGGTTGCGTAGAGCGCAGTCATGTCACATGGCCAGTTCACTCCATTTTTTTAGAGTGTGGTGCAAATGTCATTTTCACATGCAACTTTCTGGTCTTCCATTGAGAGACGCTTATTTATGCCACAAGGTCAAAGAAGTTTGTTTTTTTGCCGTAACCCAATTCCACAGTGTTTTTGAACAATTTTTTGTAGTTGATGAGTAAAATGTCAGATGACCCTGACGTGATTTGAAAAAGCAACCTTCTGATGTGGAGTCAGACGCGCTACCGTTGCGCCACAAGGTCAATGAAACTTGAGTGTGCTGACACTGTACAGCACTCTTTTCGATCATGTATCTGTACTGGTTCATGAAAAGTCTGATTTGATTTGGATGTGATTTCTAGGCACAATCTTCTGATGTGGAGTGAAACGCACAACCGTTGCGCAACAAGCTCTTGCTGCTGCATGTCAAACTAGATGCATGAGGCAAAAACTGGCATTGTGTGTCATGTCTGCTTGCTCACTTTTGTTAAACCGTGGTTCTAATAACACGGAGGTTTCAGCTTTTGATCCCCATATGGGCTAGGTTCTCCAGCATCTGAAGTGCCGTCAAGCTATCTTTTGACAAAGTCTTTGGCCTCTTTTGGGTGCCAAAAGTGGAGCCGTGATGCATGTGTATTTGAATCAAGGTTGCATAGAGCGCAGTCATGTCACATGGCCAGTTCACTCCATTTTTTTAGAGTGTGGTGCAAATGTCATTTTCCCATGCAACTTTCTGGTCTTCCATTGAGAGACGCTTATTTATGCCACAAGGTCAAAGAAGTTTGTTTTTTTGCCGTAACCCAATTCCACAGTGTTTTTGAACAATTTTTTGTAGTTGATGAGTAAAATGTCAGATGACCCTGACGTGATTTGAACACGCAACCTTCTGATCTGGAGTCAGACGCGCTACCGTTGCGCCACAAGGTCAATGAAACTTGAGTGTGCTGACACTGTTCAGCACTCTTTTCGATCATGTATCTGTGCTGGTTCATGAAAAGTCTGATTTGATTTGGATGTGATTTCTAGGCACAATCTTCTGATGTGGAGTGAAACGCACAACCGTTGCGCAACAAGCTCTTGCTGCTGCATGTCAAACTAGATGCAGGAGGCAAAAACTGGCATTGTGTGTCATGTCTGCTTGCTCACTTTTGTTAAACCGTGGTTCTAATAACACGGAGGTTTCAGCTTTTGATCCCCATATGGGCTAGGTTCTCCAGCATCTGAAGTGCCGTCAAGCTATCTTTTGACAAAGTCTTCGGCCTCTTTTGGGTGCCAAAAGTGGAGCCGTGATGCATGTGTATTTGAATCAAGGTTGCGTAGAGCGCAGTCATGTCACATGGCCAGTTCACTCCATTTTTTTAGAGTGTGGTGCAAATGTCATTTTCCCATGCAACTTTCTGGTCTTCCATTGAGAGACGCTTATTTATGCCACAAGGTCAAAGAAGTTTGTTTTTTTGCCGTAACCCAATTCCACAGTCTTTTTGAACAATTTTTTGTAGTTGATGAGTAAAATGTCAGATGACCCGGACGTGATTTGAACACGCAACCGTCTGATCTGGAGTCAGACGCGCTACCGTTGCGCCACAAGGTCAATGAAACTTGAGTCCTCTGACCCTGTTCAGCACTCTTTTCGATCATGTATCTGTACTGGATCATGAAAAGTCTGATTTGATTTGGCCGTGATTTCTAGGCACAATCTTCTGATGTGGAGTGAAACGCACAACCGTTGCGCAACAAGCTCTTGCTGCTGCATGTCAAACTAGATGCAGGAGGCAAAAACTGGCATTGTGTGTCATGTCTGCTTGCTCACTTTTGTTAAACCGTGGTTCTAATAACACGGAGGTTTCAGCTTTTGATCCCCATATGGGCTAGGTTCTCCAGCATCTGAAGTGCCGTCAAGCTATCTTTTGACAAAGTCTTCGGCCTCTTTTAGGTGCCAAAAGTGGAGCCGTGATGCATGTGTATTTGAATCAAGGTTGCGTAGAGCGCAGTCATGTCACATGGCCAGTTCACTCCATTTTTTTAGAGTGTGGTGCAAATGTCATTTTCCCATGCAACTTTCTGGTCTTCCATTGAGAGACGCTTATTTATGCCACAAGGTCAAAGAAGTTTGCTTTTTTGCCGTTACCCAATTCCACAGTGTTTTTGAACAGTTTTTTGTAGTTGATCAGTAAAATGTCAGATGACCCTGACGTGATTTGAACACGCAACCTTCTGATCTGGAGTCAGACGCGCTACCGTTGCGCCACAAGGTCAATGAAACTTGAGTGCGCTGACACTGTTCAGCACTCTTTTCGATCATGTATCTGTACTGGTTCATGAAAAGTCTGATTTGATTTGGATGTGATTTCTAGGCACAATCTTCTAATTTGGAGTGAAACGCACAACCGTTGCGCAACAAGCTCTTGCTGCTGCATGTCAAACTAGATGCAGGAGGCAAAAACTGGCATTGTGTGTCATGTCTGCTTGCTCACTTTTGTTAAACCGTGGTTCTAATAACACGGAGGTTTCAGCTTTTGATCCCCATATGGGCTAGGTTCTCCAGCATCTGAAGTGCCGTCAAGCTATCTTTTGACAAAGTCTTCGGCCTCTTTTGGGTGCCAAAAGTGGAGCCGTGATGCATGTGTATTTGAATCAAGGTTGCGTAGAGCGCAGTCATGTCACATGGCCAGTTCACTCCATTTTCTTAGAGTGTGGTGCAAATGTCATTTTCACATGCAACTTTCTGGTCTTCCATTGAGAGACGCTTATTTATGCCACAAGGTCAAAGAAGTTTGTTTTTTTGCCGTAACCCAATTCCACAGTGTTTTTGAACAATTTTTTGTAGTTGATGAGTAAAATGTCAGATGACCCTGACGTGATTTGAACACGCAACCTTCTGATCTGGAGTCAGACGCGCTACCGTTGCGCCACAAGGTCAATGAAATTTGAGTGCTCTGACCCTGTTCAGCACTCTTTTCGATCATGTATCTGTACTGGTTCATGAAAAGTCTGATTTGATTTGGATGTGATTTCTAGGCACAATTTTCTGATGTGTAGTGAAACGCACAACCGTTGCGCAACAAGCTCTTGCTGCTGCATGTCAAACTAGATGCAGGAGGCAAAAACTGGCATTGTGTGTCATGTCTGCTTGCTCACTTTTGTTAAACCGTGGTTCTAATAACACGGAGGTTTCAGCTTTTGATCCCCATATGGGCTAGGTTCTCCAGCATCTGAAGTGCCGTCAAGCTATCTTTTGACAAAGTCTTCGGCCTCTTTTATGTGCCAAAAGTGGAGCCGTGATGCATGTGTATTTGAATCAAGGTTGCGTAGAGCGCAGTCATGTCACATGGCCAGTTCACTCCATTTTTTTAGAGTGTGGTGCAAATGTCATTTTCACATGCAACTTTCTTGTCTTCCATTGAGAGACGCTTATTTATGCCACAAGGTCAAAGAAGTTTGCTTTTTTGCCGTAACCCAATTCCACAGTGTTTTTGAACAATTTTTTGTAGTTGATGAGTAAAATGTCAGATGACCCTGACGTGATTTGAACACGCAACCTTCTGATCTGGAGTCAGACGCGCTACTGTTGCGCCACAAGGTCAATGAAACTTGAGTGCTCTGACCCTGTTCAGCACTCTTTTCGATCATGTATCTGTACTGGATCATGAAAAGTCTGATTTGATTTGGATGTGATTTCTAGGCACAATCTTCTGATGTGGAGTGAAACGCACAACCGTTGTGCAACAAGCTCTTGCTGCTGCATGTCAAACTAGATGCAGGAGGCAAAAACTGGCATTGTGTGTCATGTCTGCTTGCTCACTTTTGTTAAACCGTGGTTCTAATAACACGGAGGTTTCAGCTTTTGATCCCCATATGGGCTAGGTTCTCCAGCATCTGAAGTGCCGTCAAGCTATCTTTTGACAAAGTCTTCGGCCTCTTTTAGGTGCCAAAAGTGGAGCCGTGATGCATGTGTATTTGAATCAAGGTTGCGTAGAGCGCAGTCATGTCACATGGCCAGTTCACTCCATTTTTTTAGAGTGTGGTGCAAATGTCATTTTCACATGCAACTTTCTGGTCTTCCATTGAGAGACGCTTATTTATGCCACAAGGTCAAAGAAGTTTGTTTTTTTGCCGTAACCCAATTCCACAGTGTTTTTGAACAATTTTTTGTAGTTGATGAGTAAAATGTCAGATGACCCTGACGTGATTTGAACACGCAACCTTCTGATCTGGAGTCAGACGCGCTACCGTTGCGCCACAAGGTCAATGAAACTTGAGTGCTCTGACCCTGTTCAGCACTCTTTTCGATCATGTATCTGTACTGGATCATGAAAAGTCTGATTTGATTTGGATGTGATTTCTAGGCACAATCTTCTGATGTGGAGTGAAACGCACAACCGTTGCGCAACAAGCTCTTGCTGCTGCATGTCAAACTAGATGCATGAGGCAAAAACTGGCATTGTGTGTCATGTCTGCTTGCTCACTTTTGTTAAACCGTGGTTCTAATAACACGGAGGTTTCAGCTTTTTATCCCCATATGGGCTAGGTTCTCCAGCATCTGAAGTGCCGTCAAGCTATCTTTTGACAAAGTCTTCGGCCTCTTTTAGGTGCCAAAAGTGGAGCCATGATGCATGTGTATTTGAATCAAGGTTGCGTAGAGCGCAGTCATGTCACATGGCCAGTTCACTCCATTTTTTTAGAGTGTGGTGCAAATGTCATTTTCACATGCAACTTTCTGGTCTTCTATTGAGAGACGCTTATTTATGCCACGAGGTCAAAGAAGTTTGTTTTTTTGCCGTAACCCAATTCCACAGTGTTTTTGAACAATTTTTTGTAGTTGATGAGTAAAATGTCAGATGACCCTGACGTGATTTGAACACGCAACCTTCTGATCTGGAGTCAGACGCGCTACCGTTGCGCCACAAGGTCAATGAAACTTGAGTGCTCTGACCCTGTTCAGCACTCTTTTCGATCATGTATCTGTACTGGATCATGAAAAGTCTGATTTGATTTGGATGTGATTTCTAGGCACAATCTTCTGATGTGGAGTGAAACGCACAACCGTTGCGCAACAAGCTCTTGCTGCTGCATGTCAAACTAGATGCAGGAGGCAAAAACTGGCATTGTGTGTCATGTCTGCTTGCTCACTTTTGTTAAACCGTGGTTCTAATAACACCGAGGTTTCAGCTTTTGATCCCCATATGGGCTAGGTTCTCCAGCATCTGAAGTGCCGTCAAGCTATCTTTTGACAAAGTCTTCGGCCTCTTTTAGGTGCCAAAAGTGGAGCCGTGATGCATGTGTATTTGAATCAAGGTTGCGTAGAGCGCAGTCATGTCACATGGCCAGTTCACTCCATTTTTTTAGAGTGTGGTGCAAATGTCATTTTCACATGCAACTTTCTGGTCTTCCATTGAGAGACGCTTATTTATGCCACGAGGTCAAAGAAGTTTGTTTTTTTGCCGTAACCCAATTCCACAGTGTTTTTGAACTTTTTTTTGTGGTTGATGAGTAAAATGTCAGATGACCCTGACGTGATTTGAACACGCAACCTTCTGATCTGGAGTCAGACGCGCTACCGTTGTGCCACAAGGTCAATGAAACTTGAGTGCTCTGACCCTGTTCAGCACTCTTTTCGATCATGTATCTGTACTGGATCATGAAAAGTCTGATTTGATTTGGATGTGATTTCTAGGCACAATCTTCTGATGTGGAGTGAAACGCACAACCGTTGCGCAACAAGCTCTTGCTGCTGCATGTCAAACTAGATGCAGGAGGCAAAAACTGGCGTTGTGTGTCATGTCTGCTTGCTCACTTTTGTTAAACCGTGGTTCTAATAACACGGAGGTTTCAGCTTTTGATCCCCATATGGGCTAGGTTCTCCAGCATCTGAAGTGCCGTCAAGCTATCTTTTGACAAAGTCTTTGGCCTCTTTTGGGTGCCAAAAGTGGAGCCGTGATGCATGTGTATTTGAATCAAGGTTGCATAGAGCGCAGTCATGTCACATGGCCAGTTCACTCCATTTTTTTAGAGTGTGGTGCAAATGTCATTTTCCCATGCAACTTTCTGGTCTTCCATTGAGAGACGCTTATTTATGCCACAAGGTCAAAGAAGTTTGTTTTTTTGCCGTAACCCAATTCCACAGTCTTTTTGAACAATTTTTTGTAGTTGATGAGTAAAATGTCAGATGACCCGGACGTGATTTGAACACGCAACCGTCTGATCTGGAGTCAGACGCGCTACCGTTGCGCCACAAGGTCAATGAAACTTGAGTCCTCTGACCCTGTTCAGCACTCTTTTCGATCATGTATCTGTACTGGATCATGAAAAGTCTGATTTGATTTGGCCGTGATTTCTAGGCACAATCTTCTGATGTGGAGTGAAACGCACAACCGTTGCGCAACAAGCTCTTGCTGCTGCATGTCAAACTAGATGCAGGAGGCAAAAACTGGCATTGTGTGTCATGTCTGCTTGCTCACTTTTGTTAAACCGTGGTTCTAATAACACGGAGGTTTCAGCTTTTTATCCCCATATGGGCTAGGTTCTCCAGCATCTGAAGTGCCGTCAAGCTATCTTTTGACAAAGTCTTCGGCCTCTTTTAGGTGCCAAAAGTGGAGCCGTGATGCATGTGTATTTGAATCAAGGTTGCGTAGAGCGCAGTCATGTCACATGGCCAGTTCACTCCATTTTTTTAGAGTGTGGTGCAAATGTCATTTTCACATGCAACTTTCTGGTCTTCCATTGAGAGACGCTTATTTATGCCACAAGGTCAAAGAAGTTTGTTTTTTTGCCGTAACCCAATTCCACAGTGTTTTTGAACAATTTTTTGTAGTTGATGAGTAAAATGTCAGATGACCCTGACGTGATTTGAACACGCAACCTTCTGATCTGGAGTCAGACGCGCTACCGTTGCGCCACAAGGTCAATGAAACTTGAGTGCTCTGACCCTGTTCAGCACTCTTTTCGATCATGTATCTGTACTGGATCATGAAAAGTCTGATTTGATTTGGATGTGATTTCTAGGCACAATCTTCTGATGTGGAGTGAAACGCACAACCGTTGCGCAACAAGCTCTTGCTGCTGCATGTCAAACTAGATGCAGGAGGCAAAAACTGGCATTGTCTGTCATGTCTGCTTGCTCACTTTTGTTAAACCGTGGTTCTAATAACACGGAGGTTTCAGCTTTTGATCCCCATATGGGCTAGGTTCTCCAGCATCTGAAGTGCCGTCAAGCTATCTTTTGACAAAGTCTTTGGCCTCTTTTGGGTGCCAAAAGTGGAGCCGTGATGCATGTGTATTTGAATCAAGGTTGCGTAGAGCGCAGTCATGTCACATGGCCAGTTCACTCCATTTTTTTAGAGTGTGGTGCAAATGTCATTTTCACATGCAACTTTCTGGTCTTCCATTGAGAGACGCTTATTTATGCCACAAGGTCAAAGAAGTTTGTTTTTTTGCCGTAACCCAATTCCACAGTGTTTTTGAACAATTTTTTGTAGTTGATGAGTAAAATGTCAGATGACCCTGACGTGATTTGAAAAAGCAACCTTCTGATGTGGAGTCAGACGCGCTACCGTTGCGCCACAAGGTCAATGAAACTTGAGTGTGCTGACACTGTACAGCACTCTTTTCGATCATGTATCTGTACTGGTTCATGAAAAGTCTGATTTGATTTGGATGTGATTTCTAGGCACAATCTTCTGATGTGGAGTGAAACGCACAACCGTTGCGCAACAAGCTCTTGCTGCTGCATGTCAAACTAGATGCATGAGGCAAAAACTGGCATTGTGTGTCATGTCTGCTTGCTCACTTTTGTTAAACCGTGGTTCTAATAACACGGAGGTTTCAGCTTTTTATCCCCATATGGGCTAGGTTCTCCAGCATCTGAAGTGCCGTCAAGCTATCTTTTGACAAAGTCTTCGGCCTCTTTTAGGTGCCAAAAGTGGAGCCATGATGCATGTGTATTTGAATCAAGGTTGCGTAGAGCGCAGTCATGTCACATGGCCAGTTCACTCCATTTTTTTAGAGTGTGGTGCAAATGTCATTTTCACATGCAACTTTCTGGTCTTCTATTGAGAGACGCTTATTTATGCCACGAGGTCAAAGAAGTTTGTTTTTTTGCCGTAACCCAATTCCACAGTGTTTTTGAACAATTTTTTGTAGTTGATGAGTAAAATGTCAGATGACCCTGACGTGATTTGAACACGCAACCTTCTGATCTGGAGTCAGACGCGCTACCGTTGCGCCACAAGGTCAATGAAACTTGAGTGCTCTGACCCTGTTCAGCACTCTTTTCGATCATGTATCTGTACTGGATCATGAAAAGTCTGATTTGATTTGGATGTGATTTCTAGGCACAATCTTCTGATGTGGAGTGAAACGCACAACCGTTGCGCAACAAGCTCTTGCTGCTGCATGTCAAACTAGATGCAGGAGGCAAAAACTGGCATTGTGTGTCATGTCTGCTTGCTCACTTTTGTTAAACCGTGGTTCTAATAACACCGAGGTTTCAGCTTTTGATCCCCATATGGGCTAGGTTCTCCAGCATCTGAAGTGCCGTCAAGCTATCTTTTGACAAAGTCTTCGGCCTCTTTTAGGTGCCAAAAGTGGAGCCGTGATGCATGTGTATTTGAATCAAGGTTGCGTAGAGCGCAGTCATGTCACATGGCCAGTTCACTCCATTTTTTTAGAGTGTGGTGCAAATGTCATTTTCACATGCAACTTTCTGGTCTTCCATTGAGAGACGCTTATTTATGCCACGAGGTCAAAGAAGTTTGTTTTTTTGCCGTAACCCAATTCCACAGTGTTTTTGAACTTTTTTTTGTGGTTGATGAGTAAAATGTCAGATGACCCTGACGTGATTTGAACACGCAACCTTCTGATCTGGAGTCAGACGCGCTACCGTTGTGCCACAAGGTCAATGAAACTTGAGTGCTCTGACCCTGTTCAGCACTCTTTTCGATCATGTATCTGTACTGGTTCATGAAAAGTCTGATTTGATTTGGATGTGATTTCTAGGCACAATCTTCTGATGTGGAGTGAAACGCACAACCGTTGCGCAACAAGCTCTTGCTGCTGCATGTCAAACTAGATGCAGGAGGCAAAAACTGGCATTGTGTGTCATGTCTGCTTGCTCACTTTTGTTAAACCGTGGTTCTAATAACACGGAGGTTTCAGCTTTTGATCCCCATATGGGCTAGGTTCTCCAGCATCTGAAGTGCCGTCAAGCTATCTTTTGACAAAGTCTTCGGCCTCTTTTGGGTGCCAAAAGTGGAGCCGTGATGCATGTGTATTTGAATCAAGGTTGCGTAGAGCGCAGTCATGTCACATGGCCAGTTCACTCCATTTTTTTAGAGTGTGGTGCAAATGTCATTTTCCCATGCAACTTTCTGGTCTTCCATTGAGAGACGCTTATTTATGCCACAAGGTCAAAGAAGTTTGTTTTTTTGCCGTAACCCAATTCCACAGTCTTTTTGAACAATTTTTTGTAGTTGATGAGTAAAATGTCAGATGACCCTGACGTGATTTGAACACGCAACCGTCTGATCTGGAGTCAGACGCGCTACCGTTGCGCCACAAGGTCAATGAAACTTGAGTCCTCTGACCCTGTTCAGCACTCTTTTCGATCATGTATCTGTACTGGATCATGAAAAGTCTGATTTGATTTGGCCGTGATTTCTAGGCACAATCTTCTGATGTGGAGTGAAACGCACAACCGTTGCGCAACAAGCTCTTGCTGCTGCATGTCAAACTAGATGCAGGAGGCAAAAACTGGCATTGTGTGTCATGTCTGCTTGCTCACTTTTGTTAAACCGTGGTTCTAATAACACGGAGGTTTCAGCTTTTGATCCCCATATGGGCTAGGTTCTCCAGCATCTGAAGTGCCGTCAAGCTATCTTTTGACAAAGTCTTCGGCCTCTTTTGGGTGCCAAAAGTGGAGCCGTGATGCATGTGTATTTGAATCAAGGTTGCGTAGAGCGCAGTCATGTCACATGGCCAGTTCACTCCATTTTTTTAGAGTGTGGTGCAAATGTCATTTTCCCATGCAACTTTCTGGTCTTCCATTGAGAGACGCTTATTTATGCCACAAGGTCAAAGAAGTTTGCTTTTTTGCCGTTACCCAATTCCACAGTGTTTTTGAACAGTTTTTTGTAGTTGATCAGTAAAATGTCAGATGACCCTGACGTGATTTGAACACGCAACCTTCTGATCTGGAGTCAGACGCGCTACCGTTGCGCCACAAGGTCAATGAAACTTGAGTGCGCTGACACTGTTCAGCACTCTTTTCGATCATGTATCTGTACTGGTTCATGAAAAGTCTGATTTGATTTGGATGTGATTTCTAGGCACAATCTTCTAATTTGGAGTGAAACGCACAACCGTTGCGCAACAAGCTCTTGCTGCTGCATGTCAAACTAGATGCAGGAGGCAAAAACTGGCATTGTGTGTCATGTCTGCTTGCTCACTTTTGTTAAACCGTGGTTCTAATAACACGGAGGTTTCAGCTTTTGATCCCCATATGGGCTAGGTTCTCCAGCATCTGAAGTGCCGTCAAGCTATCTTTTGACAAAGTCTTCGGCCTCTTTTGGGTGCCAAAAGTGGAGCCGTGATGCATGTGTATTTGAATCAAGGTTGCGTAGAGCGCAGTCATGTCACATGGCCAGTTCACTCCATTTTCTTAGAGTGTGGTGCAAATGTCATTTTCACATGCAACTTTCTGGTCTTCCATTGAGAGACGCTTATTTATGCCACAAGGTCAAAGAAGTTTGTTTTTTTGCCGTAACCCAATTCCACAGTGTTTTTGAACAATTTTTTGTAGTTGATGAGTAAAATGTCAGATGACCCTGACGTGATTTGAACACGCAACCTTCTGATCTGGAGTCAGACGCGCTACCGTTGCGCCACAAGGTCGATGAAATTTGAGTGCTCTGACCCTGTTCAGCACTCTTTTCGATCATGTATCTGTACTGGTTCATGAAAAGTCTGATTTGATTTGGATGTGATTTCTAGGCACAATTTTCTGATGTGGAGTGAAACGCACAACCGTTGCGCAACAAGCTCTTGCTGCTGCATGTCAAACTAGATGCAGGAGGCAAAAACTGGCATTGTGTGTCATGTCTGCTTGCTCACTTTTGTTAAACCGTGGTTCTAATAACACGGAGGTTTCAGCTTTTGATCCCCATATGGGCTAGGTTCTCCAGCATCTGAAGTGCCGTCAAGCTATCTTTTGACAAAGTCTTTGGCCTCTTTTGAGTGCCAAAAGTGGAGCCGTGATGCATGTGTATTTGAATCAAGGTTGCGTAGAGCACAGTCATGTCACATGGCCAGTTCACTCCATTTTTTTAGAGTCTGGTGCAAATGTCATTTTCACATGCAACTTTCTGGTCTTCCATTGAGAGACGCTTATTTATGCCACAAGGTCAAAGAAGTTTGCTTTTTTTGCCGTAACCCAATTCCACAGTGTTTTTGAACAATTTTTTGTAGTTGATGAGTAAAATGTCAGATGACCCTGACGTGATTTGAACACGCAACCTTCTGATCTGGAGTCAGACGCGCTACCGTTGCGCCACAAGGTCAATGAAACTTGAGTGTGCTGACACTGTTCAGCACTCTTTTCGATCATGTATCTGTACTGGTTCATGAAAAGTCTGATTTGATTTGGATGTGATTTCTAGGCACAATCTTCTGATGTGGAGTGAAACGCACAACCGTTGCGCAACAAGCTCTTGCTGCTGCATGTCAAACTAGATGCAGGAGGCAAAAACTGGCATTGTGTGTCATGTCTGCTTGCTCACTTTTGTTAAACCGTGGTTCTAATAACACGGAGGTTTCAGCTTTTGATCCCCATATGGGCTAGGTTCTCCAGCATCTGAAGTGCCGTCAAGCTATCTTTTGACAAAGTCTTCGGCCACTTTTGGGTGCCAAAAGTGGAGCCGTGATGCATGTGTATTTGAATAAAGGTTGCGTAGAGCGCAGTCATGTCACATGGCCAGTTCACTCCATTTTTTTAGAGTGTGGTGCAAATGTCATTTTCCCATGCAACTTTCTGGTCTTCCATTGAGAGACGCTTATTTATGCCACAAGGTCAAAGAAGTTTGTTTTTTTGCCGTAACCCAATTCCACAGTGTTTTTGAACAATTTTTTGTAGTTGATGAGTAAAATGTCAGATGACCCTGACGTGATTTGAACACGCAACCTTCTGATCTGGAGTCAGACGCGCTACCGTTGCGCCACAAGGTCAATGAAACTTGAGTGCTCTGACCCTGTTCAGCACTCTTTTCGATCATGTATCTGTACTGGATCATGAAAAGTCTGATTTGATTTGGATGTGATTTCTAGGCACAATCTTCTGATGTGGAGTGAAACGCACAACCGTTGCGCAACAAGCTCTTGCTGCTGCATGTCAAACTAGATGCAGGAGGCAAAAACTGGCATTGTGTGTCATGTCTGCTTGCTCACTTTTGTTAAACCGTGGTTCTAATAACACCGAGGTTTCAGCTTTTGATCCCCATATGGGCTAGGTTCTCCAGCATCTGAAGTGCCGTCAAGCTATCTTTTGACAAAGTCTTCGGCCTCTTTTGGGTTCCAAAAGTGGAGCCGTGATGCATGTGTATTTGAATCAAGGTTGCGTAGAGCGCAGTCATGTCACATGGCCAGTTCACTCCATTTTTTTAGAGTGTGGTGCAAATGTCATTTTCACATGCAACTTTCTGGTCTTCTATTGAGAGACGCTTATTTATGCCACGAGGTCAAAGAAGTTTGTTTTTTTGCCGTAACCCAATTCCACAGTGTTTTTGAACAATTTTTTGTGGTTGATGAGTAAAATGTCAGATGACCCTGACGTGATTTGAACACGCAACCTTCTGATCTGGAGTCAGACGCGCTACCGTTGCGCCACAAGGTCAATGAAACTTGAGTGCTCTGACCCTGTTCAGCACTCTTTTCGATCATGTATCTGTACTGGATCATGAAAAGTCTGATTTGATTTGGATGTGATTTCTAGGCACAATCTTCTGATGTGGAGTGAAACGCACAACCGTTGCGCAACAAGCTCTTGCTGCTGCATGTCAAACTAGATGCAGGAGGCAAAAACTGGCATTGTGTGTCATGTCTGCTTGCTCACTTTTGTTAAACCGTGGTTCTAATAACACGGAGGTTTCAGCTTTTGATCCCCATATGGGCTAGGTTCTCCAGCATCTGAAGTGCCGTCAAGCTATCTTTTGACAAAGTCTTCGGCCTCTTTTAGGTGCCAAAAGTGGAGCCGTGATGCATGTGTATTTGAATCAAGGTTGCGTAGAGCGCAGTCATGTCACATGGCCAGTTCACTCCATTTTTTTAGAGTGTGGTGCAAATGTCATTTTCACATGCAACTTTCTGGTCTTCTATTGAGAGACGCTTATTTATGCCACGAGGTCAAAGAAGTTTGTTTTTTTGCCGTAACCCAATTCCACAGTGTTTTTGAACAATTTTTTGTAGTTGATGAGTAAAATGTCAGATGACCCTGACGTGATTTGAACACGCAACCTTCTGATCTGGAGTCAGACGCGCTACCGTTGCGCCACAAGGTCAATGAAACTTGAGTGTGCTGACACTGTTCAGCACTCTTTTCGATCATGTATCTGTACTGGTTCATGAAAAGTCTGATTTGATTTGGATGTGATTTCTAGGCACAATCTTCTGATGTGGAGTGAAACGCACAACCGTTGCGCAACAAGCTCTTGCTGCTGCATGTCAAACTAGATGCAGGAGGCAAAAACTGGCATTGTGTGTCATGTCTGCTTGCTCACTTTTGTTAAACCGTGGTTCTAATAACACGGAGGTTTCAGCTTTTGATCCCCATATGGGCTAGGTTCTCCAGCATCTGAAGTGCCGTCAAGCTATCTTTTGACAAAGTCTTCGGCCTCTTTTGGGTGCCAAAAGTGGAGCCGTGATGCATGTGTATTTGAATAAAGGTTGCGTAGAGCGCAGTCATGTCACATGGCCAGTTCACTCCATTTTTTTAGAGTGTGGTGCAAATGTCATTTTCCCATGCAACTTTCTGGTCTTCCATTGAGAGACGCTTATTTATGCCACAAGGTCAAAGAAGTTTGTTTTTTTGCCGTAACCCAATTCCACAGTGTTTTTGAACAATTTTTTGTAGTTGATGAGTAAAATGTCAGATGACCCTGACGTGATTTGAACACGCAACCTTCTGATCTGGAGGCAGACGCGCTACCGTTGCGCCACAAGGTCAATGAAACTTGAGTGCTCTGACCCTGTTCAGCACTCTTTTCGATCATGTATCTGTACTGGATCATGAAAAGTCTGATTTGATTTGGATGTGATTTCTAGGCACAATTTTCTGATGTGGAGTGAAACGCACAACCGTTGCGCAACAAGCTCTTGCTGCTGCATGTCAAACTAGATGCAGGAGGCAAAAACTGGCATTGTGTGTCATGTCTGCTTGCTCACTTTTGTTAAACCGTGGTTCTAATAACACGGAGGTTTCAGCTTTTGATCCCCATATGGGCTAGGTTCTCCAGCATCTGAAGTGCCGTCAAGCTATCTTTTGACAAAGTCTTCGGCCTCTTTTAGGTGCCAAAAGTGGAGCCGTGATGCATGTGTATTTGAATCAAGGTTGCGTAGAGCGCAGTCATGTCACATGGCCAGTTCACTCCATTTTTTTAGAGTGTGGTGCAAATGTCATTTTCACATGCAACTTTCTGGTCTTCCATTGAGAGACGCTTATTTATGCCACAAGGTCAAAGAAGTTTGTTTTTTTGCCGTAACCCAATTCCACAGTGTTTTTGAACAATTTTTTGTAGTTGATGAGTAAAATGTCAGATGACCCTGACGTGATTTGAACACGCAACCTTCTGATCTGGAGTCAGACGCGCTACCGTTGCGCCACAAGGTCAATGAAACTTGAGTGCTCTGACCCTGTTCAGCACTCTTTTCGATCATGTATCTGTACTGGATCATGAAAAGTCTGATTTGATTTGGATGTGATTTCTAGGCACAATCTTCTGATGTGGAGTGAAACGCACAACCGTTGCGCAACAAGCTCTTGCTGCTGCATGTCAAACTAGATGCAGGAGGCAAAAACTGGCATTGTGTGTCATGTCTGCTTGCTCACTTTTGTTAAACCGTGGTTCTAATAACACGGAGGTTTCAGCTTTTGATCCCCATATGGGCTAGGTTCTCCAGCATCTGAAGTGCCGTCAAGCTATCTTTTGACAAAGTCTTTGGCCTCTTT
The DNA here is from genome assembly GCF_035609145.1 of Eleutherodactylus coqui. Classification (NCBI taxonomy): domain Eukaryota; kingdom Metazoa; phylum Chordata; class Amphibia; order Anura; family Eleutherodactylidae; genus Eleutherodactylus; species Eleutherodactylus coqui. The sequence continues at coordinate 320,738,994 of NC_089838.1, read as the reverse complement.
TGGGTGCCAAAAGTGGAGCCGTGATGCATGTGTATTTGAATCAAGGTTGCGTAGAGCGCAGTCATGTCACATGGCCAGTTCACTCCATTTTTTTAGAGTCTGGTGCAAATGTCATTTTCACATGCAACTTTCTGGTCTTCCATTGAGAGACGCTTATTTATGCCACAAGGTCAAAGAAGTTTGCTTTTTTTGCCGTAACCCAATTCCACAGTGTTTTTGAACAATTTTTTGTAGTTGATGAGTAAAATGTCAGATGACCCTGACGTGATTTGAACACGCAACCTTCTGATCTGGAGTCAGACGCGCTACCGTTGCGCCACAAGGTCAATGAAACTTGAGTGTGCTGACACTGTTCAGCACTCTTTTCGATCATGTATCTGTACTGGTTCATGAAAAGTCTGATTTGATTTGGATGTGATTTCTAGGCACAATCTTCTGATGTGGAGTGAAACGCACAACCGTTGCGCAACAAGCTCTTGCTGCTGCATGTCAAACTAGATGCAGGAGGCAAAAACTGGCATTGTGTGTCATGTCTGCTTGCTCACTTTTGTTAAACCGTGGTTCTAATAACACGGAGGTTTCAGCTTTTGATCCCCATATGGGCTAGGTTCTCCAGCATCTGAAGTGCCGTCAAGCTATCTTTTGACAAAGTCTTCGGCCACTTTTGGGTGCCAAAAGTGGAGCCGTGATGCATGTGTATTTGAATAAAGGTTGCGTAGAGCGCAGTCATGTCACATGGCCAGTTCACTCCATTTTTTTAGAGTGTGGTGCAAATGTCATTTTCACATGCAACTTTCTGGTCTTCCATTGAGAGACGCTTATTTATGCCACAAGGTCAAAGAAGTTTGTTTTTTTGCCGTAACCCAATTCCACAGTGTTTTTGAACAATTTTTTGTAGTTGATGAGTAAAATGTCAGATGACCCTGACGTGATTTGAACACGCAACCTTCTGATCTGGAGTCAGACGCGCTACCGTTGCGCCACAAGGTCAATGAAACTTGAGTACTCTGACCCTGTTCAGCACTCTTTTCGATCATGTATCTGTACTGGATCATGAAAAGTCTGATTTGATTTGGATGTGATTTCTAGGCACAATCTTCTGATGTGGAGTGAAACGCACAACCGTTGCGCAACAAGCTCTTGCTGCTGCATGTCAAACTAGATGCAGGAAGCAAAAACTGGCATTGTGTGTCATGTCTGCTTGCTCACTTTTGTTAAACCGTGGTTCTAATAACACGGAGGTTTCAGCTTTTGATCCCCATATGGGCTAGGTTCTCCAGCATCTGAAGTGCCGTCAAGCTATCTTTTGACAAAGTCTTCGGCCACTTTTGGGTGCCAAAAGTGGAGCCGTGATGCATGTGTATTTGAATAAAGGTTGCGTAGAGCGCAGTCATGTCACATGGCCAGTTCACTCCATTTTTTTAGAGTGTGGTGCAAATGTCATTTTCCCATGCAACTTTCTGGTCTTCCATTGAGAGACGCTTATTTATGCCACAAGGTCAAAGAAGTTTGTTTTTTTGCCGTAACCCAATTCCACAGTGTTTTTGAACAATTTTTTGTAGTTGATGAGTAAAATGTCAGATGACCCTGACGTGATTTGAACACGTAACCTTCTGATCTGGAGTCAGACGCGCTACCGTTGCGCCACAAGGTCAATGAAACTTGAGTGCTCTGACCCTGTTCAGCACTCTTTTCGATCATGTATCTGTACTGGATCATGAAAAGTCTGATTTGATTTGGATGTGATTTCAAGGCACAATTTTCTGATGTGGAGTGAAACGCACAACCGTTGCGCAACAAGCTCTTGCTGCTGCATGTCAAACTAGATGCAGGAGGCAAAAACTGGCATTGTGTGTCATGTCTGCTTGCTCACTTTTGTTAAACCGTGGTTCTAATAACACGGAGGTTTCAGCTTTTGATCCCCATATGGGCTAGGTTCTCCAGCATCTGAAGTGCCGTCAAGCTATCTTTTGACAAAGTCTTCGGCCTCTTTTAGGTGCCAAAAGTGGAGCCGTGATGCATGTGTATTTGAATCAAGGTTGCGTAGAGCGCAGTCATGTCACATGGCCAGTTCACTCCATTTTTTTAGAGTGTGGTGCAAATGTCATTTTCACATGCAACTTTCTGGTCTTCCATTGAGAGACGCTTATTTATGCCACAAGGTCAAAGAAGTTTGTTTTTTTGCCGTAACCCAATTCCACAGTGTTTTTGAATAATTTTTTGTAGTTGATGAGTAAAATGTCAGATGACCCTGACGTGATTTGAACACGCAACCTTCTGATCTGGAGTCAGACGCGCTACCGTTGCACCACAAGGTCAATGAAACTTGAGTGCTCTGACCCTGTTCAGCACTCTTTTCGATCATGTATCTGTACTGGATCATGAAAAGTCTGATTTGATTTGGATTTGATTTCTAGGCACAATCTTCTGATGTGGAGTGAAACGCACAACCGTTGCGCAACAAGCTCTTGCTGCTGCATGTCAAACTAGATGCAGGAGGCAAAAACTGGCATTGTCTGTCATGTCTGCTTGCTCACTTTTGTTAAACCGTGGTTCTAATAACACGGAGGTTTCAGCTTTTTATCCCCATATGGGCTAGGTTCTCCAGCATCTGAAGTGCCGTCAAGCTATCTTTTGACAAAGTCTTCGGCCTCTTTTAGGTGCCAAAAGTGGAGCCGTGATGCATGTGTATTTGAATCAAGGTTGCGTAGAGCGCAGTCATGTCACATGGCCAGTTCACTCCATTTTTTTAGAGTGTGGTGCAAATGTCATTTTCACATGCAACTTTCTGGTCTTCCATTGAGAGACGCTTATTTATGCCACAAGGTCAAAGAAGTTTGTTTTTTTGCCGTAACCCAATTCCACAGTGTTTTTGAACAATTTTTTGTAGTTGATGAGTAAAATGTCAGATGACCCTGACGTGATTTGAACACGCAACCTTCTGATCTGGAGTCAGACGCGCTACCGTTGCGCCACAAGGTCAATGAAACTTGAGTGCTCTGACCCTGTTCAGCACTCTTTTCGATCATGTATCTGTACTGGATCATGAAAAGTCTGATTTGATTTGGATGTGATTTCTAGGCACAATCTTCTGATGTGGAGTGAAACGCACAACCGTTGCGCAACAAGCTCTTGCTGCTGCATGTCAAACTAGATGCAGGAGGCAAAAACTGGCATTGTCTGTCATGTCTGCTTGCTCACTTTTGTTAAACCGTGGTTCTAATAACACGGAGGTTTCAGCTTTTGATCCCCATATGGGCTAGGTTCTCCAGCATCTGAAGTGCCGTCAAGCTATCTTTTGACAAAGTCTTTGGCCTCTTTTGGGTGCCAAAAGTGGAGCCGTGATGCATGTGTATTTGAATCAAGGTTGCGTAGAGCGCAGTCATGTCACATGGCCAGTTCACTCCATTTTTTTAGAGTGTGGTGCAAATGTCATTTTCACATGCAACTTTCTGGTCTTCCATTGAGAGACGCTTATTTATGCCACAAGGTCAAAGAAGTTTGTTTTTTTGCCGTAACCCAATTCCACAGTGTTTTTGAACAATTTTTTGTAGTTGATGAGTAAAATGTCAGATGACCCTGACGTGATTTGAAAAAGCAACCTTCTGATGTGGAGTCAGACGCGCTACCGTTGCGCCACAAGGTCAATGAAACTTGAGTGTGCTGACACTGTACAGCACTCTTTTCGATCATGTATCTGTACTGGTTCATGAAAAGTCTGATTTGATTTGGATGTGATTTCTAGGCACAATCTTCTGATGTGGAGTGAAACGCACAACCGTTGCGCAACAAGCTCTTGCTGCTGCATGTCAAACTAGATGCATGAGGCAAAAACTGGCATTGTGTGTCATGTCTGCTTGCTCACTTTTGTTAAACCGTGGTTCTAATAACACGGAGGTTTCAGCTTTTGATCCCCATATGGGCTAGGTTCTCCAGCATCTGAAGTGCCGTCAAGCTATCTTTTGACAAAGTCTTTGGCCTCTTTTGGGTGCCAAAAGTGGAGCCGTGATGCATGTGTATTTGAATCAAGGTTGCATAGAGCGCAGTCATGTCACATGGCCAGTTCACTCCATTTTTTTAGAGTGTGGTGCAAATGTCATTTTCCCATGCAACTTTCTGGTCTTCCATTGAGAGACGCTTATTTATGCCACAAGGTCAAAGAAGTTTGTTTTTTTGCCGTAACCCAATTCCACAGTGTTTTTGAACAATTTTTTGTAGTTGATGAGTAAAATGTCAGATGACCCTGACGTGATTTGAACACGCAACCTTCTGATCTGGAGTCAGACGCGCTACCGTTGCGCCACAAGGTCAATGAAACTTGAGTGTGCTGACACTGTTCAGCACTCTTTTCGATCATGTATCTGTGCTGGTTCATGAAAAGTCTGATTTGATTTGGATGTGATTTCTAGGCACAATCTTCTGATGTGGAGTGAAACGCACAACCGTTGCGCAACAAGCTCTTGCTGCTGCATGTCAAACTAGATGCAGGAGGCAAAAACTGGCATTGTGTGTCATGTCTGCTTGCTCACTTTTGTTAAACCGTGGTTCTAATAACACGGAGGTTTCAGCTTTTGATCCCCATATGGGCTAGGTTCTCCAGCATCTGAAGTGCCGTCAAGCTATCTTTTGACAAAGTCTTCGGCCTCTTTTGGGTGCCAAAAGTGGAGCCGTGATGCATGTGTATTTGAATCAAGGTTGCGTAGAGCGCAGTCATGTCACATGGCCAGTTCACTCCATTTTTTTAGAGTGTGGTGCAAATGTCATTTTCCCATGCAACTTTCTGGTCTTCCATTGAGAGACGCTTATTTATGCCACAAGGTCAAAGAAGTTTGTTTTTTTGCCGTAACCCAATTCCACAGTCTTTTTGAACAATTTTTTGTAGTTGATGAGTAAAATGTCAGATGACCCGGACGTGATTTGAACACGCAACCGTCTGATCTGGAGTCAGACGCGCTACCGTTGCGCCACAAGGTCAATGAAACTTGAGTCCTCTGACCCTGTTCAGCACTCTTTTCGATCATGTATCTGTACTGGATCATGAAAAGTCTGATTTGATTTGGCCGTGATTTCTAGGCACAATCTTCTGATGTGGAGTGAAACGCACAACCGTTGCGCAACAAGCTCTTGCTGCTGCATGTCAAACTAGATGCAGGAGGCAAAAACTGGCATTGTGTGTCATGTCTGCTTGCTCACTTTTGTTAAACCGTGGTTCTAATAACACGGAGGTTTCAGCTTTTGATCCCCATATGGGCTAGGTTCTCCAGCATCTGAAGTGCCGTCAAGCTATCTTTTGACAAAGTCTTCGGCCTCTTTTAGGTGCCAAAAGTGGAGCCGTGATGCATGTGTATTTGAATCAAGGTTGCGTAGAGCGCAGTCATGTCACATGGCCAGTTCACTCCATTTTTTTAGAGTGTGGTGCAAATGTCATTTTCCCATGCAACTTTCTGGTCTTCCATTGAGAGACGCTTATTTATGCCACAAGGTCAAAGAAGTTTGCTTTTTTGCCGTTACCCAATTCCACAGTGTTTTTGAACAGTTTTTTGTAGTTGATCAGTAAAATGTCAGATGACCCTGACGTGATTTGAACACGCAACCTTCTGATCTGGAGTCAGACGCGCTACCGTTGCGCCACAAGGTCAATGAAACTTGAGTGCGCTGACACTGTTCAGCACTCTTTTCGATCATGTATCTGTACTGGTTCATGAAAAGTCTGATTTGATTTGGATGTGATTTCTAGGCACAATCTTCTAATTTGGAGTGAAACGCACAACCGTTGCGCAACAAGCTCTTGCTGCTGCATGTCAAACTAGATGCAGGAGGCAAAAACTGGCATTGTGTGTCATGTCTGCTTGCTCACTTTTGTTAAACCGTGGTTCTAATAACACGGAGGTTTCAGCTTTTGATCCCCATATGGGCTAGGTTCTCCAGCATCTGAAGTGCCGTCAAGCTATCTTTTGACAAAGTCTTCGGCCTCTTTTGGGTGCCAAAAGTGGAGCCGTGATGCATGTGTATTTGAATCAAGGTTGCGTAGAGCGCAGTCATGTCACATGGCCAGTTCACTCCATTTTCTTAGAGTGTGGTGCAAATGTCATTTTCACATGCAACTTTCTGGTCTTCCATTGAGAGACGCTTATTTATGCCACAAGGTCAAAGAAGTTTGTTTTTTTGCCGTAACCCAATTCCACAGTGTTTTTGAACAATTTTTTGTAGTTGATGAGTAAAATGTCAGATGACCCTGACGTGATTTGAACACGCAACCTTCTGATCTGGAGTCAGACGCGCTACCGTTGCGCCACAAGGTCAATGAAATTTGAGTGCTCTGACCCTGTTCAGCACTCTTTTCGATCATGTATCTGTACTGGTTCATGAAAAGTCTGATTTGATTTGGATGTGATTTCTAGGCACAATTTTCTGATGTGTAGTGAAACGCACAACCGTTGCGCAACAAGCTCTTGCTGCTGCATGTCAAACTAGATGCAGGAGGCAAAAACTGGCATTGTGTGTCATGTCTGCTTGCTCACTTTTGTTAAACCGTGGTTCTAATAACACGGAGGTTTCAGCTTTTGATCCCCATATGGGCTAGGTTCTCCAGCATCTGAAGTGCCGTCAAGCTATCTTTTGACAAAGTCTTCGGCCTCTTTTATGTGCCAAAAGTGGAGCCGTGATGCATGTGTATTTGAATCAAGGTTGCGTAGAGCGCAGTCATGTCACATGGCCAGTTCACTCCATTTTTTTAGAGTGTGGTGCAAATGTCATTTTCACATGCAACTTTCTTGTCTTCCATTGAGAGACGCTTATTTATGCCACAAGGTCAAAGAAGTTTGCTTTTTTGCCGTAACCCAATTCCACAGTGTTTTTGAACAATTTTTTGTAGTTGATGAGTAAAATGTCAGATGACCCTGACGTGATTTGAACACGCAACCTTCTGATCTGGAGTCAGACGCGCTACTGTTGCGCCACAAGGTCAATGAAACTTGAGTGCTCTGACCCTGTTCAGCACTCTTTTCGATCATGTATCTGTACTGGATCATGAAAAGTCTGATTTGATTTGGATGTGATTTCTAGGCACAATCTTCTGATGTGGAGTGAAACGCACAACCGTTGTGCAACAAGCTCTTGCTGCTGCATGTCAAACTAGATGCAGGAGGCAAAAACTGGCATTGTGTGTCATGTCTGCTTGCTCACTTTTGTTAAACCGTGGTTCTAATAACACGGAGGTTTCAGCTTTTGATCCCCATATGGGCTAGGTTCTCCAGCATCTGAAGTGCCGTCAAGCTATCTTTTGACAAAGTCTTCGGCCTCTTTTAGGTGCCAAAAGTGGAGCCGTGATGCATGTGTATTTGAATCAAGGTTGCGTAGAGCGCAGTCATGTCACATGGCCAGTTCACTCCATTTTTTTAGAGTGTGGTGCAAATGTCATTTTCACATGCAACTTTCTGGTCTTCCATTGAGAGACGCTTATTTATGCCACAAGGTCAAAGAAGTTTGTTTTTTTGCCGTAACCCAATTCCACAGTGTTTTTGAACAATTTTTTGTAGTTGATGAGTAAAATGTCAGATGACCCTGACGTGATTTGAACACGCAACCTTCTGATCTGGAGTCAGACGCGCTACCGTTGCGCCACAAGGTCAATGAAACTTGAGTGCTCTGACCCTGTTCAGCACTCTTTTCGATCATGTATCTGTACTGGATCATGAAAAGTCTGATTTGATTTGGATGTGATTTCTAGGCACAATCTTCTGATGTGGAGTGAAACGCACAACCGTTGCGCAACAAGCTCTTGCTGCTGCATGTCAAACTAGATGCATGAGGCAAAAACTGGCATTGTGTGTCATGTCTGCTTGCTCACTTTTGTTAAACCGTGGTTCTAATAACACGGAGGTTTCAGCTTTTTATCCCCATATGGGCTAGGTTCTCCAGCATCTGAAGTGCCGTCAAGCTATCTTTTGACAAAGTCTTCGGCCTCTTTTAGGTGCCAAAAGTGGAGCCATGATGCATGTGTATTTGAATCAAGGTTGCGTAGAGCGCAGTCATGTCACATGGCCAGTTCACTCCATTTTTTTAGAGTGTGGTGCAAATGTCATTTTCACATGCAACTTTCTGGTCTTCTATTGAGAGACGCTTATTTATGCCACGAGGTCAAAGAAGTTTGTTTTTTTGCCGTAACCCAATTCCACAGTGTTTTTGAACAATTTTTTGTAGTTGATGAGTAAAATGTCAGATGACCCTGACGTGATTTGAACACGCAACCTTCTGATCTGGAGTCAGACGCGCTACCGTTGCGCCACAAGGTCAATGAAACTTGAGTGCTCTGACCCTGTTCAGCACTCTTTTCGATCATGTATCTGTACTGGATCATGAAAAGTCTGATTTGATTTGGATGTGATTTCTAGGCACAATCTTCTGATGTGGAGTGAAACGCACAACCGTTGCGCAACAAGCTCTTGCTGCTGCATGTCAAACTAGATGCAGGAGGCAAAAACTGGCATTGTGTGTCATGTCTGCTTGCTCACTTTTGTTAAACCGTGGTTCTAATAACACCGAGGTTTCAGCTTTTGATCCCCATATGGGCTAGGTTCTCCAGCATCTGAAGTGCCGTCAAGCTATCTTTTGACAAAGTCTTCGGCCTCTTTTAGGTGCCAAAAGTGGAGCCGTGATGCATGTGTATTTGAATCAAGGTTGCGTAGAGCGCAGTCATGTCACATGGCCAGTTCACTCCATTTTTTTAGAGTGTGGTGCAAATGTCATTTTCACATGCAACTTTCTGGTCTTCCATTGAGAGACGCTTATTTATGCCACGAGGTCAAAGAAGTTTGTTTTTTTGCCGTAACCCAATTCCACAGTGTTTTTGAACTTTTTTTTGTGGTTGATGAGTAAAATGTCAGATGACCCTGACGTGATTTGAACACGCAACCTTCTGATCTGGAGTCAGACGCGCTACCGTTGTGCCACAAGGTCAATGAAACTTGAGTGCTCTGACCCTGTTCAGCACTCTTTTCGATCATGTATCTGTACTGGATCATGAAAAGTCTGATTTGATTTGGATGTGATTTCTAGGCACAATCTTCTGATGTGGAGTGAAACGCACAACCGTTGCGCAACAAGCTCTTGCTGCTGCATGTCAAACTAGATGCAGGAGGCAAAAACTGGCGTTGTGTGTCATGTCTGCTTGCTCACTTTTGTTAAACCGTGGTTCTAATAACACGGAGGTTTCAGCTTTTGATCCCCATATGGGCTAGGTTCTCCAGCATCTGAAGTGCCGTCAAGCTATCTTTTGACAAAGTCTTTGGCCTCTTTTGGGTGCCAAAAGTGGAGCCGTGATGCATGTGTATTTGAATCAAGGTTGCATAGAGCGCAGTCATGTCACATGGCCAGTTCACTCCATTTTTTTAGAGTGTGGTGCAAATGTCATTTTCCCATGCAACTTTCTGGTCTTCCATTGAGAGACGCTTATTTATGCCACAAGGTCAAAGAAGTTTGTTTTTTTGCCGTAACCCAATTCCACAGTCTTTTTGAACAATTTTTTGTAGTTGATGAGTAAAATGTCAGATGACCCTGACGTGATTTGAACACGCAACCGTCTGATCTGGAGTCAGACGCGCTACCGTTGCGCCACAAGGTCAATGAAACTTGAGTCCTCTGACCCTGTTCAGCACTCTTTTCGATCATGTATCTGTACTGGATCATGAAAAGTCTGATTTGATTTGGCCGTGATTTCTAGGCACAATCTTCTGATGTGGAGTGAAACGCACAACCGTTGCGCAACAAGCTCTTGCTGCTGCATGTCAAACTAGATGCAGGAGGCAAAAACTGGCATTGTGTGTCATGTCTGCTTGCTCACTTTTGTTAAACCGTGGTTCTAATAACACGGAGGTTTCAGCTTTTGATCCCCATATGGGCTAGGTTCTCCAGCATCTGAAGTGCCGTCAAGCTATCTTTTGACAAAGTCTTCGGCCTCTTTTAGGTGCCAAAAGTGGAGCCGTGATGCATGTGTATTTGAATCAAGGTTGCGTAGAGCGCAGTCATGTCACATGGCCAGTTCACTCCATTTTTTTAGAGTGTGGTGCAAATGTCATTTTCCCATGCAACTTTCTGGTCTTCCATTGAGAGACGCTTATTTATGCCACAAGGTCAAAGAAGTTTGCTTTTTTGCCGTTACCCAATTCCACAGTGTTTTTGAACAGTTTTTTGTAGTTGATCAGTAAAATGTCAGATGACCCTGACGTGATTTGAACACGCAACCTTCTGATCTGGAGTCAGACGCGCTACCGTTGCGCCACAAGGTCAATGAAACTTGAGTGTGCTGACACTGTTCAGCACTCTTTTCGATCATGTATCTGTACTGGTTCATGAAAAGTCTGATTTGATTTGGATGTGATTTCTAGGCACAATCTTCTGATGTGGAGTGAAACGCACAACCGTTGCGCAACAAGCTCTTGCTGCTGCATGTCAAACTAGATGCAGGAGGCAAAAACTGGCATTGTGTGTCATGTCTGCTTGCTCACTTTTGTTAAACCGTGGTTCTAATAACACGGAGGTTTCAGCTTTTGATCCCCATATGGGCTAGGTTCTCCAGCATCTGAAGTGCCGTCAAGCTATCTTTTGACAAAGTCTTCGGCCTCTTTTGGGTGCCAAAAGTGGAGCCGTGATGCATGTGTATTTGAATAAAGGTTGCGTAGAGCGCAGTCATGTCACATGGCCAGTTCACTCCATTTTTTTAGAGTGTGGTGCAAATGTCATTTTCCCATGCAACTTTCTGGTCTTCCATTGAGAGACGCTTATTTATGCCACAAGGTCAAAGAAGTTTGTTTTTTTGCCGTAACCCAATTCCACAGTGTTTTTGAACAATTTTTTGTAGTTGATGAGTAAAATGTCAGATGACCCTGACGTGATTTGAACACGCAACCTTCTGATCTGGAGGCAGACGCGCTACCGTTGCGCCACAAGGTCAATGAAACTTGAGTGCTCTGACCCTGTTCAGCACTCTTTTCGATCATGTATCTGTACTGGATCATGAAAAGTCTGATTTGATTTGGATGTGATTTCTAGGCACAATTTTCTGATGTGGAGTGAAACGCACAACCGTTGCGCAACAAGCTCTTGCTGCTGCATGTCAAACTAGATGCAGGAGGCAAAAACTGGCATTGTGTGTCATGTCTGCTTGCTCACTTTTGTTAAACCGTGGTTCTAATAACACGGAGGTTTCAGCTTTTGATCCCCATATGGGCTAGGTTCTCCAGCATCTGAAGTGCCGTCAAGCTATCTTTTGACAAAGTCTTCGGCCTCTTTTAGGTGCCAAAAGTGGAGCCGTGATGCATGTGTATTTGAATCAAGGTTGCGTAGAGCGCAGTCATGTCACATGGCCAGTTCACTCCATTTTTTTAGAGTGTGGTGCAAATGTCATTTTCACATGCAACTTTCTGGTCTTCCATTGAGAGACGCTTATTTATGCCACAAGGTCAAAGAAGTTTGTTTTTTTGCCGTAACCCAATTCCACAGTGTTTTTGAACAATTTTTTGTAGTTGATGAGTAAAATGTCAGATGACCCTGACGTGATTTGAACACGCAACCTTCTGATCTGGAGTCAGACGCGCTACCGTTGCGCCACAAGGTCAATGAAACTTGAGTGCTCTGACCCTGTTCAGCACTCTTTTCGATCATGTATCTGTACTGGATCATGAAAAGTCTGATTTGATTTGGATGTGATTTCTAGGCACAATCTTCTGATGTGGAGTGAAACGCACAACCGTTGCGCAACAAGCTCTTGCTGCTGCATGTCAAACTAGATGCAGGAGGCAAAAACTGGCATTGTGTGTCATGTCTGCTTGCTCACTTTTGTTAAACCGTGGTTCTAATAACACGGAGGTTTCAGCTTTTGATCCCCATATGGGCTAGGTTCTCCAGCATCTGAAGTGCCGTCAAGCTATCTTTTGACAAAGTCTTTGGCCTCTTTTGGGTGCCAAAAGTGGAGCCGTGATGCATGTGTATTTGAATCAAGGTTGCGTAGAGCGCAGTCATGTCACATGGCCAGTTCACTCCATTTTTTTAGAGTCTGGTGCAAATGTCATTTTCACATGCAACTTTCTGGTCTTCCATTGAGAGACGCTTATTTATGCCACAAGGTCAAAGAAGTTTGCTTTTTTTGCCGTAACCCAATTCCACAGTGTTTTTGAACAATTTTTTGTAGTTGATGAGTAAAATGTCAGATGACCCTGACGTGATTTGAACACGCAACCTTCTGATCTGGAGTCAGACGCGCTACCGTTGCGCCACAAGGTCAATGAAACTTGAGTGTGCTGACACTGTTCAGCACTCTTTTCGATCATGTATCTGTACTGGTTCATGAAAAGTCTGATTTGATTTGGATGTGATTTCTAGGCACAATCTTCTGATGTGGAGTGAAACGCACAACCGTTGCGCAACAAGCTCTTGCTGCTGCATGTCAAACTAGATGCAGGAGGCAAAAACTGGCATTGTGTGTCATGTCTGCTTGCTCACTTTTGTTAAACCGTGGTTCTAATAACACGGAGGTTTCAGCTTTTGATCCCCATATGGGCTAGGTTCTCCAGCATCTGAAGTGCCGTCAAGCTATCTTTTGACAAAGTCTTCGGCCACTTTTGGGTGCCAAAAGTGGAGCCGTGATGCATGTGTATTTGAATAAAGGTTGCGTAGAGCGCAGTCATGTCACATGGCCAGTTCACTCCATTTTTTTAGAGTGTGGTGCAAATGTCATTTTCACATGCAACTTTCTGGTCTTCCATTGAGAGACGCTTATTTATGCCACAAGGTCAAAGAAGTTTGTTTTTTTGCCGTAACCCAATTCCACAGTGTTTTTGAACAATTTTTTGTAGTTGATGAGTAAAATGTCAGATGACCCTGACGTGATTTGAACACGCAACCTTCTGATCTGGAGTCAGACGCGCTACCGTTGCGCCACAAGGTCAATGAAACTTGAGTACTCTGACCCTGTTCAGCACTCTTTTCGATCATGTATCTGTACTGGATCATGAAAAGTCTGATTTGATTTGGATGTGATTTCTAGGCACAATCTTCTGATGTGGAGTGAAACGCACAACCGTTGCGCAACAAGCTCTTGCTGCTGCATGTCAAACTAGATGCAGGAAGCAAAAACTGGCATTGTGTGTCATGTCTGCTTGCTCACTTTTGTTAAACCGTGGTTCTAATAACACGGAGGTTTCAGCTTTTGATCCCCATATGGGCTAGGTTCTCCAGCATCTGAAGTGCCGTCAAGCTATCTTTTGACAAAGTCTTCGGCCACTTTTGGGTGCCAAAAGTGGAGCCGTGATGCATGTGTATTTGAATAAAGGTTGCGTAGAGCGCAGTCATGTCACATGGCCAGTTCACTCCATTTTTTTAGAGTGTGGTGCAAATGTCATTTTCCCATGCAACTTTCTGGTCTTCCATTGAGAGACGCTTATTTATGCCACAAGGTCAAAGAAGTTTGTTTTTTTGCCGTAACCCAATTCCACAGTGTTTTTGAACAATTTTTTGTAGTTGATGAGTAAAATGTCAGATGACCCTGACGTGATTTGAACACGTAACCTTCTGATCTGGAGTCAGACGCGCTACCGTTGCGCCACAAGGTCAATGAAACTTGAGTGCTCTGACCCTGTTCAGCACTCTTTTCGATCATGTATCTGTACTGGATCATGAAAAGTCTGATTTGATTTGGATGTGATTTCAAGGCACAATTTTCTGATGTGGAGTGAAACGCACAACCGTTGCGCAACAAGCTCTTGCTGCTGCATGTCAAACTAGATGCAGGAGGCAAAAACTGGCATTGTGTGTCATGTCTGCTTGCTCACTTTTGTTAAACCGTGGTTCTAATAACACGGAGGTTTCAGCTTTTGATCCCCATATGGGCTAGGTTCTCCAGCATCTGAAGTGCCGTCAAGCTATCTTTTGACAAAGTCTTCGGCCTCTTTTAGGTGCCAAAAGTGGAGCCGTGATGCATGTGTATTTGAATCAAGGTTGCGTAGAGCGCAGTCATGTCACATGGCCAGTTCACTCCATTTTTTTAGAGTGTGGTGCAAATGTCATTTTCACATGCAACTTTCTGGTCTTCCATTGAGAGACGCTTATTTATGCCACAAGGTCAAAGAAGTTTGTTTTTTTGCCGTAACCCAATTCCACAGTGTTTTTGAATAATTTTTTGTAGTTGATGAGTAAAATGTCAGATGACCCTGACGTGATTTGAACACGCAACCTTCTGATCTGGAGTCAGACGCGCTACCGTTGCACCACAAGGTCAATGAAACTTGAGTGCTCTGACCCTGTTCAGCACTCTTTTCGATCATGTATCTGTACTGGATCATGAAAAGTCTGATTTGATTTGGATTTGATTTCTAGGCACAATCTTCTGATGTGGAGTGAAACGCACAACCGTTGCGCAACAAGCTCTTGCTGCTGCATGTCAAACTAGATGCAGGAGGCAAAAACTGGCATTGTCTGTCATGTCTGCTTGCTCACTTTTGTTAAACCGTGGTTCTAATAACACGGAGGTTTCAGCTTTTTATCCCCATATGGGCTAGGTTCTCCAGCATCTGAAGTGCCGTCAAGCTATCTTTTGACAAAGTCTTCGGCCTCTTTTAGGTGCCAAAAGTGGAGCCGTGATGCATGTGTATTTGAATCAAGGTTGCGTAGAGCGCAGTCATGTCACATGGCCAGTTCACTCCATTTTTTTAGAGTGTGGTGCAAATGTCATTTTCACATGCAACTTTCTGGTCTTCCATTGAGAGACGCTTATTTATGCCACAAGGTCAAAGAAGTTTGTTTTTTTGCCGTAACCCAATTCCACAGTGTTTTTGAACAATTTTTTGTAGTTGATGAGTAAAATGTCAGATGACCCTGACGTGATTTGAACACGCAACCTTCTGATCTGGAGTCAGACGCGCTACCGTTGCGCCACAAGGTCAATGAAACTTGAGTGCTCTGACCCTGTTCAGCACTCTTTTCGATCATGTATCTGTACTGGATCATGAAAAGTCTGATTTGATTTGGATGTGATTTCTAGGCACAATCTTCTGATGTGGAGTGAAACGCACAACCGTTGCGCAACAAGCTCTTGCTGCTGCATGTCAAACTAGATGCAGGAGGCAAAAACTGGCATTGTCTGTCATGTCTGCTTGCTCACTTTTGTTAAACCGTGGTTCTAATAACACGGAGGTTTCAGCTTTTGATCCCCATATGGGCTAGGTTCTCCAGCATCTGAAGTGCCGTCAAGCTATCTTTTGACAAAGTCTTTGGCCTCTTTTGGGTGCCAAAAGTGGAGCCGTGATGCATGTGTATTTGAATCAAGGTTGCGTAGAGCGCAGTCATGTCACATGGCCAGTTCACTCCATTTTTTTAGAGTGTGGTGCAAATGTCATTTTCACATGCAACTTTCTGGTCTTCCATTGAGAGACGCTTATTTATGCCACAAGGTCAAAGAAGTTTGTTTTTTTGCCGTAACCCAATTCCACAGTGTTTTTGAACAATTTTTTGTAGTTGATGAGTAAAATGTCAGATGACCCTGACGTGATTTGAAAAAGCAACCTTCTGATGTGGAGTCAGACGCGCTACCGTTGCGCCACAAGGTCAATGAAACTTGAGTGTGCTGACACTGTACAGCACTCTTTTCGATCATGTATCTGTACTGGTTCATGAAAAGTCTGATTTGATTTGGATGTGATTTCTAGGCACAATCTTCTGATGTGGAGTGAAACGCACAACCGTTGCGCAACAAGCTCTTGCTGCTGCATGTCAAACTAGATGCATGAGGCAAAAACTGGCATTGTGTGTCATGTCTGCTTGCTCACTTTTGTTAAACCGTGGTTCTAATAACACGGAGGTTTCAGCTTTTTATCCCCATATGGGCTAGGTTCTCCAGCATCTGAAGTGCCGTCAAGCTATCTTTTGACAAAGTCTTCGGCCTCTTTTAGGTGCCAAAAGTGGAGCCATGATGCATGTGTATTTGAATCAAGGTTGCGTAGAGCGCAGTCATGTCACATGGCCAGTTCACTCCATTTTTTTAGAGTGTGGTGCAAATGTCATTTTCACATGCAACTTTCTGGTCTTCTATTGAGAGACGCTTATTTATGCCACGAGGTCAAAGAAGTTTGTTTTTTTGCCGTAACCCAATTCCACAGTGTTTTTGAACAATTTTTTGTAGTTGATGAGTAAAATGTCAGATGACCCTGACGTGATTTGAACACGCAACCTTCTGATCTGGAGTCAGACGCGCTACCGTTGCGCCACAAGGTCAATGAAACTTGAGTGCTCTGACCCTGTTCAGCACTCTTTTCGATCATGTATCTGTACTGGATCATGAAAAGTCTGATTTGATTTGGATGTGATTTCTAGGCACAATCTTCTGATGTGGAGTGAAACGCACAACCGTTGCGCAACAAGCTCTTGCTGCTGCATGTCAAACTAGATGCAGGAGGCAAAAACTGGCATTGTGTGTCATGTCTGCTTGCTCACTTTTGTTAAACCGTGGTTCTAATAACACCGAGGTTTCAGCTTTTGATCCCCATATGGGCTAGGTTCTCCAGCATCTGAAGTGCCGTCAAGCTATCTTTTGACAAAGTCTTCGGCCTCTTTTAGGTGCCAAAAGTGGAGCCGTGATGCATGTGTATTTGAATCAAGGTTGCGTAGAGCGCAGTCATGTCACATGGCCAGTTCACTCCATTTTTTTAGAGTGTGGTGCAAATGTCATTTTCACATGCAACTTTCTGGTCTTCCATTGAGAGACGCTTATTTATGCCACGAGGTCAAAGAAGTTTGTTTTTTTGCCGTAACCCAATTCCACAGTGTTTTTGAACTTTTTTTTGTGGTTGATGAGTAAAATGTCAGATGACCCTGACGTGATTTGAACACGCAACCTTCTGATCTGGAGTCAGACGCGCTACCGTTGTGCCACAAGGTCAATGAAACTTGAGTGCTCTGACCCTGTTCAGCACTCTTTTCGATCATGTATCTGTACTGGTTCATGAAAAGTCTGATTTGATTTGGATGTGATTTCTAGGCACAATCTTCTGATGTGGAGTGAAACGCACAACCGTTGCGCAACAAGCTCTTGCTGCTGCATGTCAAACTAGATGCAGGAGGCAAAAACTGGCATTGTGTGTCATGTCTGCTTGCTCACTTTTGTTAAACCGTGGTTCTAATAACACGGAGGTTTCAGCTTTTGATCCCCATATGGGCTAGGTTCTCCAGCATCTGAAGTGCCGTCAAGCTATCTTTTGACAAAGTCTTCGGCCTCTTTTGGGTGCCAAAAGTGGAGCCGTGATGCATGTGTATTTGAATCAAGGTTGCGTAGAGCGCAGTCATGTCACATGGCCAGTTCACTCCATTTTTTTAGAGTGTGGTGCAAATGTCATTTTCCCATGCAACTTTCTGGTCTTCCATTGAGAGACGCTTATTTATGCCACAAGGTCAAAGAAGTTTGTTTTTTTGCCGTAACCCAATTCCACAGTCTTTTTGAACAATTTTTTGTAGTTGATGAGTAAAATGTCAGATGACCCTGACGTGATTTGAACACGCAACCGTCTGATCTGGAGTCAGACGCGCTACCGTTGCGCCACAAGGTCAATGAAACTTGAGTCCTCTGACCCTGTTCAGCACTCTTTTCGATCATGTATCTGTACTGGATCATGAAAAGTCTGATTTGATTTGGCCGTGATTTCTAGGCACAATCTTCTGATGTGGAGTGAAACGCACAACCGTTGCGCAACAAGCTCTTGCTGCTGCATGTCAAACTAGATGCAGGAGGCAAAAACTGGCATTGTGTGTCATGTCTGCTTGCTCACTTTTGTTAAACCGTGGTTCTAATAACACGGAGGTTTCAGCTTTTGATCCCCATATGGGCTAGGTTCTCCAGCATCTGAAGTGCCGTCAAGCTATCTTTTGACAAAGTCTTCGGCCTCTTTTGGGTGCCAAAAGTGGAGCCGTGATGCATGTGTATTTGAATCAAGGTTGCGTAGAGCGCAGTCATGTCACATGGCCAGTTCACTCCATTTTTTTAGAGTGTGGTGCAAATGTCATTTTCCCATGCAACTTTCTGGTCTTCCATTGAGAGACGCTTATTTATGCCACAAGGTCAAAGAAGTTTGCTTTTTTGCCGTTACCCAATTCCACAGTGTTTTTGAACAGTTTTTTGTAGTTGATCAGTAAAATGTCAGATGACCCTGACGTGATTTGAACACGCAACCTTCTGATCTGGAGTCAGACGCGCTACCGTTGCGCCACAAGGTCAATGAAACTTGAGTGCGCTGACACTGTTCAGCACTCTTTTCGATCATGTATCTGTACTGGTTCATGAAAAGTCTGATTTGATTTGGATGTGATTTCTAGGCACAATCTTCTAATTTGGAGTGAAACGCACAACCGTTGCGCAACAAGCTCTTGCTGCTGCATGTCAAACTAGATGCAGGAGGCAAAAACTGGCATTGTGTGTCATGTCTGCTTGCTCACTTTTGTTAAACCGTGGTTCTAATAACACGGAGGTTTCAGCTTTTGATCCCCATATGGGCTAGGTTCTCCAGCATCTGAAGTGCCGTCAAGCTATCTTTTGACAAAGTCTTCGGCCTCTTTTGGGTGCCAAAAGTGGAGCCGTGATGCATGTGTATTTGAATCAAGGTTGCGTAGAGCGCAGTCATGTCACATGGCCAGTTCACTCCATTTTCTTAGAGTGTGGTGCAAATGTCATTTTCACATGCAACTTTCTGGTCTTCCATTGAGAGACGCTTATTTATGCCACAAGGTCAAAGAAGTTTGTTTTTTTGCCGTAACCCAATTCCACAGTGTTTTTGAACAATTTTTTGTAGTTGATGAGTAAAATGTCAGATGACCCTGACGTGATTTGAACACGCAACCTTCTGATCTGGAGTCAGACGCGCTACCGTTGCGCCACAAGGTCGATGAAATTTGAGTGCTCTGACCCTGTTCAGCACTCTTTTCGATCATGTATCTGTACTGGTTCATGAAAAGTCTGATTTGATTTGGATGTGATTTCTAGGCACAATTTTCTGATGTGGAGTGAAACGCACAACCGTTGCGCAACAAGCTCTTGCTGCTGCATGTCAAACTAGATGCAGGAGGCAAAAACTGGCATTGTGTGTCATGTCTGCTTGCTCACTTTTGTTAAACCGTGGTTCTAATAACACGGAGGTTTCAGCTTTTGATCCCCATATGGGCTAGGTTCTCCAGCATCTGAAGTGCCGTCAAGCTATCTTTTGACAAAGTCTTCGGCCTCTTTTATGTGCCAAAAGTGGAGCCGTGATGCATGTGTATTTGAATCAAGGTTGCGTAGAGCGCAGTCATGTCACATGGCCAGTTCACTCCATTTTTTTAGAGTGTGGTGCAAATGTCATTTTCACATGCAACTTTCTTGTCTTCCATTGAGAGACGCTTATTTATGCCACAAGGTCAAAGAAGTTTGCTTTTTTGCCGTAACCCAATTCCACAGTGTTTTTGAACAATTTTTTGTAGTTGATGAGTAAAATGTCAGATGACCCTGACGTGATTTGAACACGCAACCTTCTGATCTGGAGTCAGACGCGCTACTGTTGCGCCACAAGGTCAATGAAACTTGAGTGCTCTGACCCTGTTCAGCACTCTTTTCGATCATGTATCTGTACTGGATCATGAAAAGTCTGATTTGATTTGGATGTGATTTCTAGGCACAATCTTCTGATGTGGAGTGAAACGCACAACCGTTGTGCAACAAGCTCTTGCTGCTGCATGTCAAACTAGATGCAGGAGGCAAAAACTGGCATTGTGTGTCATGTCTGCTTGCTCACTTTTGTTAAACCGTGGTTCTAATAACACGGAGGTTTCAGCTTTTGATCCCCATATGGGCTAGGTTCTCCAGCATCTGAAGTGCCGTCAAGCTATCTTTTGACAAAGTCTTCGGCCTCTTTTAGGTGCCAAAAGTGGAGCCGTGATGCATGTGTATTTGAATCAAGGTTGCGTAGAGCGCAGTCATGTCACATGGCCAGTTCACTCCATTTTTTTAGAGTGTGGTGCAAATGTCATTTTCACATGCAACTTTCTTGTCTTCCATTGAGAGACGCTTATTTATGCCACAAGGTCAAAGAAGTTTGCTTTTTTGCCGTAACCCAATTCCACAGTGTTTTTGAACAATTTTTTGTAGTTGATGAGTAAAATGTCAGATGACCCTGACGTGATTTGAACACGCAACCTTCTGATCTGGAGTCAGACGCGCTACTGTTGCGCCACAAGGTCAATGAAGCTTGAGTGCTCTGACCCTGTTCAGCACTCTTTTCGATCATGTATCTGTACTGGATCATGAAAAGTCTGATTTGATTTGGATGTGATTTCTAGGCACAATCTTCTGATGTGGAGTGAAACGCACAACCGTTGTGCAACAAGCTCTTGCTGCTGCATGTCAAACTAGATGCAGGAGGCAAAAACTGGCATTGTGTGTCATGTCTGCTTGCTCACTTTTGTTAAACCGTGGTTCTAATAACACGGAGGTTTCAGCTTTTGATCCCCATATGGGCTAGGTTCTCCAGCATCTGAAGTGCCGTCAAGCTATCTTTTGACAAAGTCTTTGGCCTCTTTTGGGTGCCAAAAGTGGAGCCGTGATGCATGTGTATTTGAATCAAGGTTGCATAGAGCGCAGTCATGTCACATGGCCAGTTCACTCCATTTTTTTAGAGTGTGGTGCAAATGTCATTTTCCCATGCAACTTTCTGGTCTTCCATTGAGAGACGCTTATTTATGCCACAAGGTCAAAGAAGTTTGTTTTTTTGCCGTAACCCAATTCCACAGTGTTTTTGAACAATTTTTTGTAGTTGATGAGTAAAATGTCAGATGACCCTGACGTGATTTGAACACGCAACCTTCTGATCTGGAGTCAGACGCGCTACCGTTGCGCCACAAGGTCAATGAAACTTGAGTGTGCTGACACTGTTCAGCACTCTTTTCGATCATGTATCTGTACTGGTTCATGAAAAGTCTGATTTGATTTGGATGTGATTTCTAGGCACAATCTTCTGATGTGGAGTGAAACGCACAACCGTTGCGCAACAAGCTCTTGCTGCTGCATGTCAAACTAGATGCAGGAGGCAAAAACTGGCATTGTGTGTCATGTCTGCTTGCTCACTTTTGTTAAACCGTGGTTCTAATAACACGGAGGTTTCAGCTTTTGATCCCCATATGGGCTAGGTTCTCCAGCATCTGAAGTGCCGTCAAGCTATCTTTTGACAAAGTCTTCGGCCTCTTTTGGGTGCCAAAAGTGGAGCCGTGATGCATGTGTATTTGAATCAAGGTTGCGTAGAGCGCAGTCATGTCACATGGCCAGTTCACTCCATTTTCTTAGAGTGTGGTGCAAATGTCATTTTCACATGCAACTTTCTGGTCTTCCATTGAGAGAAGCTTATTTATGCCACAAGGTCAAAGAAGTTTGTTTTTTTGCCGTAACCCAATTCCACAGTGTTTTTGAACAATTTTTTGTAGTTGATGAGTAAAATGTCAGATGACCCTGACGTGATTTGAACACGCAACCTTCTGATCTGGAGTCAGACGCGCTACCGTTGCGCCACAAGGTCAATGAAATTTGAGTGCTCTGACCCTGTTCAGCACTCTTTTCGATCATGTATCTGTACTGGTTCATGAAAAGTCTGATTTGATTTGGATGTGATTTCTAGGCACAATTTTCTGATGTGGAGTGAAACGCACAACCGTTGCGCAACAAGCTCTTGCTGCTGCATGTCAAACTAGATGCAGGAGGCAAAAACTGGCATTGTGTGTCATGTCTGCTTGCTCACTTTTGTTAAAATGTGGTTCTAATAACACGGAGGTTTCAGCTTTTGATCCCCATATGGGCTAGGTTCTCCAGCATCTGAAGTGCCGTCAAGCTATCTTTTGACAAAGTCTTCGGCCTCTTTTATGTGCCAAAAGTGGAGCCGTGATGCATGTGTATTTGAATCAAGGTTGCGTAGAGCGCAGTCATGTCACATGGCCAGTTCACTCCATTTTTTTAGAGTGTGGTGCAAATGTCATTTTCACATGCAACTTTCTTGTCTTCCATTGAGAGACGCTTATTTATGCCACAAGGTCAAAGAAGTTTGCTTTTTTGCCGTAACCCAATTCCACAGTGTTTTTGAACAATTTTTTGTAGTTGATGAGTAAAATGTCAGATGACCCTGACGTGATTTGAACACGCAACCTTCTGATCTGGAGTCAGACGCGCTACTGTTGCGCCACAAGGTCAATGAAACTTGAGTGCTCTGACCCTGTTCAGCACTCTTTTCGATCATGTATCTGTACTGGATCATGAAAAGTCTGATTTGATTTGGATGTGATTTCTAGGCACAATCTTCTGATGTGGAGTGAAACGCACAACCGTTGTGCAACAAGCTCTTGCTGCTGCATGTCAAACTAGATGCAGGAGGCAAAAACTGGCATTGTGTGTCATGTCTGCTTGCTCACTTTTGTTAAACCGTGGTTCTAATAACACGGAGGTTTCAGCTTTTGATCCCCATATGGGCTAGGTTCTCCAGCATCTGAAGTGCCGTCAAGCTATCTTTTGACAAAGTCTTCGGCCTCTTTTAGGTGCCAAAAGTGGAGCCGTGATGCATGTGTATTTGAATCAAGGTTGCGTAGAGCGCAGTCATGTCACATGGCCAGTTCACTCCATTTTTTTAGAGTGTGGTGCAAATGTCATTTTCACATGCAACTTTCTTGTCTTCCATTGAGAGACGCTTATTTATGCCACAAGGTCAAAGAAGTTTGCTTTTTTGCCGTAACCCAATTCCACAGTGTTTTTGAACAATTTTTTGTAGTTGATGAGTAAAATGTCAGATGACCCTGACGTGATTTGAACACGCAACCTTCTGATCTGGAGTCAGACGCGCTACTGTTGCGCCACAAGGTCAATGAAACTTGAGTGCTCTGACCCTGTTCAGCACTCTTTTCGATCATGTATCTGTACTGGATCATGAAAAGTCTGATTTGATTTGGATGTGATTTCTAGGCACAATCTTCTGATGTGGAGTGAAACGCACAACCGTTGTGCAACAAGCTCTTGCTGCTGCATGTCAAACTAGATGCAGGAGGCAAAAACTGGCATTGTGTGTCATGTCTGCTTGCTCACTTTTGTTAAACCGTGGTTCTAATAACACGGAGGTTTCAGCTTTTGATCCCCATATGGGCTAGGTTCTCCAGCATCTGAAGTGCCGTCAAGCTATCTTTTGACAAAGTCTTCGGCCTCTTTTGGGTGCCAAAAGTGGAGCCGTGATGCATGTGTATTTGAATCAAGGTTGCGTAGAGCGCAGTCATGTCACATGGCCAGTTCACTCCATTTTTTTAGAGTGTGGTGCAAATGTCATTTTCACATGCAACTTTCTGGTCTTCTATTGAGAGACGCTTATTTATGCCACGAGGTCAAAGAAGTTTGTTTTTTTGCCGTAACCCAATTCCACAGTGTTTTTGAACAATTTTTTGTGGTTGATGAGTAAAATGTCAGATGACCCTGACGTGATTTGAACACGCAACCTTCTGATCTGGAGTCAGACGCGCTACCGTTGTGCCACAAGGTCAATGAAACTTGAGTGCTCTGACCCTGTTCAGCACTCTTTTCGATCATGTATCTGTACTGGATCATGAAAAGTCTGATTTGATTTGGATGTGATTTCTAGGCACAATCTTCTGATGTGGAGTGAAACGCACAACCGTTGCGCAACAAGCTCTTGCTGCTGCATGTCAAACTAGATGCAGGAGGCAAAAACTGGCATTGTGTGTCATGTCTGCTTGCTCTCTTTTGTTAAACCGTGGTTCTAATAACACGGAGGTTTCAGCTTTTGATCCCCATATGGGCTAGGTTCTCCAGCATCTGAAGTGCCGTCAAGCTATCTTTTGACAAAGTCTTCGGCCTCTTTTAGGTGCCAAAAGTGGAGCCGTGATGCATGTGTATTTGAATCAAGGTTGCGTAGAGCGCAGTCATGTCACATGGCCAGTTCACTCCATTTTTTTAGAGTGTGGTGCAAATGTCATTTTCCCATGCAACTTTCTGGTCTTCCATTGAGAGACGCTTATTTATGCCACAAGGTCAAAGAAGTTTGTTTTTTTGCCGTAACCCAATTCCACAGTGTTTTTGAACAATTTTTTGTAGTTGATGAGTAAAATGTCAGATGACCCTGACGTGATTTGAACACGCAACCTTCTGATGTGGAGTCAGACGCGCTACCGTTGCGCCACAAGGTCAATGAAACTTGAGTGCTCTGACCCTGTTCAGCACTCTTTTCGATCATGTATCTGTACTGGTTCATGAAAAGTCTGATTTGATTTGGATGTGATTTCTAGGCACAATCTTCTGATGTGGAGTGAAACGCACAACCGTTGCGCAACAAGCTCTTGCTGCTGCATGTCAAACTAGATGCAGGAGGCAAAAACTGGCATTGTGTGTCATGTCTGCTTGCTCACTTTTGTTAAACCGTGGTTCTAATAACACGGAGGTTTCAGCTTTTGATCCCCATATGGGCTAGGTTCTCCAGCATCTGAAGTGCCGTCAAGCTATCTTTTGACAAAGTCTTCGGCCTCTTTTGGGTGCCAAAAGTGGAGCCGTGATGCATGTGTATTTGAATCAAGGTTGCGTAGAGCGCAGTCATGTCACATGGCCAGTTCACTCCATTTTTTTAGAGTGTGGTGCAAATGTCATTTTCACATGCAACTTTCTGGTCTTCTATTGAGAGACGCTTATTTATGCCACGAGGTCAAAGAAGTTTGTTTTTTTGCCGTAACCCAATTCCACAGTGTTTTTGAACAATTTTTTGTGGTTGATGAGTAAAATGTCAGATGACCCTGACGTGATTTGAACACGCAACCTTCTGATCTGGAGTCAGACGCGCTACCGTTGTGCCACAAGGTCAATGAAACTTGAGTGCTCTGACCCTGTTCAGCACTCTTTTCGATCATGTATCTGTACTGGATCATGAAAAGTCTGATTTGATTTGGATGTGATTTCTAGGCACAATCTTCTGATGTGGAGTGAAACGCACAACCGTTGCGCAACAAGCTCTTGCTGCTGCATGTCAAACTAGATGCAGGAGGCAAAAACTGGCATTGTGTGTCATGTCTGCTTGCTCTCTTTTGTTAAACCGTGGTTCTAATAACACGGAGGTTTCAGCTTTTGATCCCCATATGGGCTAGGTTCTCCAGCATCTGAAGTGCCGTCAAGCTATCTTTTGACAAAGTCTTCGGCCTCTTTTAGGTGCCAAAAGTGGAGCCGTGATGCATGTGTATTTGAATCAAGGTTGCGTAGAGCGCAGTCATGTCACATGGCCAGTTCACTCCATTTTTTTAGAGTGTGGTGCAAATGTCATTTTCCCATGCAACTTTCTGGTCTTCCATTGAGAGACGCTTATTTATGCCACAAGGTCAAAGAAGTTTGTTTTTTTGCCGTAACCCAATTCCACAGTGTTTTTGAACAATTTTTTGTAGTTGATGAGTAAAATGTCAGATGACCCTGACGTGATTTGAACACGCAACCTTCTGATGTGGAGTCAGACGCGCTACCGTTGCGCCACAAGGTCAATGAAACTTGAGTGCTCTGACCCTGTTCAGCACTCTTTTCGATCATGTATCTGTACTGGTTCATGAAAAGTCTGATTTGATTTGGATGTGATTTCTAGGCACAATCTTCTGATGTGGAGTGAAACGCACAACCGTTGCGCAACAAGCTCTTGCTGCTGCATGTCAAACTAGATGCAGGAGGCAAAAACTGGCATTGTGTGTCATGTCTGCTTGCTCACTTTTGTTAAACCGTGGTTCTAATAACACGGAGGTTTCAGCTTTTTATCCCCATATGGGCTAGGTTCTCCAGCATCTGAAGTGCCGTCAAGCTATCTTTTGACAAAGTCTTCGGCCTCTTTTAGGTGCCAAAAGTGGAGCCGTGATGCATGTGTATTTGAATCAAGGTTGCGTAGAGCGCAGTCATGTCACATGGCCAGTTCACTCCATTTTTTTAGAGTGTGGTGCAAATGTCATTTTCACATGCAACTTTCTGGTCTTCTATTGAGAGACGCTTATTTATGCCACGAGGTCAAAGAAGTTTGTTTTTTTGCCGTAACCCAATTCCACAGTGTTTTTGAACAATTTTTTGTAGTTGATGAGTAAAATGTCAGATGACCCTGACGTGATTTGAACACGCAACCTTCTGATCTGGAGTCAGACGCGCTACCGTTGCGCCACAAGGTCAATGAAACTTGAGTGTGCTGACACTGTTCAGCACTCTTTTCGATCATGTATCTGTACTGGTTCATGAAAAGTCTGATTTGATTTGGATGTGATTTCTAGGCACAATCTTCTGATGTGGAGTGAAACGCACAACCGTTGCGCAACAAGCTCTTGCTGCTGCATGTCAAAGTAGATGCAGGAGGCAAAAACTGGCATTGTGTGTCATGTCTGCTTGCTCACTTTTGTTAAACCGTGGTTCTAATAACACGGAGGTTTCAGCTTTTGATCCCCATATGGGCTAGGTTCTCCAGCATCTGAAGTGCCGTCAAGCTATCTTTTGACAAAGTCTTTGGCCTCTTTTGGGTGCCAAAAGTGGAGCCGTGATGCATGTGTATTTGAATCAAGGTTGCATAGAGCGCAGTCATGTCACATGGCCAGTTCACTCCATTTTTTTAGAGTGTGGTGCAAATGTCATTTTCCCATGCAACTTTCTGGTCTTCCATTGAGAGACGCTTATTTATGCCACAAGGTCAAAGAAGTTTGTTTTTTTGCCGTAACCCAATTCCACAGTGTTTTGAACAATTTTTTGTAGTTGATGAGTAAAATGTCAGATGACCCTGACGTGATTTGAACACGCAACCTTCTGATCTGGAGTCAGACGCGCTACCGTTGCGCCACAAGGTCAATGAAACTTGAGTGTGCTGACACTGTTCAGCACTCTTTTCGATCATGTATCTGTACTGGTTCATGAAAAGTCTGATTTGATTTGGATGTGATTTCTAGGCACAATCTTCTGATGTGGAGTGAAACGCACAACCGTTGCGCAACAAGCTCTTGCTGCTGCATGTCAAACTAGATGCAGGAGGCAAAAACTGGCATTGTGTGTCATGTCTGCTTGCTCACTTTTGTTAAACCGTGGTTCTAATAACACGGAGGTTTCAGCTTTTGATCCCCATATGGGCTAGGTTCTCCAGCATCTGAAGTGCCGTCAAGCTATCTTTTGACAAAGTCTTCGGCCTCTTTTGGGTGCCAAAAGTGGAGCCGTGATGCATGTGTATTTGAATCAAGGTTGCGTAGAGCGCAGTCATGTCACATGGCCAGTTCACTCCATTTTTTTAGAGTGTGGTGCAAATGTCATTTTCCCATGCAACTTTCTGGTCTTCCATTGAGAGACGCTTATTTATGCCACAAGGTCAAAGAAGTTTGTTTTTTTGCCGTAACCCAATTCCACAGTCTTTTTGAACAATTTTTTGTAGTTGATGAGTAAAATGTCAGATGACCCTGACGTGATTTGAACACGCAACCGTCTGATCTGGAGTCAGACGCGCTACCGTTGCGCCACAAGGTCAATGAAACTTGAGTCCTCTGACCCTGTTCAGCACTCTTTTCGATCATGTATCTGTACTGGATCATGAAAAGTCTGATTTGATTTGGCCGTGATTTCTAGGCACAATCTACTGATGTGGAGTGAAACGCACAACCGTTGCGCAACAAGCTCTTGCTGCTGCATGTCAAACTAGATGCAGGAGGCAAAAACTGGCATTGTGTGTCATGTCTGCTTGCTCACTTTTGTTAAACCGTGGTTCTAATAACACGGAGGTTTCAGCTTTTGATCCCCATATGGGCTAGGTTCTCCAGCATCTGAAGTGCCGTCAAGCTATCTTTTGACAAAGTCTTCGGCCTCTTTTGGGTGCCAAAAGTGGAGCCGTGATGCATGTGTATTTGAATCAAGGTTGCGTAGAGCGCAGTCATGTCACATGGCCAGTTCACTCCATTTTTTTAGAGTGTGGTGCAAATGTCATTTTCCCATGCAACTTTCTGGTCTTCCATTGAGAGACGCTTATTTATGCCACAAGGTCAAAGAAGTTTGTTTTTTTGCCGTAACCCAATTCCACAGTGTTTTTGAACAATTTTTTGTAGTTGATGAGTAAAATGTCAGATGACCCTGACGTGATTTGAACACGCAACCGTCTGATCTGGAGTTAGACGCGCTACCGTTGCGCCACAAGGTCAATGAAACTTGAGTCCTCTGACCCTGTTCAGCACTCTTTTCGATCATGTATCTGTACTGGATCATGAAAAGTCTGATTTGATTTGGCCGTGATTTCTAGGCACAATCTTCTGATGTGGAGTGAAACGCACAACCGTTGCGCAACAAGCTCTTGCTGCTGCATGTCAAACTAGATGCAGGAGGCAAAAACTGGCATTGTGTGTCATGTCTGCTTGCTCACTTTTGTTAAACCGTGGTTCTAATACCACGGAGGTTTCAGCTTTTGATCCCCATATGGGCTAGGTTCTCCAGCATCTGAAGTGCCGTCAAGCTATATTTTGACAAAGTCTTCGGCCTCTTTTAGGTGCGAAAAGTGGAGCCGTGATGCATGTGTATTTGAATCAAGGTTGCGTAGAGCGCAGTCATGTCACATGGCCAGTTCACTCCATTTTTTTAGAGTGTGGTGCAAATGTCATTTTCCCATGCAACTTTCTGGTCTTCCATTGAGAGACGCTTATTTATGCCACAAGGTCAAAGAAGTTTGCTTTTTTGCCGTAACCCAATTCCACAGTGTTTTTGAACAGTTTTTTGTAGTTGATGAGTAAAATGTCAGATGACCCTGACGTGATTTGAACACGCAACCTTCTGATCTGGAGTCAGACGCGCTACCGTTGCGCCACAAGGTCAATGAAACTTGACTGCGCTGACACTGTTCAGCACTCTTTTCGATCATGTATCTGTACTGGTTCATGAAAAGTCTGATTTGATTTGGATGTGATTTCTAGGCACAATCTTCTAATGTGGAGTGAAACGCACAACCGTTGCGCAACAAGCTCTTGCTGCTGCATGTCAAACTAGATGCAGGAGGCAAAAACTGGCATTGTGTGTCATGTCTGCTTGCTCACTTTTGTTAAACCGTGGTTCTAATAACACGGAGGTTTCAGCTTTTGATCCCCATATGGGCTAGGTTCTCCAGCATCTGAAGTGCCGTCAAGCTATCTTTTGACAAAGTCTTCGGCCTCTTTTGGGTGCCAAAAGTGGAGCCATGATGCATGTGTATTTGAATCAAGGTTGCGTAGAGCGCAGTCATGTCACATGGCCAGTTCACTCCATTTTCTTAGAGTGTGGTGCAAATGTCATTTTCACATGCAACTTTCTGGTCTTCCATTGAGAGACGCTTATTTATGCCACAAGGTCAAAGAAGTTTGTTTTTTTGCCGTAACCCAATTCCACAGTGTTTTTGAACAATTTTTTGTAGTTGATGAGTAAAATGTCAGATGACCCTGACGTGATTTGAACACGCAACCTTCTGATCTGGAGTCAGACGCGCTACCGTTGCGCCACAAGGTCAATGAAACTTGAGTGCTCTGACCCTGTTCAGCACTCTTTTCGATCATGTATCTGTACTGGTTCATGAAAAGTCTGATTTGATTTGGATGTGATTTCTAGGCACAATTTTCTGATGTGGAGTGAAACGCACAACCGTTGCGCAACAAGCTCTTGCTGCTGCATGTCAAACTAGATGCAGGAGGCAAAAACTGGCATTGTGTGTCATGTCTGCTTGCTCACTTTTGTTAAACCGTGGTTCTAATAACACGGAGGTTTCAGCTTTTGATCCCCATATGGGCTAGGTTCTCCAGCATCTGAAGTGCCGTCAAGCTATCTTTTGACAAAGTCTTCGGCCTCTTTTAGGTGCCAAAAGTGGAGCCGTGATGCATGTGTATTTGAATCAAGGTTGCGTAGAGCGCAGTCATGTCACATGGCCAGTTCACTCCATTTTTTTAGAGTGTGGTGCAAATGTCATTTTCACATGCAACTTTCTGGTCTTCCATTGAGAGACGCTTATTTATGCCACAAGGTCAAAGAAGTTTGCTTTTTTGCCGTAACCCAATTCCACAGTGTTTTTGAACAATTTTTTGTAGTTGATGAGTAAAATGTCAGATGACACTGACGTGATTTGAACACGCAACCTTCTGATCTGGAGTCAGATGCGCTACTGTTGCGCCACAAGGTCAATGAAACTTGAGTGCTCTGACCCTGTTCAGCACTCTTTTCGATCATGTATCTGTACTGGATCATGAAAAGTCTGATTTGATTTGGATGTGATTTCTAGGCACAATCTTCTGATGTGGAGTGAAACGCACAACCGTTGTGCAACAAGCTCTTGCTGCTGCATGTCAAACTAGATGCAGGAGGCAAAAACTGGCATTGTGTGTCATGTCTGCTTGCTCACTTTTGTTAAACCGTGGTTCTAATAACACGGAGGTTTCAGCTTTTGATCCCCATATGGGCTAGGTTCTCCAGCATCTGAAGTGCCGTCAAGCTATCTTTTGACAAAGTCTTCGGCCTCTTTTAGGTGCCAAAAGTGGAGCCGTGATGCATGTGTATTTGAATCAAGGTTGCGTAGAGCGCAGTCATGTCACATGGCCAGTTCACTCCATTTTTTTAGAGTGTGGTGCAAATGTCATTTTCACATGCAACTTTCTGGTCTTCCATTGAGAGACGCTTATTTATGCCACAAGGTCAAAGAAGTTTGCTTTTTTGCCGTTACCCAATTCCACAGTGTTTTTGAACAGT
This sequence comes from Eleutherodactylus coqui, assembly GCF_035609145.1. Classification (NCBI taxonomy): domain Eukaryota; kingdom Metazoa; phylum Chordata; class Amphibia; order Anura; family Eleutherodactylidae; genus Eleutherodactylus; species Eleutherodactylus coqui. The sequence goes on along the minus strand of NC_089838.1, from coordinate 320,708,225 downwards.
TTTTTGTAGTTGATGAGTAAAATGTCAGATGACCCTGACGTGATTTGAACACGCAACCTTCTGATCTGGAGTCAGACGCGCTACCGTTGCGCCACAAGGTCAATGAAACTTGAGTGCGCTGACACTGTTCAGCACTCTTTTCGATCATGTATCTGTACTGGTTCATGAAAAGTCTGATTTGATTTGGATGTGATTTCTAGGCACAATCTTCTAATGTGGAGTGAAACGCACAACCGTTGCGCAACAAGCTCTTGCTGCTGCATGTCAAACTAGATGCAGGAGGCAAAAACTGGCATTGTGTGTCATGTCTGCTTGCTCACTTTTGTTAAACCGTGGTTCTAATAACACGGAGGTTTCAGCTTTTGATCCCCATATGGGCTAGGTTCTCCAGCATCTGAAGTGCCGTCAAGCTATCTTTTGACAAAGTCTTCGGCCTCTTTTGGGTGCCAAAAGTGGAGCCGTGATGCATGTGTATTTGAATCAAGGTTGCGTAGAGCGCAGTCATGTCACATGGCCAGTTCACTCCATTTTTTTTAGAGTGTGGTGCAAATGTCATTTTCCCATGCAACTTTCTGGTCTTCCATTGAGAGACGCTTATTTATGCCACAAGGTCAAAGAAGTTTGTTTTTTTGCCGTAACCCAATTCCACAGTGTTTTTGAACAATTTTTTGTAGTTGATGAGTAAAAAGTCAGATGACCCTGACGTGATTTGAACACGCAACCTTCTGATCTGGAGTCAGACGCGCTACCGTTGCTGCACAAGGTCAATGAAACTTGAGTGCTCTGACCCTGTTCAGCACTCTTTTCGATCATGTATCTGTACTGGTTCATGAAAAGTCTGATTTGATTTGGATGTGATTTCTAGGCACAATTTTCTGATGTGGAGTGAAACGCACAACCGTTGCGCAACAAGCTCTTGCTGCTGCATGTCAAACTAGATGCAGGAGGCAAAAACTGGCATTGTGTGTCATGTCTGCTTGCTCACTTTTGTTAAACCGTGGTTCTAATAACACGGAGGTTTCAGCTTTTGATCCCCATATGGGCTAGGTTCTCCAGCATCTGAAGTGCCATCAAGCTATCTTTTGACAAAGTTTTCAGCCTCTTTTGGGTGCCAAAAGTGGAGCCGTGATGCATGTGTATTTGAATCAAGGTTGCGTAGAGCGCAGTCATGTCACATGGCCAGTTCACTCCATTTTTTTAGAGTCTGGTGCAATTGTCATTTTAACATGCAACTTTCTGGTCTTCCATTGAGAGACGCTTATTTATGCCACAAGGTCAAAGAAGTTTGTTTTTTTGCCGTAACCCAATTCCACAGTGTTTTTGAACAATTTTTTGTAGTTGATGAGTAAAATGTCAGATGACCCTGACGTGATTTGAACACGCAACCTTCTGATCTGGAGTCAGGCGCGCTACCGTTGCGCCGCAAGGTCAATGAAACTTGAGTGCTCTGACCCTGTTCAGCACTCTTTTCGATCATGTATCTGTACTGGATCATGAAAAGTCTGATTTGATTTGGATGTGATTTCTAGGCACAATCTTCTGATGTGGAGTGAAACGCACAACCGTTGCGCAACAAGCTCTTGCTGCTGCATGTCAAACTAGATGCAGGAGGCAAAAACTGGCATTGTGTGTCATGTCTGCTTGCTCACTTTTGTTAAACCGTGGTTCTAATAACACGGAGGTTTCAGCTTTTGATCCCCATATGGGCTAGGTTCTCCAGCATCTGAAGTGCCGTCAAGCTATCTTTTGGCAAAGTTTTCGGCCTCTTTTGGGTGCCAAAAGTGGAGCCGTGATGCATGTGTATTTGAATCAAGGTTGCGTAGAGCGCAGTCATGTCACATGGCCAGTTCACTCCATTTTTTTAGAGTGTGGTGCAAATGTCATTTTCACATGCAACTTTCTGGTCTTCCATTGAGAGACGCTTATTTATGCCACAAGGTCAAAGAAGTTTGCTTTTTTGCCGTAACCCAATTCCACAGTGTTTTTGAACAATTTTTTGTAGTTGATGAGTAAAATGTCAGATGACCCTGACGTGATTTGAACACGCAACCTTCTGATCTGGAGTCAGACGCGCTACCGTTGCGCCACAAGGTCAATGAAACTTGAGTGCTCTGACCATGTTCAGCACTCTTTTCGATCATGTATCTGTACTGGATCATGAAAAGTCTGATTTGATTTGGATGTGATTTCTAGGCACAATCTTCTGATGTGGAGTGAAACGCACAACCGTTGCGCAACAAGCTCTTGCTGCTGCATGTCAAAGTAGATGCAGGAGGCAAAAACTGGCATTGTGTGTCATGTCTGCTTGCTCACTTTTGTTAAACCGTGGTTCTAATAACACGGAGGTTTCAGCTTTTGATCCCCATATGGGCTAGGTTCTCCAGCATCTGAAGTGCCGTCAAGCTATCTTTTGACAAAGTCTTTGGCCTCTTTTGGGTGCCAAAAGTGGGGCCGTGATGCATGTGTATTTGAATCAAGGTTGCGTAGAGCGCAGTCATGTAACATGGCCAGTTCACTCCATTTTTTTAGAGTGTGGTGCAAATGTCATTTTCACATGCAACTTTCTGGTCTTCCATTGAGAGACGCTTATTTATGCCACAAGGTCAAAGAAGTTTGTTTTTTTGCCGTAACCCAATTCCACAGTGTTTTTGAACAATTTTTTGTAGTTGATGAGTAAAATGTCAGATGACCCTGACGTGATTTGAACACGCAACCTTCTGATCTGGAGTCAGACGCGCTACCGTTGCGCCACAAGGTCAATTAAACTTGAGTGCTCTGACCCTGTTCAGCACTCTTTTCGATCATGTATCTGTACTGGATCATGAAAAGTCTGATTTGATTTGGATGTGATTTCTAGGCACAATCTTCTGATGTGGAGTGAAACGCACAACCGTTGCGCAACAAGCTCTTGCTGCTGCATGTCAAACTAGATGCAGGAGGCAAAAACTGGAATTGTGTGTCATGTCTGCTTGCTCACTTTTGTTAAACCGTGGTTCTAATAACACGGAGGTTTCAGCTTTTGATCCCCATATGGGCTAGGTTCTCCAGCATCTGAAGTGCCGTCAAGCTATCTTTTGGCAAAGTCTTTGGCCTCTTTTGGGTGCCAAAAGTGGAGCCGTGATGCATGTGTATTTGAATCAAGGTTGCGTAGAGCGCAGTCATGTCACATGGCCAGTTCACTCCATTTTTTTAGAGTGTGGTGCAAATGTCATTTTCACATGCAACTTTCTGGTCTTCCATTGAGAGACGCTTATTTATGCCACAAGGTCAAAGAAGTTTGCTTTTTGTGCCGTAACCCAATTCCACAGTGTTTTTGAACAATTTTTTGTAGTTGATGAGTAAAATGTCAAATGACCCTGACGTGATTTGAACACGCAACCTTCTGATCTGGAGTCAGACGCGCTACCGTTGCGCCACAAGGTCAATGAAACTTGAGTGCTCTGACCATGTTCAGCACTCTTTTCGATCATGTATCTGTACTGGATCATGAAAAGTCTGATTTGATTTGGATGTGATTTCTAGGCACAATCTTCTGATGTGGAGTGAAACGCACAACCGTTGCGCAACAAGCTCTTGCTGCTGCATGTCAAAGTAGATGCAGGAGGCAAAAACTGGCATTGTGTGTCATGTCTGCTTGCTCACTTTTGTTAAACCGTGGTTCTAATAACACGGAGGTTTCAGCTTTTGATCCCCATATGGGCTAGGTTCTCCAGCATCTGAAGTGCCGTCAAGCTATCTTTTGACAAAGTCTTTGGCCTCTTTTGGGTGCCAAAAGTGGGGCCGTGATGCATGTGTATTTGAATCAAGGTTGCGTAGAGCGCAGTCATGTCACATGGCCAGTTCACTCCATTTTTTTAGAGTGTGGTGCAAATGTCATTTTCACATGCAACTTTCTGGTCTTCCATTGAGAGACGCTTATTTATGCCACAAGGTCAAAGAAGTTTGTTTTTTTGCCGTAACCCAATTCCACAGTGTTTTTGAACAATTTTTTGTAGTTGATGAGTAAAATGTCAGATGACCCTGACGTGATTTGAACACGCAACCTTCTCATCTGGAGTCAGACGCGCTACCGTTGCCGTCAAGCTATCTTTTGACAAAGTCTTCGGCCTCTTTTAGGTGCCAAAAGTGGAGCCGTGATGCATGTGTATTTGAATCAAGGTTGCGTAGAGCGCAGTCATGTCACATGGCCAGTTCACTCCATTTTTTTTAGAGTGTGGTGCAAATGTCATTTTCCCATGCAACTTTCTGGTCTTCCATTGAGAGACGCTTATTTATGCCACAAGGTCAAAGAAGTTTGCTTTTTTGCCGTTACCCAATTCCACAGTGTTTTTGAACAGTTTTTTGTAGTTGATGAGTAAAATGTCAGATGACCCTGACGTGATTTGAACACGCAACCTTCTGATCTGGAGTCAGACGCGCTACCGTTGCGCCACAAGGTCAATGAAACTTGAGTGCGCTGACACTGTTCAGCACTCTTTTCGATCATGTATCTGTACTGGTTCATGAAAAGTCTGATTTGATTTGGATGTGATTTCTAGGAACAATCTTCTAATGTGGAGTGAAACGCACAACCGTTGCGCAACAAGCTCTTGCTGCTGCATGTCAAACTAGATGCAGGAGGCAAAAACTGGCATTGTGTGTCATGTCTGCTTGCTCACTTTTGTTAAACCGTGGTTCTAATAACACGGAGGTTTCAGCTTTTGATCCCCATATGGGCTAGGTTCTCCAGCATCTGAAGTGCCGTCAAGCTATCTTTTGACAAAGTCTTCGGCCTCTTTTGGGTGCCAAAAGTGGAGCCATGATGCATGTGTATTTGAATCAAGGTTGCGTAGAGCGCAGTCATGTCACATGGCCAGTTCACTCCATTTTCTTAGAGTGTGGTGCAAATGTCATTTTCACATGCAACTTTCTGGTCTTCCATTGAGAGACGCTTATTTATGCCACAAGGTCAAAGAAGTTTGTTTTTTTGCCGTAACCCAATTCCACAGTGTTTTTGAACAATTTTTTGTAGTTGATGAGTAAAATGTCAGATGACCCTGACGTGATTTGAACACGCAACCTTCTGATCTGGAGTCAGACGCGCTACCGTTGCGCCACAAGGTCAATGAAACTTGAGTGCTCTGACCCTGTTCAGCACTCTTTTCGATCATGTATCTGTACTGGTTCATGAAAAGTCTGATTTGATTTGGATGTGATTTCTAGGCACAATCTTCTGATGTGGAGTGAAACGCACAACCGTTGCGCAACAAGCTCTTGCTGCTGCATGTCAAACTAGATGCAGGAGGCAAAAACTGGCATTGTGTGTCATGTCTGCTTGCTCACTTTTGTTAAACCGTGGTTCTAATAACACGGAGGTTTCAGCTTTTGATCCCCATATGGGCTAGGTTCTCCAGCATCTGAAGTGCCGTCAAGCTATCTTTTGACAAAGTCTTCGGCCTCTTTTAGGTGCCAAAAGTGGAGCCGTGATGCATGTGTATTTGAATCAAGGTTGCGTAGAGCGCAGTCATGTCACATGGCCAGTTCACTCCATTTTTTTAGAGTGTGGTGCAAATGTCATTTTCACATGCAACTTTCTGGTCTTCCATTGAGAGACGCTTATTTATGCCACAAGGTCAAAGAAGTTTGCTTTTTTGCCGTAACCCAATTCCACAGTGTTTTTGAACAATTTTTTGTAGTTGATGAGTAAAATGTCAGATGACCCTGACGTGATTTGAACACGCAACCTTCTGATCTGGAGTCAGATGCGCTACTGTTGCGCCACAAGGTCAATGAAACTTGAGTGCTCTGACCCTGTTCAGCACTCTTTTCGATCATGTATCTGTACTGGATCATGAAAAGTCTGATTTGATTTGGATGTGATTTCTAGGCACAATCTTCTGATGTGGAGTGAAACGCACAACCGTTGCGCAACAAGCTCTTGCTGCTGCATGTCAAACTAGATGCAGGAGGCAAAAACTGGCATTGTGTGTCATGTCTGCTTGCTCACTTTTGTTAAACCGTGGTTCTAATAACACGGAGGTTTCAGCTTTTGATCCCCATATGGGCTAGGTTCTCCAGCATCTGAAGTGCCATCAAGCTATCTTTTGACAAAGTTTTCAGCCTCTTTTGGGTGCCAAAAGTGGAGCCGTGATGCATGTGTATTTGAATCAAGGTTGCGTAGAGCGCAGTCATGTCACATGGCCAGTTCACTCCATTTTTTTAGAGTCTGGTGCAATTGTCATTTTAACATGCAACTTTCTGGTCTTCCATTGAGAGACGCTTATTTATGCCACAAGGTCAAAGAAGTTTGTTTTTTTGCCGTAACCCAATTCCACAGTGTTTTTGAACAATTTTTTGTAGTTGATGAGTAAAATGTCAGATGACCCTGACGTGATTTGAACACGCAACCTTCTGATCTGGAGTCAGGCGCGCTACCGTTGCGCCGCAAGGTCAATGAAACTTGAGTGCTCTGACCCTGTTCAGCACTCTTTTCGATCATGTATCTGTACTGGATCATGAAAAGTCTGATTTGATTTGGATGTGATTTCTAGGCACAATCTTCTGATGTGGAGTGAAACGCACAACCGTTGCGCAACAAGCTCTTGCTGCTGCATGTCAAACTAGATGCAGGAGGCAAAAACTGGCATTGTGTGTCATGTCTGCTTGCTCACTTTTGTTAAACCGTGGTTCTAATAACACGGAGGTTTCAGCTTTTGATCCCCATATGGGCTAGGTTCTCCAGCATCTGAAGTGCCGTCAAGCTATCTTTTGGCAAAGTTTTCGGCCTCTTTTGGGTGCCAAAAGTGGAGCCGTGATGCATGTGTATTTGAATCAAGGTTGCGTAGAGCGCAGTCATGTCACATGGCCAGTTCACTCCATTTTTTTAGAGTGTGGTGCAAATGTCATTTTCACATGCAACTTTCTGGTCTTCCATTGAGAGACGCTTATTTATGCCACAAGGTCAAAGAAGTTTGCTTTTTTGCCGTAACCCAATTCCACAGTGTTTTTGAACAATTTTTTGTAGTTGATGAGTAAAATGTCAGATGACCCTGACGTGATTTGAACACGCAACCTTCTGATCTGGAGTCAGACGCGCTACCGTTGCGCCACAAGGTCAATGAAACTTGAGTGCTCTGACCATGTTCAGCACTCTTTTCGATCATGTATCTGTACTGGATCATGAAAAGTCTGATTTGATTTGGATGTGATTTCTAGGCACAATCTTCTGATGTGGAGTGAAACGCACAACCGTTGCGCAACAAGCTCTTGCTGCTGCATGTCAAAGTAGATGCAGGAGGCAAAAACTGGCATTGTGTGTCATGTCTGCTTGCTCACTTTTGTTAAACCGTGGTTCTAATAACACGGAGGTTTCAGCTTTTGATCCCCATATGGGCTAGGTTCTCCAGCATCTGAAGTGCCGTCAAGCTATCTTTTGACAAAGTCTTTGGCCTCTTTTGGGTGCCAAAAGTGGGGCCGTGATGCATGTGTATTTGAATCAAGGTTGCGTAGAGCGCAGTCATGTAACATGGCCAGTTCACTCCATTTTTTTAGAGTGTGGTGCAAATGTCATTTTCACATGCAACTTTCTGGTCTTCCATTGAGAGACGCTTATTTATGCCACAAGGTCAAAGAAGTTTGTTTTTTTGCCGTACCCCAATTCCACAGTGTTTTTGAACAATTTTTTGTAGTTGATGAGTAAAATGTCAGATGACCCTGACGTGATTTGAACACGCAACCTTCTGATCTGGAGTCAGACGCGCTACCGTTGCGCCACAAGGTCAATTAAACTTGAGTGCTCTGACCCTGTTCAGCACTCTTTTCGATCATGTATCTGTACTGGATCATGAAAAGTCTGATTTGATTTGGATGTGATTTCTAGGCACAATCTTCTGATGTGGAGTGAAACGCACAACCGTTGCGCAACAAGCTCTTGCTGCTGCATGTCAAACTAGATGCAGGAGGCAAAAACTGGAATTGTGTGTCATGTCTGCTTGCTCACTTTTGTTAAACCGTGGTTCTAATAACACGGAGGTTTCAGCTTTTGATCCCCATATGGGCTAGGTTCTCCAGCATCTGAAGTGCCGTCAAGCTATCTTTTGGCAAAGTCTTTGGCCTCTTTTGGGTGCCAAAAGTGGAGCCGTGATGCATGTGTATTTGAATCAAGGTTGCGTAGAGCGCAGTCATGTCACATGGCCAGTTCACTCCATTTTTTTAGAGTGTGGTGCAAATGTCATTTTCACATGCAACTTTCTGGTCTTCCATTGAGAGACGCTTATTTATGCCACAAGGTCAAAGAAGTTTGCTTTTTGTGCCGTAACCCAATTCCACAGTGTTTTTGAACAATTTTTTGTAGTTGATGAGTAAAATGTCAAATGACCCTGACGTGATTTGAACACGCAACCTTCTGATCTGGAGTCAGACGCGCTACCGTTGCGCCACAAGGTCAATGAAACTTGAGTGCTCTGACCATGTTCAGCACTCTTTTCGATCATGTATCTGTACTGGATCATGAAAAGTCTGATTTGATTTGGATGTGATTTCTAGGCACAATCTTCTGATGTGGAGTGAAACGCACAACCGTTGCGCAACAAGCTCTTGCTGCTGCATGTCAAAGTAGATGCAGGAGGCAAAAACTGGCATTGTGTGTCATGTCTGCTTGCTCACTTTTGTTAAACCGTGGTTCTAATAACACGGAGGTTTCAGCTTTTGATCCCCATATGGGCTAGGTTCTCCAGCATCTGAAGTGCCGTCAAGCTATCTTTTGACAAAGTCTTTGGCCTCTTTTGGGTGCCAAAAGTGGGGCCGTGATGCATGTGTATTTGAATCAAGGTTGCGTAGAGCGCAGTCATGTCACATGGCCAGTTCACTCCATTTTTTTAGAGTGTGGTGCAAATGTCATTTTCACATGCAACTTTCTGGTCTTCCATTGAGAGACGCTTATTTATGCCACAAGGTCAAAGAAGTTTGTTTTTTTGCCGTAACCCAATTCCACAGTGTTTTTGAACAATTTTTTGTAGTTGATGAGTAAAATGTCAGATGACCCTGACGTGATTTGAACACGCAACCTTCTGATCTGGAGTCAGACGCGCTACTGTTGCGCCACAAAGTCAATGAAACTTGAGTGCTCTGACCCTGTTCAGCACTCTTTTCGATCATATATCTGTACTGGATCATGAAAAGTCTGATTTGATTTGGATGTGATTTCTAGGCACAATCTTCTGATGTGGAGTGAAACGCACAACCGTTGTGCAACAAGCTCTTGCTGCTGCATGTCAAACTAGATGCAGGAGGCAAAAACTGGCATTGTGTGTCATGTCTGCTTGCTCACTTTTGTTAAACCGTGGTTCTAATAACACGGAGGTTTCAGCTTTTGATCCCCATATGGGCTAGGTTCTCCAGCATCTGAAGTGCCGTCAAGCTATCTTTTGACAAAGTTTTCGGCCTCTTTTGGGTGCCAAAAGTGGAGCCGTGATGCATGTGTATTTGAATCAAGGTTGCGTAGAGCGCAGTCATGTCACATTGCCAGTTCACTCCATTTTTTTAGAGTCTGGTGCAATTGTCATTTTAACATGCAACTTTCTGGTCTTCCATTGAGAGACGCTTATTTATGCCACAAGGTCAAAGAAGTTTGTTTTTTTGCCGTAACCCAATTCCACAGTGTTTTTGAACAATTTTTTGTAGTTGATGAGTAAAATGTAAGATGACCCTGACGTGATTTGAACACGCAACCTTCTGATCAGGAGTCAGACGTGCTACCGTTGCGCCACAAGGTCAATGAAACTTGAGTGCTCTGACCCTGTTCAGCACTCTTTTCGATCATGTATCTGTACTGGATCATGAAAAGTCTGATTTGATTTGGATGTGATTTTTAGGCACAATCTTCTGATGTGGAGTGAAACGCACAACCGTTGCGCAACAAGCTCTTGCTGCTGCATGTCAAACTAGATGCAGGAGGCAAAAACTGGCATTGTGTGTCATGTCTGCTTGCTCACTTTTGTTAAACCGTGGTTCTAATAACACGGAGGTTTCAGCTTTTGATCCCCATATGGGCTAGGTTCTCCAGCATCTGAAGTGCCGTCAAGCTATCTTTTGGCAAAGTTTTCGGCCTCTTTTGGGTGCCAAAAGTGGAGCCGTGATGCATGTGTATTTGAATCAAGGTTGCGTAGAGCGCAGTCATGTCACATGGCCAGTTCATCCCATTTTTTTAGAGTGTGGTGCAAATGTCATTTTCACATGCAACTTTCTGGTCTTCCATTGAGAGACGCTTATTTATGCCACAAGGTCAAAGAAGTTTGTTTTTTTGCCGTAACCCAATTCCACAGTGTTTTTGAACAATTTTTTGTAGTTGATGAGTAAAATGTCAGATGACCCTGACGTGATTTGAACACGCAACCTTCTGATCTGGAGTCAGACGCGCTACCGTTGCGCCACAAGGTCAATGAAACTTGAGTGCTCTGACCCTGTTCAGCACTCTTTTCGATCATGTATCTGTACTGGATCATGAAAAGTCTGATTTGATTTGGATGTGATTTCTAGGCACAATCTTCTGATGTGGAGTGAAACGCACAACCGTTGCGCAACAAGCTCTTGCTGCTGCATGTCAAACTAGATGCAGGAGGCAAAAACTGGCATTGTGTGTCATGTCTGCTTGCTCACTTTTGTTAAACCGTGGTTCTAATAACACGGAGGTTTCAGCTTTTGATCCCCATATGGGCTAGGTTCTCCAGCATCTGAAGTGCCGTCAAGCTATCTTTTGACAAAGTCTTCGGCCTCTTTTGGGTGCCAAAAGTGGAGCCGTGATGCATGTGTATTTGAATCAAGGTTGCGTAGAGCGCAGTCATGTCACATGGCCAGTTCACTCCATTTTTTTAGAGTGTGGTGCAAATGTCATTTTCACATGCAACTTTCTGGTCTTCCATTGAGAGACGCTTATTTATGCCACAAGGTCAAAGAAGTTTGTTTTTTTGCCGTAACCCAATTCCACAGTGTTTTTGAACAATTTTTTGTAGTTGATGAGTAAAATGTCAGATGACCCTGACGTGATTTGAACACGCAACCTTCTGATCTGGAGTCAGACGCGCTACCGTTGCGCCACAAGGTCAATGAAACTTGAGTGCTCTGACCCTGTTCAGCACTCTATTCGATCATGTATCTGTACTGGATCATGAAAAGTCTGATTTGATTTGGATGTGATTTCTAGGCACAATCTTCTGATGTGGAGTGAAACGCACAACCGTTGCGCAACAAGCTCTTGCTGCTGCATGTCAAACTGGATGCAGGAGGCAAAAACTGGCATTGTGTGTCATGTCTGCTTGCTCACTTTTGTTAAACCGTGGTTCTAATAACACGGAGGTTTCAGCTTTTGATCCCCATATGGGCTAGGTTCTCCAGCATCTGAAGTGCCGTGAAGCTATCTTTTGACAAAGTCTTCGGCCTCTTTTGGGTGCCAAAAGTGGAGCCGTGATGCATGTGTATTTGAATCAAGGTTGCGTAGAGCGCAGTCATGTCACATGGCCAGTTCACTCCATTTTTTTAGAGTGTGGTGCAAATGTCATTTTCCCATGCAACTTTCTGGTCTTCCATTGAGAGACGCTTATTTATGCCACAAGGTCAAAGAAGTTTGTTTTTTTGCCGTAACCCAATTCCACAGTGTTTTTGAACAATTTTTTGTAGTTGATGAGTAAAATGTCAGATGACCCTGACGTGATTTGAACACGCAACCTTCTGATCTGGAGTCAGACGCGCTACCGTTGCGCCACAAGGTCAATGAAACTTGAGTGCTCTGACCCTGTTCAGCACTCTTTTCGATCATGTATCTGTACTGGTTCATGAAAAGTCTGATTTGATTTGGATGTGATTTCTAGGAACAATCTTCTAATGTGGAGTGAAACGCACAACCGTTGCGCAACAAGCTCTTGCTGCTGCATGTCAAACTAGATGCAGGAGGCAAAAACTGGCATTGTGTGTCATGTCTGCTTGCTCACTTTTGTTAAACCGTGGTTCTAATAACACGGAGGTTTCAGCTTTTGATCCCCATATGGGCTAGGTTCTCCAGCATCTGAAGTGCCGTCAAGCTATCTTTTGACAAAGTCTTCGGCCTCTTTTGGGTGCCAAAAGTGGAGCCGTGATGCATGTGTATTTGAATCAAGGTTGCGTAGAGCGCAGTCATGTCACATGGCCAGTTCACTCCATTTTTTTAGAGTGTGGTGCAAATGTCATTTTCACATGCAACTTTCTGGTCTTCCATTGAGAGACGCTTATTTATGCCACAAGGTCAAAGAAGTTTGTTTTTTTGCCGTAACCCAATTCCACAGTGTTTTTTGAACAATTTTTTGTAGTTGATGAGTAAAATGTCAGATGACCCTGACGTGATTTGAACACGCAACCTTCTGATCTGGAGTCAGACGCGCTACCGTTGCGCCACAAGGTCAATGAAACTTGAGTGCTCTGACCCTGTTCAGCACTCTTTTCGATCATGTATCTGTACTGGTTCATGAAAAGTCTGATTTGATTTGGATGTGATTTCTAGGCACAATTTTCTGATGTGGAGTGAAACGCACAACCGTTGCGCAACAAGCTCTTGCTGCTGCATGTCAAACTAGATGCAGGAGGCAAAAACTGGCATTGTGTGTCATGTCTGCTTGCTCACTTTTGTTAAACCGTGGTTCTAATAACACGGAGGTTTCAGCTTTTGATCCCCATATGGGCTAGGTTCTCCAGCATCTGAAGTGCCGTCAAGCTATCTTTTGACAAAGTCTTCGGCCTCTTTTAGGTGCCAAAAGTGGAGCCGTGATGCATGTGTATTTGAATCAAGGTTGCGTAGAGCGCAGTCATGTCACATGGCCAGTTCACTCCATTTTTTTAGAGTGTGGTGCAAATGTAATTTTCACATGCAACTTTCTGGTCTTCCATTGAGAGACGCTTATTTATGCCACAAGGTCAAAGAAGTTTGTTTTTTTGCCGTAACCCAATTCCACAGTGTTTTTGAACAATTTTTTGTAGTTGATGAGTAAAATGTCAGATGACCCTGACGTGATTTGAACACGCAACCTTCTGATCTGGAGTCAGACGCGCTACCGTTGCGCCACAAGGTCAATGAAACTTGAGTGCTCTGACCCTGTTCAGCACTCTTTTCGATCATGTATCTGTACTGGTTCATGAAAAGTCTGATTTGATTTGGATGTGATTTCTAGGCACAATTTTCTGATGTGGAGTGAAACGCACAACCGTTGCGCAACAAGCTCTTGCTGCTGCATGTCAAACTAGATGCAGGAGGCAAAAACTGGCATTGTGTGTCATGTCTGCTTGCTCACTTTTGTTAAACCGTGGTTCTAATAACACGGAGGTTTCAGCTTTTGATCCCCATATGGGCTAGGTTCTCCAGCATCTGAAGTGCCGTCAAGCTATCTTTTGACAAAGTCTTCGGCCTCTTTTAGGTGCCAAAAGTGGAGCCGTGATGCATGTGTATTTGAATCAAGGTTGCGTAGAGCGCAGTCATGTCACATGGCCAGTTCACTCCATTTTTTTAGAGTGTGGTGCAAATGTCATTTTTACATGCAACTTTCTGGTCTTCCATTGAGAGACGCTTATTTATGCCACAAGGTCAAAGAAGTTTGCTTTTTTGCCGTTACCCAATTCCACAGTGTTTTTGAACAGTTTTTTGTAGTTGATGAGTAAAATGTCAGATGACCCTGACGTGATTTGAACACGCAACCTTCTGATCTGGAGTCAGACGCGCTACCGTTGCGCCACAAGGTCAATGAAACTTGAGTGCGCTGACACTGTTCAGCACTCTTTTCGATCATGTATCTGTACTGGTTCATGAAAAGTCTGATTTGATTTGGATGTGATTTCTAGGCACAATCTTCTGATGTGGAGTGAAACGCACAACCGTTGCGCAACAAGCTCTTGCTGCTGCATGTCAAACTAGATGCAGGAGGCAAAAACTGGCATTGTGTGTCATGTCTGCTTGCTCACTTTTGTTAAACCGTGGTTCTAATAACACGGAGGTTTCAGCTTTTGATCCCCATATGGGCTAGGTTCTCCAGCATCTGAAGTGCCGTCAAGCTATCTTTTGACAAAGTCTTCGGCCTCTTTTGGGTGCCAAAAGTGGAGCCGTGATGCATGTGTATTTGAATCAAGGTTGCGTAGAGCGCAGTCATGTCACATGGCCAGTTCACTCCATTTTTTTTAGAGTGTGGTGCAAATGTCATTTTCCCATGCAACTTTCTGGTCTTCCATTGAGAGACGCTTATTTATACCACAAGGTCAAAGAAGTTTGTTTTTTTGCCGTAACCCAATTCCACAGTGTTTTTGAACAATTTTTTGTAGTTGATGAGTAAAAAGTCAGATGACCCTGACGTGATTTGAACACGCAACCTTCTGATCTGGAGTCAGACGCGCTACCGTTGCGCCACAAGGTCAATGAAACTTGAGTGCTCTGACCCTGTTCAGCACTCTTTTCGATCATGTATCTGTACTGGTTCATGAAAAGTCTGATTTGATTTGGATGTGATTTCTAGGCACAATTTTCTGATGTGGAGTGAAACGCACAACCGTTGCGCAACAAGCTCTTGCTGCTGCATGTCAAACTAGATGCAGGAGGCAAAAACTGGCATTGTGTGTCATGTCTGCTTGCTCACTTTTGTTAAACCGTGGTTCTAATAACACGGAGGTTTCAGCTTTTGATCCCCATATGGGCTAGGTTCTCCAGCATCTGAAGTGCCATCAAGCTATCTTTTGACAAAGTTTTCAGCCTCTTTTGGGTGCCAAAAGTGGAGCCGTGATGCATGTGTATTTGAATCAAGGTTGCGTAGAGCGCAGTCATGTCACATGGCCAGTTCACTCCATTTTTTTAGAGTCTGGTGCAATTGTCATTTTAACATGCAACTTTCTGGTCTTCCATTGAGAGACGCTTATTTATGCCACAAGGTCAAAGAAGTTTGTTTTTTTGCCGTAACCCAATTCCACAGTGTTTTTGAACAATTTTTTGTAGTTGATGAGTAAAATGTCAGATGACCCTGACGTGATTTGAACACGCAACCTTCTGATCTGGAGTCAGGCGCGCTACCGTTGCGCCGCAAGGTCAATGAAACTTGAGTGCTCTGACCCTGTTCAGCACTCTTTTCGATCATGTATCTGTACTGGATCATGAAAAGTCTGATTTGATTTGGATGTGATTTCTAGGCACAATCTTCTGATGTGGAGTGAAACGCACAACCGTTGCGCAACAAGCTCTTGCTGCTGCATGTCAAACTAGATGCAGGAGGCAAAAACTGGCATTGTGTGTCATGTCTGCTTGCTCACTTTTGTTAAACCGTGGTTCTAATAACACGGAGGTTTCAGCTTTTGATCCCCATATGGGCTAGGTTCTCCAGCATCTGTAGTGCCGTCAAGCTATCTTTTGGCAAAGTTTTCGGCCTCTTTTGGGTGCCAAAAGTGGAGCCGTGATGCATGTGTATTTGAATCAAGGTTGCGTAGAGCGCAGTCATGTCACATGGCCAGTTCACTCCATTTTTTTAGAGTGTGGTGCAAATGTCATTTTCACATGCAACTTTCTGGTCTTCCATTGAGAGACGCTTATTTATGCCACAAGGTCAAAGAAGTTTGCTTTTTTGCCGTAACCCAATTCCACAGTGTTTTTGAACAATTTTTTGTAGTTGATGAGTAAAATGTCAGATGACCCTGACGTGATTTGAACACGCAACCTTCTGATCTGGAGTCAGACGCGCTACCGTTGCGCCACAAGGTCAATGAAACTTGAGTGCTCTGACCATGTTCAGCACTCTTTTCGATCATGTATCTGTACTGGATCATGAAAAGTCTGATTTGATTTGGATGTGATTTCTAGGCACAATCTTCTGATGTGGAGTGAAACGCACAACCGTTGCGCAACAAGCTCTTGCTGCTGCATGTCAAAGTAGATGCAGGAGGCAAAAACTGGCATTGTGTGTCATGTCTGCTTGCTCACTTTTGTTAAACCGTGGTTCTAATAACACGGAGGTTTCAGCTTTTGATCCCCATATGGGCTAGGTTCTCCAGCATCTGAAGTGCCGTCAAGCTATCTTTTGACAAAGTCTTTGGCCTCTTTTGGGTGCCAAAAGTGGGGCCGTGATGCATGTGTATTTGAATCAAGGTTGCGTAGAGCGCAGTCATGTCACATGGCCAGTTCACTCCATTTTTTTAGAGTGTGGTGCAAATGTCATTTTCACATGCAACTTTCTGGTCTTCCATTGAGAGACGCTTATTTATGCCACAAGGTCAAAGAAGTTTGTTTTTTTGCCGTAACCCAATTCCACAGTGTTTTTGAACAATTTTTTGTAGTTGATGAGTAAAATGTCAGATGACCCTGACGTGATTTGAACACGCAACCTTCTGATCTGGAGTCAGACGCGCTACCGTTGCGCCACAAGGTCAATTAAACTTGAGTGCTCTGACCCTGTTCAGCACTCTTTTCGATCATGTATCTGTACTGGATCATGAAAAGTCTGATTTGATTTGGATGTGATTTCTAGGCACAATCTTCTGATGTGGAGTGAAATGCACAACCGTTGCGCAACAAGCTCTTGCTGCTGCATGTCAAACTAGATGCAGGAGGCAAAAACTGGAATTGTGTGTCATGTCTGCTTGCTCACTTTTGTTAAACCGTGGTTCTAATAACACGGAGGTTTCAGCTTTTGATCCCCATATGGGCTAGGTTCTCCAGCATCTGAAGTGCCGTCAAGCTATCTTTTGGCAAAGTCTTTGGCCTCTTTTGGGTGCCAAAAGTGGAGCCGTGATGCATGTGTATTTGAATCAAGGTTGCGTAGAGCGCAGTCATGTCACATGGCCAGTACACTCCATTTTTTTAGAGTGTGGTGCAAATGTCATTTTCACATGCAACTTTCTGGTCTTCCATTGAGAGACGCTTATTTATGCCACAAGGTCAAAGAAGTTTGCTTTTTGTGCCGTAACCCAATTCCACAGTGTTTTTGAACAATTTTTTGTAGTTGATGAGTAAAATGTCAAATGACCCTGACGTGATTTGAACACGCAACCTTCTGATCTGGAGTCAGACGCGCTACCGTTGCGCCACAAGGTCAATGAAACTTGAGTGCTCTGACCATGTTCAGCACTCTTTTCGATCATGTATCTGTACTGGATCATGAAAAGTCTGATTTGATTTGGATGTGATTTCTAGGCACAATCTTCTGATGTGGAGTGAAACGCACAACCGTTGCGCAACAAGCTCTTGCTGCTGCATGTCAAAGTAGATGCAGGAGGCAAAAACTGGCATTGTGTGTCATGTCTGCTTGCTTACTTTTGTTAAACCGTGGTTCTAATAACACGGAGGTTTCAGCTTTTGATCCCCATATGGGCTAGGTTCTCCAGCATCTGAAGTGCCGTCAAGCTATCTTTTGACAAAGTCTTTGGCCTCTTTTGGGTGCCAAAAGTGGGGCCGTGATGCATGTGTATTTGAATCAAGGTTGCGTAGAGCGCAGTCATGTCACATGGCCAGTTCACTCCATTTTTTTAGAGTGTGGTGCAAATGTCATTTTCACATGCAACTTTCTGGTCTTCCATTGAGAGACGCTTATTTATGCCACAAGGTCAAAGAAGTTTGTTTTTTTGCCGTAACCCAATTCCACAGTGTTTTTGAACAATTTTTTGTAGTTGATGAGTAAAATGTCAGATGACCCTGACGTGATTTGAACACGCAACCTTCTCATCTGGAGTCAGACGCGCTACCGTTGCCGTCAAGCTATCTTTTGACAAAGTCTTCGGCCTCTTTTAGGTGCCAAAAGTGGAGCCGTGATGCATGTGTATTTGAATCAAGGTTGCGTAGAGCGCAGTCATGTCACATGGCCAGTTCACTCCATTTTTTTTAGAGTGTGGTGCAAATGTCATTTTCCCATGCAACTTTCTGGTCTTCCATTGAGAGACGCTTATTTATGCCACAAGGTCAAAGAAGTTTGCTTTTTTGCCGTTACCCAATTCCACAGTGTTTTTGAACAGTTTTTTGTAGTTGATGAGTAAAATGTCAGATGACCCTGACGTGATTTGAACACGCAACCTTCTGATCTGGAGTCAGACGCGCTACCGTTGCGCCACAAGGTCAATGAAACTTGAGTGCTCTGACCCTGTTCAGCACTCTTTTCGATCATGTATCTGTACTGGATCATGAAAAGTCTGATTTGATTTGGATGTGATTTCTAGGCACAATCTTCTGATGTGGAGTGAAACGCACAACCGTTGCGCAACAAGTTCTTGCTGCTGCATGTCAAACTAGATGCAGGAGGCAAAAACTGGCATTGTGTGTCATGTCTGCTTGCTCACTTTTGTTAAACCGTGGTTCTAATAACACGGAGGTTTCAGCTTTTGATCCCCATATGGGCTAGGTTCTCCAGCATCTGAAGTGCCGTCAAGCTATCTTTTGACAAAGTCTTCAGCCTCTTTTGGGTACCAAAAGTGGAGCCGTGATGCATGTGTATTTGAATCAAGGTTGCGTAGAGCGCAGTCATGTCACATGGCCAGTTCACTCCATTTTTTTAGAGTGTGGTGCAAATGTCATTTTCACATGCAACTTTCTGGTCTTCCATTGAGAGACGCTTATTTATGCCACAAGGTCAAAGAAGTTTGTTTTTTTGCCGTAACTCAATTCCACAGTGTTTTTGAACAATTTTTTGTAGTTGATGAGTAAAATGTCAGATGACCCTGACGTGATTTGAACACGCAACCTTCTGATCTGGAGTCAGACGCGCTACTGTTGCGCCACAAGGTCAATGAAACTTGAGTGCTCTGACCCTGTTCAGCACTCTTTTCGATCATGTATCTGTACTGGATCATGAAAAGTCTGATTTGATTTGGATGTGATTTCTAGGCACAATCTTCTGATGTGGAGTGAAACGCACAACCGTTGTGCAACAAGCTCTTGCTGCTGCATGTCAAACTAGATGCAGGAGGCAAAAACTGGCATTGTGTGTCATATCTGCTTGCTCACTTTTGTTAAACCGTGGTTCTAATAACACGGAGGTTTCAGCTTTTGATCCCCATATGGGCTAGGTTCTCCAGCATCTGAAGTGCCGTCAAGCTATCTTTTGACAAAGTCTTCGGCCTCTTTTAGGTGCCAAAAGTGGAGCCGTGATGCATGTGTATTTGAATCAAGGTTGCGTAGAGCGCAGTCATGTCACATGGCCAGTTCACTCCATTTTTTTAGAGTGTGGTGCAAATGTCATTTTCACATGCAACTTTCTGGTCTTCCATTGAGAGACGCTTATTTATGCCACAAGGTCAAAGAAGTTTGCTTTTTTGCCGTTACCCAATTCCACAGTGTTTTTGAACAGTTTTTTGTAGTTGATGAGTAAAATGTCAGATGACCCTGACGTGATTTGAACACGCAACCTTCTGATCTGGAGTCAGACGCGCTACTGTTGCGCCACAAGGTCAATGAAACTTGAGTGCTCTGACCCTGTTCAGCACTCTTTTCGATCATGTATCTGTACTGGATCATGAAAAGTCTGATTTGATTTGGATGTGATTTCTAGGCACAATCTTCTGATGTGGAGTGAAACGCACAACCGTTGCGCAACAAGCTCTTGCTGCTGCATGTCAAACTAGATGCAGGAGGCAAAAACTGGCATTGTGTGTCATGTCTGCTTGCTCACTTTTGTTAAACCGTGGTTCTAATAACACGGAGGTTTCAGCTTTTGATCCCCATATGGGCTAGGTTCTCCAGCATCTGAAGTGCCGTCAAGCTATCTTTTGACAAAGTCTTCAGCCTCTTTTGGGTACCAAAAGTGGAGCCGTGATGCATGTGTATTTGAATCAAGGTTGCGTAGAGCGCAGTCATGTCACATGGCCAGTTCACTCCATTTTTTTAGAGTGTGGTGCAAATGTCATTTTCACATGCAACTTTCTGGTCTTCCATTGAGAGACGCTTATTTATGCCACAAGGTCAAAGAAGTTTGTTTTTTTGCCGTAACTCAATTCCACAGTGTTTTTGAACAATTTTTTGTAGTTGATGAGTAAAATGTCAGATGACCCTGACGTGATTTGAACACGCAACCTTCTGATCTGGAGTCAGACGCGCTACTGTTGCGCCACAAGGTCAATGAAACTTGAGTGCTCTGACCCTGTTCAGCACTCTTTTCGATCATGTATCTGTACTGGTTCATGAAAAGTCTGATTTGATTTGGATGTGATTTCTAGGCACAATCTTCTAATGTGGAGTGAAACGCACAACCGTTGCGCAACAAGCTCTTGCTGCTGCATGTCAAACTAGATGCAGGAGGCAAAAACTGGCATTGTGTGTCATGTCTGCTTGCTCACTTTTGTTAAACCGTGGTTCTAATAACACGGAGGTTTCAGCTTTTGATCCCCATATGGGCTAGGTTCTCCAGCATCTGAAGTGCCGTCAAGCTATCTTTTGACAAAGTCTTCAGCCTCTTTTGGGTACCAAAAGTGGAGCCGTGATGCATGTGTATTTGAATCAAGGTTGCGTAGAGCGCAGTCATGTGACATGGCCAGTTCACTCCATTTTTTTAGAGTGTGGTGCAAATGTCATTTTCACATGCAACTTTCTGGTCTTCCATTGAGAGACGCTTATTTATGCCACAAGGTCAAAGAAGTTTGTTTTTTTGCCGTAACTCAATTCCACAGTGTTTTTGAACAATTTTTTGTAGTTGATGAGTAAAATGTCAGATGACCCTGACGTGATTTGAACACGCAACCTTCTGATCTGGAGTCAGACGCGCTACTGTTGCGCCACAAGGTCAATGAAACTTGAGTGCTCTGACCCTGTTCAGCACTCTTTTCGATCATGTATCTGTACTGGATCATGAAAAGTCTGATTTGATTTGGATGTGATTTCTAGGCACAATCTTCTAATGTGGAGTGAAACGCACAACCGTTGCGCAACAAGCTCTTGCTGCTGCATGTCAAACTAGATGCAGGAGGCAAAAACTGGCATTGTGTGTCATGTCTGCTTGCTCACTTTTGTTAAACCGTGGTTCTAATAACACGGAGGTTTCAGCTTTTGATCCCCATATGGGCTAGGTTCTCCAGCATCTGAAGTGCCGTCAAGCTATCTTTTGACAAAGTCTTCAGCCTCTTTTGGGTACCAAAAGTGGAGCCGTGATGCATGTGTATTTGAATCAAGGTTGCGTAGAGCGCAGTCATGTGACATGGCCAGTTCACTCCATTTTTTTAGAGAGTGGTGCAAATGTCATTTTCACATGCAACTTTCTGGTCTTCCATTGAGAGACGCTTATTTATGCCACAAGGTCAAAGAAGTTTGTTTTTTTGCCGTAACTCAATTCCACAGTGTTTTTGAACAATTTTTTGTAGTTGATGAGTAAAATGTCAGATGACCCTGACGTGATTTGAACACGCAACCTTCTGATCTGGAGTCAGACGTGCTACTGTTGCGCCACAAGGTCAATGAAACTTGAGTGCTCTGACCCTGTTCAGCACTCTTTTCGATCATGTATCTGTACTGGTTCATGAAAAGTCTGATTTGATTTGGATGTGATTTCTAGGCACAATCTTCTAATGTGGAGTGAAACGCACAACCGTTGCGCAACAAGCTCTTGCTGCTGCATGTCAAACTAGATGCAGGAGGCAAAAACTGGCATTGTGTGTCATGTCTGCTTGCTCACTTTTGTTAAACCGTGGTTCTAATAACACGGAGGTTTCAGCTTTTGATCCCCATATGGGCTAGGTTCTCCAGCATCTGAAGTGCCGTCAAGCTATCTTTTGACAAAGTCTTCGGCCTCTTTTGGGTGCCAAAAGTGGAGCCGTGATGCATGTGTATTTGAATCAAGGTTGCGTAGAGCGCAGTCATGTCACATGGCCAGTTCACTCCATTTTTTTAGAGTGTGGTGCAAATGTCATTTTCCCATGCAACTTTCTGGTCTTCCATTGAGAGACGCTTATTTATGCCACAAGGTCAAAGAAGTTTGTTTTTTTGCCGTAACCCAATTCCACAGTGTTTTTGAACAATTTTTTGTAGTTGATGAGTAAAATGTCAGATGACCCTGACGTGATTTGAACACGCAACCTTCTGATCTGGAGTCAGACGCGCTACCGTTGCGCCACAAGGTCAATGAAACTTGAGTGCTCTGACCCTGTTCAGCACTCTTTTCGATCATGTATCTGTACTGGTTCATGAAAAGTCTGATTTGATTTGGATGTGATTTCTAGGCACAATTTTCTGATGTGGAGTGAAACGCACAACCGTTGCGCAACAAGCTCTTGCTGCTGCATGTCAAACTAGATGCAGGAGGCAAAAACTGGCATTGTGTGTCATGTCTGCTTGCTCACTTTTGTTAAACCGTGGTTTCAATAACACGGAGGTTTCAGCTTTTGATCCCCATATGGGCTAGGTTCTCCAGCATCTGAAGTGCCGTCAAGCTATCTTTTGACAAAGTCTTCGGCCTCTTTTAGGTGCCAAAAGTGGAGCCGTGATGCATGTGTATTTGAATCAAGGTTGCGTAGAGCGCAGTCATGTCACATGGCCAGTTCACTCCATTTTTTTAGAGTGTGGTGCAAATGTCATTTTCACATGCAACTTTCTGGTCTTCCATTGAGAGACGCTTATTTATGCCACAAGGTCAAAGAAGTTTGCTTTTTTGCCGTAACCCAATTCCACAGTGTTTTTGAACAATTTTTTGTAGTTGATGAGTAAAATGTCAGATGACCCTGACGTGATTTGAACACGCAACCTTCTGATCTGGAGTCAGACGCGCTACTGTTGCGCCACAAGGTCAATGAAACTTGAGTGCTCTGACCCTGTTCAGCACTCTTTTCGATCATGTATCTGTACTGGTTCATGAAAAGTCTGATTTGATTTGGATGTGATTTCTAGGCACAATCTTCTAATGTGGAGTGAAACGCACAACCGTTGCGCAACAAGCTCTTGCTGCTGCATGTCAAACTAGATGCAGGAGGCAAAAACTGGCATTGTGTGTCATGTCTGCTTGCTCACTTTTGTTAAACCGTGGTTCTAATAACACGGAGGTTTCAGCTTTTGATCCCCATATGGGCTAGGTTCTCCAGCATCTGAAGTGCCGTCAAGCTATCTTTTGACAAAGTCTTCAGCCTCTTTTGGGTACCAAAAGTGGAGCCGTGATGCATGTGTATTTGAATCAAGGTTGCGTAGAGCGCAGTCATGTGACATGGCCAGTTCACTCCATTTTTTTAGAGTGTGGTGCAAATGTCATTTTCACATGCAACTTTCTGGTCTTCCATTGAGAGACGCTTATTTATGCCACAAGGTCAAAGAAGTTTGTTTTTTTGCCGTAACTCAATTCCACAGTGTTTTTGAACAATTTTTTGTAGTTGATGAGTAAAATGTCAGATGACCCTGACGTGATTTGAACACGCAACCTTCTGATCTGGAGTCAGACGCGCTACTGTTGCGCCACAAGGTCAATGAAACTTGAGTGCTCTGACCCTGTTCAGCACTCTTTTCGATCATGTATCTGTACTGGTTCATGAAAAGTCTGATTTGATTTGGATGTGATTTCTAGGCACAATCTTCTAATGTGGAGTGAAACGCACAACCGTTGCGCAACAAGCTCTTGCTGCTGCATGTCAAACTAGATGCAGGAGGCAAAAACTGGCATTGTGTGTCATGTCTGCTTGCTCACTTTTGTTAAACCGTGGTTCTAATAACACGGAGGTTTCAGCTTTTGATCCCCATATGGGCTAGGTTCTCCAGCATCTGAAGTGCCGTCAAGCTATCTTTTGACAAAGTCTTCAGCCTCTTTTGGGTACCAAAAGTGGAGCCGTGATGCATGTGTATTTGAATCAAGGTTGCGTAGAGCGCAGTCATGTGACATGGCCAGTTCACTCCATTTTTTTAGAGTGTGGTGCAAATGTCATTTTCACATGCAACTTTCTGGTCTTCCATTGAGAGACGCTTATTTATGCCACAAGGTCAAAGAAGTTTGTTTTTTTGCCGTAACTCAATTCCACAGTGTTTTTGAACAATTTTTTGTAGTTGATGAGTAAAATGTCAGATGACCCTGACGTGATTTGAACACGCAACCTTCTGATCTGGAGTCAGACGTGCTACTGTTGCGCCACAAGGTCAATGAAACTTGAGTGCTCTGACCCTGTTCAGCACTCTTTTCGATCATGTATCTGTACTGGTTCATGAAAAGTCTGATTTGATTTGGATGTGATTTCTAGGCACAATCTTCTAATGTGGAGTGAAACGCACAACCGTTGCGCAACAAGCTCTTGCTGCTGCATGTCAAACTAGATGCAGGAGGCAAAAACTGGCATTGTGTGTCATGTCTGCTTACTCACTTTTGTTAAACCGTGGTTCTAATAACACGGAGGTTTCAGCTTTTGATCCCCATATGGGCTAGGTTCTCCAGCATCTGAAGTGCCGTCAAGCTATCTTTTGACAAAGTCTTCGGCCTCTTTTGGGTGCCAAAAGTGGAGCCGTGATGCATGTGTATTTGAATCAAGGTTGCGTAGAGCGCAGTCATGTCACATGGCCAGTTCACTCCATTTTTTTAGAGTGTGGTGCAAATGTCATTTTCCCATGCAACTTTCTGGTCTTCCATTGAGAGACGCTTATTTATGCCACAAGGTCAAAGAAGTTTGTTTTTTTGCCGTAACCCAATTCCACAGTGTTTTTGAACAATTTTTTGTAGTTGAT
Organism: Eleutherodactylus coqui; assembly: GCF_035609145.1. Taxonomy (NCBI): domain Eukaryota; kingdom Metazoa; phylum Chordata; class Amphibia; order Anura; family Eleutherodactylidae; genus Eleutherodactylus; species Eleutherodactylus coqui. The sequence continues at coordinate 320,683,597 of NC_089838.1, read as the reverse complement.
GAGTAAAATGTCAGATGACCCTGACGTGATTTGAACACGCAACCTTCTGATCTGGAGTCAGACGCGCTACCGTTGCGCCACAAGGTCAATGAAACTTGAGTGCGCTGACCCTGTTCAGCACTCTTTTCGATCATGTATCTGTACTGGTTCATGAAAAGTCTGATTTGATTTGGATGTGATTTCTAGGCACAATTTTCTGATGTGGAGTGAAACGCACAACCGTTGCGCAACAAGCTCTTGCTGCTGCATGTCAAACTAGATGCAGGAGGCAAAAACTGGCATTGTGTGTCATGTCTGCTTGCTCACTTTTGTTAAACCGTGGTTCTAATAACACGGAGGTTTCAGCTTTTGATCCCCATATGGGCTAGGTTCTCCAGCATCTGAAGTGCCGTCAAGCTATCTTTTGACAAAGTCTTCGGCCTCTTTTAGGTGCCAAAAGTGGAGCCGTGATGCATGTGTATTTGAATCAAGGTTGCGTAGAGCGCAGTCATGTCACATGGCCAGTTCACTCCATTTTTTTAGAGTGTGGTGCAAATGTCATTTTCACATGCAACTTTCTGGTCTTCCATTGAGAGACGCTTATTTATGCCACAAGGTCAAAGAAGTTTGCTTTTTTGCCGTAACCCAATTCCACAGTGTTTTTGAACAATTTTTTGTAGTTGATGAGTAAAATGTCAGATGACCCTGACGTGATTTGAACACGCAACCTTCTGATCTGGAGTCAGACGCGCTACTGTTGCGCCACAAGGTCAATGAAACTTGAGTGCTCTGACCCTGTTCAGCACTCTTTTCGATCATATATCTGTACTGGATCATGAAAAGTCTGATTTGATTTGGATGTGATTTCTAGGCACAATCTTCTGATGTGGAGTGAAACGCACAACCGTTGTGCAACAAGCTCTTGCTGCTGCATGTCAAACTAGATGCAGGAGGCAAAAACTGGCATTGTGTGTCATGTCTGCTTGCTCACTTTTGTTAAACCGTGGTTCTAATAACACGGAGGTTTCAGCTTTTGATCCCCATATGGGCTAGGTTCTCCAGCATCTGAAGTGCCGTCAAGCTATCTTTTGACAAAGTCTTCAGCCTCTTTTGGGTACCAAAAGTGGAGCCGTGATGCATGTGTATTTGAATCAAGGTTGCGTAGAGCGCAGTCATGTCACATGGCCAGTTCACTCCATTTTTTTAGAGTGTGGTGCAAATGTCATTTTCACATGCAACTTTCTGGTCTTCCATTGAGAGACGCTTATTTATGCCACAAGGTCAAAGAAGTTTGTTTTTTTGCCGTAACTCAATTCCACAGTGTTTTTGAACAATTTTTTGTAGTTGATGAGTAAAATGTCAGATGACCCTGACGTGATTTGAACACGCAACCTTCTGATCTGGAGTCAGACGCGCTACTGTTGCACCACAAGGTCAATGAAACTTGAGTGCTCTGACCCTGTTCAGCACTCTTTTCGATCATGTATCTGTACTGGTTCATGAAAAGTCTGATTTGATTTGGATGTGATTTCTAGGCACAATCTTCTAATGTGGAGTGAAACGCACAACCGTTGCGCAACAAGCTCTTGCTGCTGCATGTCAAACTAGATGCAGGAGGCAAAAACTGGCATTGTGTGTCATGTCTGCTTGCTCACTTTTGTTAAACCGTGGTTCTAATAACACGGAGGTTTCAGCTTTTGATCCCCATATGGGCTAGGTTCTCCAGCATCTGAAGTGCCGTCAAGCTATCTTTTGACAAAGTCTTCAGCCTCTTTTGGGTACCAAAAGTGGAGCCGTGATGCATGTGTATTTGAATCAAGGTTGCGTAGAGCGCAGTCATGTCACATGGCCAGTTCACTCCATTTTTTTAGAGTGTGGTGCAAATGTCATTTTCACATGCAACTTTCTGGTATTCCATTGAGAGACGCTTATTTATGCCACAAGGTCAAAGAAGTTTGTTTTTTTGCCGTAACTCAATTCCACAGTGTTTTTGAACAATTTTTTGTAGTTGATGAGTAAAATGTCAGATGACCCTGACGTGATTTGAACACGCAACCTTCTGATCTGGAGTCAGACGCGCTACTGTTGCGCCACAAGGTCAATGAAACTTGAGTGCTCTGACCCTGTTCAGCACTCTTTTCGATCATGTATCTGTACTGGTTCATGAAAAGTCTGATTTGATTTGGATGTGATTTCTAGGCACAATCTTCTAATGTGGAGTGAAACGCACAACCGTTGCGCAACAAGCTCTTGCTGCTGCATGTCAAACTAGATGCAGGAGGCAAAAACTGGCATTGTGTGTCATGTCTGCTTGCTCACTTTTGTTAAACCGTGGTTCTAATAACACGGAGGTTTCAGCTTTTGATCCCCATATGGGCTAGGTTCTCCAGCATCTGAAGTGCCGTCAAGCTATCTTTTGGCAAAGTCTTTGGCCTCTTTTGGGTGCCAAAAGTGGAGCCGTGATGCATGTGTATTTGAATCAAGGTTGCGTAGAGCGCAGTCATGTCACATGGCCAGTACACTCCATTTTTTTAGAGTGTGGTGCAAATGTCATTTTCACATGCAACTTTCTGGTCTTCCATTGAGAGACGCTTATTTATGCCACAAGGTCAAAGAAGTTTGCTTTTTGTGCCGTAACCCAATTCCACAGTGTTTTTGAACAATTTTTTGTAGTTGATGAGTAAAATGTCAAATGACCCTGACGTGATTTGAACACGCAACCTTCTGATCTGGAGTCAGACGCGCTACCGTTGCGCCACAAGGTCAATGAAACTTGAGTGCTCTGACCATGTTCAGCACTCTTTTCGATCATGTATCTGTACTGGATCATGAAAAGTCTGATTTGATTTGGATGTGATTTCTAGGCACAATCTTCTGATGTGGAGTGAAACGCACAACCGTTGCGCAACAAGCTCTTGCTGCTGCATGTCAAAGTAGATGCAGGAGGCAAAAACTGGCATTGTGTGTCATGTCTGCTTGCTTACTTTTGTTAAACCGTGGTTCTAATAACACGGAGGTTTCAGCTTTTGATCCCCATATGGGCTAGGTTCTCCAGCATCTGAAGTGCCGTCAAGCTATCTTTTGACAAAGTCTTTGGCCTCTTTTGGGTGCCAAAAGTGGGGCCGTGATGCATGTGTATTTGAATCAAGGTTGCGTAGAGCGCAGTCATGTCACATGGCCAGTTCACTCCATTTTTTTAGAGTGTGGTGCAAATGTCATTTTCACATGCAACTTTCTGGTCTTCCATTGAGAGACGCTTATTTATGCCACAAGGTCAAAGAAGTTTGTTTTTTTGCCGTAACCCAATTCCACAGTGTTTTTGAACAATTTTTTGTAGTTGATGAGTAAAATGTCAGATGACCCTGACGTGATTTGAACACGCAACCTTCTCATCTGGAGTCAGACGCGCTACCGTTGCCGTCAAGCTATCTTTTGACAAAGTCTTCGGCCTCTTTTAGGTGCCAAAAGTGGAGCCGTGATGCATGTGTATTTGAATCAAGGTTGCGTAGAGCGCAGTCATGTCACATGGCCAGTTCACTCCATTTTTTTTAGAGTGTGGTGCAAATGTCATTTTCCCATGCAACTTTCTGGTCTTCCATTGAGAGACGCTTATTTATGCCACAAGGTCAAAGAAGTTTGCTTTTTTGCCGTTACCCAATTCCACAGTGTTTTTGAACAGTTTTTTGTAGTTGATGAGTAAAATGTCAGATGACCCTGACGTGATTTGAACACGCAACCTTCTGATCTGGAGTCAGACGCGCTACCGTTGCGCCACAAGGTCAATGAAACTTGAGTGCGCTGACACTGTTCAGCACTCTTTTCGATCATGTATCTGTACTGGTTCATGAAAAGTCTGATTTGATTTGGTTGTGATTTCTAGGAACAATCTTCTAATGTGGAGTGAAACGCACAACCGTTGCGCAACAAGCTCTTGCTGCTGCATGTCAAACTAGATGCAGGAGGCAAAAACTGGCATTGTGTGTCATGTCTGCTTGCTCACTTTTGTTAAACCGTGGTTCTAATAACACGGAGGTTTCAGCTTTTGATCCCCATATGGGCTAGGTTCTCCAGCATCTGAAGTGCCGTCAAGCTATCTTTTGACAAAGTCTTCGGCCTCTTTTGGGTGCCAAAAGTGGAGCCGTGATGCATGTGTATTTGAATCAAGGTTGCGTAGAGCGCAGTCATGTCACATGGCCAGTTCACTCCATTTTTTTAGAGTGTGGTGCAAATGTCATTTTCACATGCAACTTTCTGGTCTTCCATTGAGAGACGCTTATTTATGCCACAAGGTCAAAGAAGTTTGTTTTTTTGCCGTAACCCAATTCCACAGTGTTTTTTGAACAATTTTTTGTAGTTGATGAGTAAAATGTCAGATGACCCTGACGTGATTTGAACACGCAACCTTCTGATCTGGAGTCAGACGCGCTACCGTTGCGCCACAAGGTCAATGAAACTTGAGTGCTCTGACCCTGTTCAGCACTCTTTTCGATCATGTATCTGTACTGGATCATGAAAAGTCTGATTTGATTTGGATGTGATTTCTAGGCACAATCTTCTGATGTGGAGTGAAACGCACAACCGTTGCGCAACAAGTTCTTGCTGCTGCATGTCAAACTAGATGCAGGAGGCAAAAACTGGCATTGTGTGTCATGTCTGCTTGCTCACTTTTGTTAAACCGTGGTTCTAATAACACGGAGGTTTCAGCTTTTGATCCCCATATGGGCTAGGTTCTCCAGCATCTGAAGTGCCGTCAAGCTATCTTTTGACAAAGTCTTCAGCCTCTTTTGGGTACCAAAAGTGGAGCCGTGATGCATGTGTATTTGAATCAAGGTTGCGTAGAGCGCAGTCATGTCACATGGCCAGTTCACTCCATTTTTTTAGAGTGTGGTGCAAATGTCATTTTCACATGCAACTTTCTGGTCTTCCATTGAGAGACGCTTATTTATGCCACAAGGTCAAAGAAGTTTGTTTTTTTGCCGTAACTCAATTCCACAGTGTTTTTGAACAATTTTTTGTAGTTGATGAGTAAAATGTCAGATGACCCTGACGTGATTTGAACACGCAACCTTCTGATCTGGAGTCAGACGCGCTACTGTTGCGCCACAAGGTCAATGAAACTTGAGTGCTCTGACCCTGTTCAGCACTCTTTTCGATCATGTATCTGTACTGGATCATGAAAAGTCTGATTTGATTTGGATGTGATTTCTAGGCACAATCTTCTGATGTGGAGTGAAACGCACAACCGTTGTGCAACAAGCTCTTGCTGCTGCATGTCAAACTAGATGCAGGAGGCAAAAACTGGCATTGTGTGTCATATCTGCTTGCTCACTTTTGTTAAACCGTGGTTCTAATAACACGGAGGTTTCAGCTTTTGATCCCCATATGGGCTAGGTTCTCCAGCATCTGAAGTGCCGTCAAGCTATCTTTTGACAAAGTCTTCGGCCTCTTTTAGGTGCCAAAAGTGGAGCCGTGATGCATGTGTATTTGAATCAAGGTTGCGTAGAGCGCAGTCATGTCACATGGCCAGTTCACTCCATTTTTTTAGAGTGTGGTGCAAATGTCATTTTCACATGCAACTTTCTGGTCTTCCATTGAGAGACGCTTATTTATGCCACAAGGTCAAAGAAGTTTGCTTTTTTGCCGTTACCCAATTCCACAGTGTTTTTGAACAGTTTTTTGTAGTTGATGAGTAAAATGTCAGATGACCCTGACGTGATTTGAACACGCAACCTTCTGATCTGGAGTCAGACGCGCTACTGTTGCGCCACAAGGTCAATGAAACTTGAGTGCTCTGACCCTGTTCAGCACTCTTTTCGATCATGTATCTGTACTGGATCATGAAAAGTCTGATTTGATTTGGATGTGATTTCTAGGCACAATCTTCTGATGTGGAGTGAAACGCACAACCGTTGCGCAACAAGCTCTTGCTGCTGCATGTCAAACTAGATGCAGGAGGCAAAAACTGGCATTGTGTGTCATGTCTGCTTGCTCACTTTTGTTAAACCGTGGTTCTAATAACACGGAGGTTTCAGCTTTTGATCCCCATATGGGCTAGGTTCTCCAGCATCTGAAGTGCCGTCAAGCTATCTTTTGACAAAGTCTTCAGCCTCTTTTGGGTACCAAAAGTGGAGCCGTGATGCATGTGTATTTGAATCAAGGTTGCGTAGAGCGCAGTCATGTCACATGGCCAGTTCACTCCATTTTTTTAGAGTGTGGTGCAAATGTCATTTTCACATTCAACTTTCTGGTCTTCCATTGAGAGACGCTTATTTATGCCACAAGGTCAAAGAAGTTTGTTTTTTTGCCGTAACTCAATTCCACAGTGTTTTTGAACAATTTTTTGTAGTTGATGAGTAAAATGTCAGATGACCCTGACGTGATTTGAACACGCAACCTTCTGATCTGGAGTCAGACGCGCTACTGTTGCGCCACAAGGTCAATGAAACTTGAGTGCTCTGACCCTGTTCAGCACTCTTTTCGATCATGTATCTGTACTGGATCATGAAAAGTCTGATTTGATTTGGATGTGATTTCTAGGCACAATCTTCTGATGTGGAGTGAAACGCACAACCGTTGTGCAACAAGCTCTTGCTGCTGCATGTCAAACTAGATGCAGGAGGCAAAAACTGGCATTGTGTGTCATATCTGCTTGCTCACTTTTGTTAAACCGTGGTTCTAATAACACGGAGGTTTCAGCTTTTGATCCCCATATGGGCTAGGTTCTCCAGCATCTGAAGTGCCGTCAAGCTATCTTTTGACAAAGTCTTCGGCCTCTTTTAGGTGCCAAAAGTGGAGCCGTGATGCATGTGTATTTGAATCAAGGTTGCGTAGAGCGCAGTCATGTCACATGGCCAGTTCACTCCATTTTTTTAGAGTGTGGTGCAAATGTCATTTTCACATGCAACTTTCTGGTCTTCCATTGAGAGACGCTTATTTATGCCACAAGGTCAAAGAAGTTTGCTTTTTTGCCGTTACCCAATTCCACAGTGTTTTTGAACAGTTTTTTGTAGTTGATGAGTAAAATGTCAGATGACCCTGACGTGATTTGAACACGCAACCTTCTGATCTGGAGTCAGACGCGCTACTGTTGCGCCACAAGGTCAATGAAACTTGAGTGCTCTGACCCTGTTCAGCACTCTTTTCGATCATGTATCTGTACTGGATCATGAAAAGTCTGATTTGATTTGGATGTGATTTCTAGGCACAATCTTCTGATGTGGAGTGAAACGCACAACCGTTGCGCAACAAGCTCTTGCTGCTGCATGTCAAACTAGATGCAGGAGGCAAAAACTGGCATTGTGTGTCATGTCTGCTTGCTCACTTTTGTTAAACCGTGGTTCTAATAACACGGAGGTTTCAGCTTTTGATCCCCATATGGGCTAGGTTCTCCAGCATCTGAAGTGCCGTCAAGCTATCTTTTGACAAAGTCTTCAGCCTCTTTTGGGTACCAAAAGTGGAGCCGTGATGCATGTGTATTTGAATCAAGGTTGCGTAGAGCGCAGTCATGTCACATGGCCAGTTCACTCCATTTTTTTAGAGTGTGGTGCAAATGTCATTTTCACATTCAACTTTCTGGTCTTCCATTGAGAGACGCTTATTTATGCCACAAGGTCAAAGAAGTTTGTTTTTTTGCCGTAACTCAATTCCACAGTGTTTTTGAACAATTTTTTGTAGTTGATGAGTAAAATGTCAGATGACCCTGACGTGATTTGAACACGCAACCTTCTGATCTGGAGTCAGACGCGCTACTGTTGGGCCACAAGGTCAATGAAACTTGAGTGCTCTGACCCTGTTCAGCACTCTTTTCGATCATGTATCTGTACTGGTTCATGAAAAGTCTGATTTGATTTGGATGTGATTTCTAGGCACAATCTTCTAATGTGGAGTGAAACGCACAACCGTTGCGCAACAAGCTCTTGCTGCTGCATGTCAAACTAGATGCAGGAGGCAAAAACTGGCATTGTGTGTCATGTCTGCTTGCTCACTTTTGTTAAACCGTGGTTCTAATAACACGGAGGTTTCAGCTTTTGATCCCCATATGGGCTAGGTTCTCCAGCATCTGAAGTGCCGTCAAGCTATCTTTTGACAAAGTCTTCGGCCTCTTTTGGGTGCCAAAAGTGGAGCCGTGATGCATGTGTATTTGAATCAAGGTTGCGTAGAGCGCAGTCATGTCACATGGCCAGTTCACTCCATTTTTTTAGAGTGTGGTGCAAATGTCATTTTCCCATGCAACTTTCTGGTCTTCCATTGAGAGACGCTTATTTATGCCACAAGGTCAAAGAAGTTTGTTTTTTTGCCGTAACCCAATTCCACAGTGTTTTTGAACAATTTTTTGTAGTTGATGAGTAAAATGTCAGATGACCCTGACGTGATTTGAACACGCAACCTTCTGATCTGGAGTCAGACGCGCTACCGTTGCGCCACAAGGTCAATAAAACTTGAGTGCTCTGACCCTGTTCAGCACTCTTTTCGATCATGTATCTGTACTGGTTCATGAAAAGTCTGATTTGATTTGGATGTGATTTCTAGGCACAATTTTCTGATGTGGAGTGAAACGCACAACCGTTGCGCAACAAGCTCTTGCTGCTGCATGTCAAACTAGATGCAGGAGGCAAAAACTGGCATTGTGTGTCATGTCTGCTTGCTCACTTTTGTTAAACCGTGGTTCTAATAACACGGAGGTTTCAGCTTTTGATCCCCATATGGGCTAGGTTCTCCAGCATCTGAAGTGCCGTCAAGCTATCTTTTGACAAAGTCTTCGGCCTCTTTTAGGTGCCAAAAGTGGAGCCGTGATGCATGTGTATTTGAATCAAGGTTGCGTAGAGCGCAGTCATGTCACATGGCCAGTTCACTCCATTTTTTTAGAGTGTGGTGCAAATGTCATTTTCACATGCAACTTTCTGGTCTTCCATTGAGAGACGCTTATTTATGCCACAAGGTCAAAGAAGTTTGCTTTTTTGCCGTAACCCAATTCCACAGTGTTTTTGAACAATTTTTTGTAGTTGATGAGTAAAATGTCAGATGACCCTGACGTGATTTGAACACGCAACCTTCTGATCTGGAGTCAGACGCGCTACTGTTGCGCCACAAGGTCAATGAAACTTGAGTGCTCTGACCCTGTTCAGCACTCTTTTCGATCATATATCTGTACTGGATCATGAAAAGTCTGATTTGATTTGGATGTGATTTCTAGGCACAATCTTCTGATGTGGAGTGAAACGCACAACCGTTGTGCAACAAGCTCTTGCTGCTGCATGTCAAACTAGATGCAGGAGGCAAAAACTGGCATTGTGTGTCATGTCTGCTTGCTCACTTTTGTTAAACCGTGGTTCTAATAACACGGAGGTTTCAGCTTTTGATCCCCATATGGGCTAGGTTCTCCAGCATCTGAAGTGCCGTCAAGCTATCTTTTGACAAAGTCTTCAGCCTCTTTTGGGTACCAAAAGTGGAGCCGTGATGCATGTGTATTTGAATCAAGGTTGCGTAGAGCGCAGTCATGTCACATGGCCAGTTCACTCCATTTTTTTAGAGTGTGGTGCAAATGTCATTTTCACATGCAACTTTCTGGTCTTCCATTGAGAGACGCTTATTTATGCCACAAGGTCAAAGAAGTTTGTTTTTTTGCCGTAACTCAATTCCACAGTGTTTTTGAACAATTTTTTGT